>NC_090806.1:42030885-42631440 GCF_036512215.1 Solanum lycopersicum | reverse complement strand
ATTTTATGTTACATTTGGACTACGCATATGAATCATGAATGTCTATTATTAATATTCCTGTTATTTTATAAGCTTGCAAAAATGTATGTTGTGAGAAATTATAGAGTTGATTTTCTTCAATACAGAGTTTATTTTCTTCAATACAGAGATGCTCTATTTTTAAAGATTAAAATAGATAATATGAGTTTTTTCTCTTTAGTAAAACACTTTATTGCAAGCATTACTGTAAAATATGTTTTAAATGTGCATAAGACATCATTGCATTATTCACAACACAACATGAGAAGGCAGAATCCCAATAAATTCTATCAATACATGAAATAGAATATGTAGCTAGATTATGAGCTAACATATTCCATGTTCAAAGAAAATATATAATTTTTATTTCTTCGAGAGACTTCATCAATCACAAGACATTATCACAAATGTTCTCTTTTTTACAAGATGCTATCAAATTCTTTTGCAACATTTGTATAATATTCTTTGCGACTGACAATATATGAACCTTTGACCAAACCTTTTATAGTGCTCTTTCCACAACTTCCTAAATTTCTAGTGCTTCAGCAGTTTTGACCTTCCCATAAAATTAACTAGGGGTACCAAATGCATGAAGCAAATGACCATGAATATCCATAGCCGTTATTCCAATTATTATATTTTCTTTCTCCCTTTGTAGATGTGCATCTATAAAAACAATCACTCCATCTCAGGCCAAAATAATAGTTACATCGTAAATAATGTTATGAATGAGATTCCTCGAATTCCGCACAACATCATCATATTCATAAAAATAAAAAAAACCTTATTAACAATGTCATTAGGTTAGTATGTACCACAACTAAAGAGATAAGTGGGACCATTTGATTTCTCTATTTTGAAGAAAATCATTTAAGAATTAATAAAGTTAGAAGGGTCAAATTATAATATTTTTAAATTGGAGTTTGAATATTATAATTTTCTTCTCCCCTTCTCTCACCAACATATTCGAAATTTCTACCAATAAGGTGTTGATGAGCGACATTCCTGCTTCTTTGCATGGACAATTTTAATCATTTTTCTTTTTCTTTTTTCCAAGGGGAGCTCTGATTTTAGTCTAGAATTATTGTAGATAAGGACCCCATAAATACTTATCATAGTTTCTTTTTCATTGATTATATTCGCCTATGCTTTAGGTATTTGTCTATATGTATCCCTTTCATGTTCTGGTTTGTCTTGTCCTCTTTTTGATAAAATTTAATTATAATTATTTCAAGTTGCAGACGAACTGTTCAAAGAAAGTGCTGAGAAAGATTCTTCGTGATCAATCAAAGAAATCAAAAGTTTTTGAATGTCAAAGTTTTAATTTTAAAATATTAAATTAATCAAATCTAATTTTAATTATAATAATTGTTAAATCAACTCGTAAAATGTGAAGCATCTATATCCACGAAACTTTACTCATTTTCTTTGGCTATTGTTAAGTAACAATAGCCATTAACTGAATACTGTTAGCTATACTAGAAGAAAATTTGTAGCCATTTCCTATGGGATGTAACGGAATTATTTCGTTGACGTTCACAATATACAATTTTATTTTTGACAAATAAGATTTATGTTTTTGAAATAAAATTCATATATTTTAAAACCATGCAAAATTACAATAAATATAATAATTAACAAATTTTCAGTGTGAGTCACGACACATCTACAAATGACAAGCTATATGACAATAGAGAGTTACACTTCTTCCATATTCTTGAACTCGTGCCTTAGAGTTTAGTTCTTTAAAGTGTTTACTTCCTAATCCTTTTCTTGTATTATAGGATATTAATACCAGAGGGAGAACCGCAAGGAGAGTAAGAGGAGAGATCGTTGACAAGGTATTCCTCCCCAAGGTACTCAAGGAAACTAAAATCCGGTAGAGGTTTCAGACATGACTAACGAAGAGATTAGGTCGGCATTCTTGACCTTGGCCAGAGCCATGACAGCTCAAGCGACTTGAGATGTGAGGCCTAGGGTAATTTCTAATGACATCACTATGGCTTATAAGTTACGAGAATTAGTGAGGATGAATCCTCCGGTGTTCTTAGGTTCTAGGGTGGAGGGGATGCCCAATAATTCTAGGATGTGGTTTATAAAGTGGTGAGTGCTATGGGGGTGACTTCAAAAGGAAAAGCCGATCTCTCCTCCTATTAATTGAAATATTTTTCCCAAATTTTAATTGACTAAATGAAAGGCCAATAGGCCTGTGGAGTGGATCCTATAGAATTTGAGAAGCTTAAGGAAGCTTTCCATGGTAGATATTTTCCCCGTGAGAAGAGGGAGTGTAAGGTTGAGGGGTTTATCATCCTTAGGAAAGTTAATATGAGTTTGAATGAGTATTCCTTGAGGTTTACCCAATTTTCATGTATACCCCTCTTTGGTGTCAAATCTAATCCTGGGTATATTTCTATGTAAATTACTAGAGATTACCCATCTTTAACTTAAGTTTAGGACATTCACTCATCTAGCTAGCATAATTTATATTAAGATTGCTATTATTTCATACTAATATACATGATTATTGATTTTATAGGTTACTAAGGGAATTGGTTGATTATAGGAAGATAAAGGATTTGATGATGACAATTTTTTACAGTTGCAGAACATAGCACGGTGCTCCAACTTCACTAGTGCAGCAAGAGCGCGACGCGCCAAGACATCATTGAGTGAAGCCCAATTTGGCCGCACTGGCAGTGCGGCGCACCAGCCGGCTAGGCGCGAATGTGGTGCGGATCTTTGGGCAAAAGTTGTGTTAAAAAAGATTTCAAATTATAATAGACTTCGACTCAATTGTCTCTAACTATTGTAAAATAGACACTTTGTCTCCATTATTATGGTCCCAATTTTTAATTGGTGTGTAAGAATAATAATTCAAGATTGTAATAAGTTTTGATTTTCTAAGTCTTCTATTTTTTTGAAATTGCATGAACAATTGTATTTTGTGGATTTTCAATAGTATGAGTGGCTAATCGCACTATTTTGGGGTTGTAGCTACGAATCGATTGTTGACTATTATTTGTATATGTTTTGATTTTTGGTTGTCAATATAAGTTACTTTGAAATTCTTGTTTTATTATTTTATACTTGATCACATAAGATAAACATTGTGTCTAATCTTAAAATCGATAGAGGAGTGGTTAGATAGACCAGAGAATATAGAGAGCTCGATTGACCCATTAGATTGAGGTGATTTGTGTACATGAGTAACGCCCGACGAACAACTTGCTTGGTTATGAAGTAGTATGAAATATATCCCTGCTCAAAGTTGTAGTTAGGTTGTTAATTGATATAAGCGACGATAGGTGTGTAGCCTAGCTGATATAATTAACCCTATAAACCAATAACTTGAAAACTGAAATAAATTCTAATCCAATGATATGATACATGGATGCTAATTGCAGCCTTGGAATTGTATCTTACTTGCTGGTAACATCATCGTCAAGTCTTTCACATGTAGATACATTTATTTAGTTTATAATTAGTTGTAACAATCAACAATCAACAATCAACTCTTGAAATAGTTACTTTTATTTTCAATTGTAGCATTAAGTGCTAAATCTAAATTGATCATACGTCCCTAAGGGACGATAACTTGTTTCATAAATAATTTATATTATTTAGCAACCACGTACACTTCGCGTGTGAATTGGGGGAGAAACACGTCTTTAGCGCTGCTGCGAGGGAATTAAAAGTTGATTTATATTCAATATTCTTAAGTCTACAATTAGAATATTCAGGTATTAATTACTTGATCTTAGCTTGTTTGTTGAAGGCACTTGTCCTTCAGGTCATGTTCGAAAAAGAGACCTTGTCGAACCTTAGATGAGCCTGAAAAAGTATTAAACTAGCGCATGAAAATGTCTAACCAAGGACAACCTGGACAATTAGCATTAAGTATTCAAGGAAAAATTGATGGTGATAACAAAGAAAAATTGGATAACCCGAAAAATGTGAATAACTTAAGGAACCCAAATAAAGGAGGGAACTTGAATAACCAAAGGGTACCCCCTGATGTCCCTATAATCAAAATAAGGCATGTACTTAAAGTGGCAGTTCCACTCACCACTAATTTCATATTTGATATTAGGAAACCAAGTCATGCCTAATATTAATTCAAAGCAAGTCATATAAAAAATCACCAAATCAGACCGAGTCTTAAAATCCTTCCATAAAATAGGACAAGAATGATAGAAATGAGTGACTATGACAGACTTTCCAACTGGGGTAGTGTCAAACCCGGATTCTGGAATCCGAATGCAACCGTCATCGCTAACCTCTTAGAGGTCGCTGACAAGCCTCTTTAGCTTTCATCACAATCATACAGTTAAAATTGCAAAAATTTAAAACTTTTAAATACTTAATAAAGTGTACATAGACTTCATATGATACTGCATAAGAGTGATATTCTAATAAGCTCAATCTAAAGCAACCATCTATTTAATATTAAACAATTTATAGAGTATCATAAAAATAACAATAGTTTGCCAATCGACCTTATTACAAACGCTTGAACAAATGTTTGAAATGAAACGCTAATAACTACATCCACCAGATATGTCTATTGTACTAAACCTAGAGTAATAAAGTGTAGCATCCTCGAACTCAAGAAGACCTACCAAACTCTGGAGGTTGCTAATTCAAACTGCTTCGTCGAATGTTCAATATTCTCTAGAATCTGCACCAATAAAAATAGTAATAATATATGGGTTGGTACATACTTGTACTAAATATGGGTGTATGCACATAAACACATAAGGACTATTCATGATCAAGGAAAGCTCTTCCTAAAGCAACATGCCATTTCTGGAAAGTTAATTCAGTTAGTTTCTTAAATCGTTATTTATGATTCATGCTAAGAATATGACATGTTCTCATTCAACTAAGGCAACTCATTTTATATATGAACATAAGACCTCAAAATCATGAACAAAATTTTAGAACAACTTAAACAAAACTGAAGAAATTTGCTCCCTTAGGCTGAGAGTTCTTCCCTCGAGCCTTAGTTTATTTTTCAGTATTTTTCTTCTTTCTGTTGTGTAGTTCATGATAGACTTTGGTTTTATTTTTACTTATAAGTGAAATGATTCATTGTAGTGCCATACCTACAATAAATCGAGTAAGTAATCCAAAAGACTAAGGAAATGATTTGGCTACATTATTTACAAATTATATTTTTCATTCTTATTAAATTGGCATCAATGTAATTATAAGACCATCTATATGGGTATGCCCATTAATTGGTTGTTAACTTTATATATGAATCTTTTAGGCATATAATCATACTCCAATATTTTCACAAACCACTAACTTGTTAAGACTTATTCTAATCAAAGGCTTATGATTGACATTCTTAAGCTCTTACTACTTAGATCACTTCAAACATACATTCCTACTTCTTTGATCTGTTGTTCAGTATGAACATGCTACTTCCATTCTTTCTTGATCTCTTTAAAGAAATCTTTAACATTAACGGAAGTTGATCATGCGATCTAACATGAAATTCAATGTATCCCCCACATCGAAAAGGGGTGTTTCACTGGTTAAGGTGAAGTAAGTCCATTGTCTACCCCACACCGAAGAGGGGGGTTCACCAGCTAAAGTGAAACATAATAAGTTTCTTCCCCACACCAAAAACAGGGGTTCACGGCTGAACTGAACGTAATACTTTTTTGAGCTTTAACTGACATATATCATGTGATATAAACATGATATTCGGTGTCTTCCCCACACCGAAAATAGGTGGAATCTCCGGCCAAAGTGAAATAGAACTGCGTAGCATTCTTAGGTGGAGGCATCCACTAGCTAGTTCCCCTATGCTGGCAAACAGAGTTCGAAGACTAGGAGACACACGGAGACCCTGAACCACCTGTGTGGTGATCTCATCTCATGAGGCTTACATGTACTGGCACAAGCTCATTGCTAGTTTATCGGTGCTAAGCTTAGATGTATCTTACATCATTATATATTAGAGTTGACTCAAATATTATGGAAGCTTACTTCTAATTATGAAGACTACTTAACTCTATTGATGACTGGTAATCCCTTTCTTTGTTTGATGAATATGAACTTAAATCTTACATTATCATCATGGTGCAAGTGAGACTTGTCTCATGGACTCTATCACCCTTTTATGTGAGTATTTTTGGCATAATAGATTAAGTTTAATGGGGACTTGTCTCACTTCTTTTTACACTCTATATTAGGTCAATTTTATAACTTAAGCTTTCAGTTATTTCATTACTCACGTTAAAATGTTCAACGTTTATTGGTAGTTTTGTACAATTCTTTATGAAAGTGATAACTACTTATTCAATGCTATTGCGTTCACAAGTTCGTGTGGATGGAATATGTTGGGACTTGTCCCATTGATTGGCATACCCTATGCTTTGAGTTAATTGATGTAGGTATTGGTATGATTTTACATGATTTGAAAGTAATATGATTTGACATAGTTTTGCTAGACAATTTGTTGGCATAAATTACAATTTCACTAGATTCTTGGCGTAACATTATAACTAGCCATGCCAATTACTTCATAAATACACTAAACAAGAGAATTTTTAACCTTTGATTAGCCTGTGAATTAATTCAATGACTAATTTATAACAATTTTATCTTCTCAAACACAAGTAGGCATTATAACATTTAACATTCATGCACATAACACCCTAAGTATGCGGATCTAACATGTAGGTTTCATTCGAAATTATAATAACAGAAACATACACATAATAATCATTTAACACCAGATAAAAACAACATGCTCGAAATTTACATCATACAAATTACAAGAATCGGAAATCGGGCGAACTAGGGTATGAACATGCGATTCATTGGGAACAACCCTAGTTTCAATATTCTTGATTTCAAAACGTTTAAAAAGTCTCTTGGGTAAATAATTCCAGGAGATAAAACCCATACCTTATTGTAGCATTAAATCTACTATCATCACCTTGCACTTCTCACGAAGACTTTGAAGAAATTGCTTGAAATCGCTATTGGTTTCTTACGTTTTTTCATCTCGGTATTAGGGTTTATGATGAATAACGTGAGTATAAATCGTTAGGAACTTAATGTTAACTAATTCAACTTAGAATATATAAATTAAGTAAAATAACTAAATTAGCTAATTCCAAAAATGCCCCTCCTAAATTGACTAGAATTAGAAGAACACTTGACTTAACCAAAATCATGAAATTGCTTAGTGGTTTCGGTTTTGACCAATTAAATTAATTAATTAAGTAATCTAGGTTAATGACTAAAGTACAACTAAGTTGTTCGGACCATAACAAACCCTTTGGACCATTCTAGGTTAGGTACTAGGATGTTTCTTAGTTAGTTACTTGTCTTAATGTCACCCGGTTAGGTCTTTGGTTTTTGAGTCCCTTAAATAGTTTTTTTTGTCCTAGGTTATTTTGTTATCTAGGTCAGTTTGTTAGAGTCTATGAACGATTAGGGATCTTGTCCCCACTTGGGATGACCAGGACGCGCGCCTGTCCCCAACCGCTCTAACCAAATTGGTTAGCTTGTGTCTTGGTCAGTTGCACATGTGCTGCGTGTACTTTCCTTACTAAATATTCTTTAAGGTTCATTTGTAATGTTAATTTATTGTCCCAACGATCCTCACTATGTCCTTTGCCACTGCTTAATCTACGTGATCATTTTAAGTGGTTATTTTCTATGGTACCTATGCTTGCCACTTGGATGCCTAGTACATAATGTGTTAAGTTGAGAATCAACATTTTTAGCTTAGGATCTTCATTGCACGTATAATTCTTAAACAATCTTGGATTATATTTTAAATACTTGTGTATACATAGAAATTGGCTAACACCCTTAAGACATTCTATAATATGCCCAATATTTCTCAATTTTGAGCATAGGGATGCCTATGTACCCTAATATATATTGTTAAAATTTACTAGGATCTTCACTAGACATGAACATTTTTTGGAATATAGGTAGAAACATGGATATGCGCATCATGTATTTCATAAACCATAGAAAATACTGTAGCAATCTCACAGATACATAAGGATAAGTTAAACCCAGATCAAATCACCCACTATCCATCCGGTCACAACAAGAATAGTACATGTAATCACTGTGTTAGTCATTTCTACTTTATTCTTGCCTTCAAAGGCATAACACTAAGACTTATTATCATGATGGGTAACTTCTCTGCCTGGTTTCATTGTACCCCGTCCTGCATTACCATTTCCCTTAACTCCGCGACCATCGATGATTCCTTTCTAGCCCACCTTGTGGACGTCCTCAACCATTATTACCATTTTAAACGGGTACCATTCGTCTAGACTACTTTTGTGTTGAATCTATCATGTGTGGGTGAGGGAGATCTCTCCTACTATGCCTAGGTTCTCCGATGTTATAACAAATCGATCAAGATTTGACCCGAATTAAATTAATAGATAGAGTGCCCGAGTAATTACATGTAGAGGCTGGCATAGCGGACTAAATTGACCTGTCTGCAAGTGTTGGCCTCCATAAACCTATGGAGTAATATCCCTGAAAGTTTCTTGAGTTTTTAGCTTTGTTTGTCAATTCCTTGACTTGACCACCTTGCCTCACCCCATCCGCTTTATTAACAAAGTCTCTGACCTCATAAAAACTGCTCCTTGCAAAGTTCATATGAGTAGATAATACATGCAACTCAGAATTTAGTCCCTTTATAAATAAATGTATCCTCTCTTCTTCATTATTCACTAATTGAGTAACCTATCTCGACAATAGATGGATCTTGGACTCGATAGTCAGCTAAAATAAACATACCACCTTTTTCCAAAGACATGAACTCATCCTTCTTATGATCTTTCAAATTCCTAAGCACATATTTCTCCAAAAATAGAGCATAAAATTGGGTCCAAGTAAGTGGAGATAAAACTGAAGATCTGCATTCCACATAAGCTCTCCACCAGTACTTCTTAGCCTCACCTTGAAGTTGAAATGTAACAAACTGTAACCTATACTGATGGACAATTCCCAACTTATTCAGCGTTTCATAATAATCTAGGATGAACTCATACACATCTTTACTCACGGTACCACACAATACATGTGGTCTCAACTCCAAAAGTTTGTCAACACCTCATGCTAATTATCGGTCATTAAAGGACCCAATCAAGGATATACGAAATTATCATTAGCAACATTCGGTCCCACCTTGGAGACAATGATATAAATAGGAGGACTGGCGGGATCTTGAGTTTCTTAAATAGAGGAAATATATAAAGGACCAACAAACCCTTTCAAGAATTACAAGATATGCTGAGCTAACAGTGAGTTTAAGAGAGGAATACAAGTTGTCTTAGCCAGCACTTCTTCCTTTTGTACGAAATTGTCCTCATTCTCAACCCCTATGTTCTTTTGTACCGCTTTATGATGTGTAGGAGGTGCCTTATTTCTGGGAGCATATAAACCGATGCACCGTCCCTAGTAGGCGACACTCTTCCTCGACCTCTACCCATAGCTCTTCTACTTCCTCTGCCTCCACTGCGACCTCTTGCTACATTTTCCTCAGCTCGAGTATTGACAGGAGCTACAGGCCTGACGTCGTTGAATCTAATGTTAACCATCTGCGGATGAAAGAGTGAAGGAGGTTAAATACCAATTGGAATAAAGTTATAGCACGAAAGGAGATAAGAGAAAACATAAAGATTTCTTAAACTCCTATAGCCTCTTACAGAAAAGTACAAACGTCTTTGTACTGTTCCATAAGACTATAGTAGACTCATTTTGGTACATCGGGATAAATGAAGCTAGGCTATTACACAAACTTTTTCACGAGGCAGACCGTTGTGATTTGCACCTGAACTAACCCTCCGGTGGGAGATCCATTTATACTAAAAAGCTAAACAACTTATATAAAATACTAAAACATTTAAGGTCAGAGAAGCAAGTTTAAATGCCAACGAAAGAAATAGGTAATGCCCATAAGCTCCAAATCAATCGTCTAAAAACAAAAAAAAATGCTGAAAATACGCTTCAACATGAAAACTAATGTACCAAAACCTTAACAAGATCCATAAGTCTAAACAAGAAGGGTAAAACCCCAAAATAAAAATAAGAAATCCTAATGCAAAAGAAATGTCTGAAATGGTGGACAAAAATGAAAGATAACTCATGGCAACCTAGAAGAAAAAAATCACCCTTGAATTTGAAACGATCACTAATATTTTAATAGAGGTTTGTCAATAGCCGCTTGAAGATGCCCTGTACTCAACAAATAAAGAGAAATATATATATATATACATACATCTATCTATATATATATATACACACACACACACAAAGAACGTAAAATTTCATATTTCTCATATACACAATTATATCAACTTATTGGTCCTCTCATTGAACCCAAACCCAAATAGTTAGCATACCAAAATGTGATTCCCAATCCAATATTTATGCCAGAACGTGGCAACATATTCCATAATATGCCAAACGTTGCAATCGATTCAAGTTAGCGTGACAGAATAGAACACTTGATCCATTAAACAAATTACAATTATAATCATATATGTATTCTAAAAATCATAAAATCAAGTTATGATACATGACATTCATCTTTCACATTTACAACTAGTGTATTCAATAATGCAACATTTGTATACATATACGTATTATAATAAAGATGGAAAAACATATATCACACGATCATGAAATCATGACAATCACCTACCTTGTAACACGCTTAAATTCCCTAAGGAATTTGATTCTTCCCTTTGAGGTTTCCTTCCGCTTGTTCTTGGTCTACAAACAATCGTAATATGGCGAGGATCAATGAAAAACACCTATTACCTGAATTATAAACAATAATATCAATTCTAGATAAAAGTCGTGGTCCCTATATCCATATTAGGTCTTTTTCCAACATAATTTCCAAATCAAAAACATTCCCCCTTGACAATTATCAATTAGATTATGTTCTACAGATCAATAAACAGATTCGGGGAGTTAAAATGTTACCTTTAGCCTCAAGAATAGTGGAAAAATTTCAAGAAAATACCAGGGTTCGTTCATTAGCTTTGAATTTCAAAAATTGCAGAATAAAATGATTTTGGAATTTATTTCTGACCTTAAGTCACGTCTGCCCTGCCATGACGACACTTACCCCACTGCAGCGGCCCTGCCCTGCGGCAAAAATCCTGCCTCAACAGCTTGCATGGGAAAATGAGCCATTTTAATTATTTCAAGACCCCTATTTCACATGACACCTTCAATCATCGAAACTGAGAAACTACCCGTTCACACTAAGATAAATTTTGAGATTTCTACTCACACAAATTTAATTCGATAAAGTCGTATGGGTTCTTTAACGTCTTAGCTATATATCATGAGATCAAATTAATCATTACATCACCCAATATTTACCATATTTTCCTAGAATTTCAGGACTCATGAACTAGATAGATTGTGAAATTCAAAGTTACTACAAAAATATTTTCCGACCCAAATTTTTCAACAATTAACTTTTCTATAATGACGGAACTAGGTCGTTACTTTTACTTTTCCTTTTCCACAAATCGCTCTTTTAGTTATTAGTCACATCCATTTCTTATCTCCCCACATAATTTCTCTTTCATTATCTTTATTTTTATTTTGTATATTTATTGAATTTGAGTGTTTTATCATTCGATGTATAGTACTTAAATAATATGAATATGCAGCTCTCTCTTACTTTGTACTATACCACACTTTGATTTTCAGTGGGTTTTGTCTCCCTTCACTCTAGTGATCATTTCTTAAAAATTTAAATAGTATGATAATTTAAACAAGTTACTTGTGTTTAGCCTTTGAATTTGTTGTTTGTTCAGAACTTTTAGGGACTTTTTAAAAAGCATGATCTAATTTTTTCGACTGCCTTTTATTATAATAAGTTCCTTCTTTTCGATTCTTGATTTCTTTTTGTTCGCAGACAAAGCTCAAGGTCAATATCTTTAGGAAAGACGGAATGAAAATTTTACTGTATAATTTGAGTAAGTATCTTTTATATTTATTTCTCATTGTAAAATCAATTTTACAATTAAATTATAATAATATATCATATTTAAATCATAATAGTTGTGAGTACATATTAAAAGTGTACTTCTTTCTTTTTGAATGAAGCGTAAAGTTAGAGAAAAGATATAAAGTAACCAATGTAGTTGTTTCGAATTTTTAAAAGGACACCTAAACTTTGTCACCGTCTTATTATCCCACTAAACAATTTTGAATAGACTTAATTACATCATTTTTCGTGCAGTTGACATAGAGAGTGGTGTGTACTCTCTCAAAGACAGTGAGCAACCTAAAATAACCAATATAATTTTATTTTTAAAAGTATTTTATTTTTCTTTCTTTTCAAAAATTCATTGCCATCTCCATTCATTGAAAATTCTTATCTTCAAAGTCACCATTTTTACAAAAACTTCACCTTCCTTTTTTTTAATTACTATTAGTTTTACTTTGTTTAGTTTGAAAATATTATCTAATTATTTTCTTACATTTCGAACAATTTGATAAACTCATTAGATTTTAAGATGTTTAGGAAGTATGATATAGTTTTTTTTAATTCTATTTCAATTAAAATCTTTCAATTTTTGAGAAATAAATTTATTCTTTTAAAACTATTATTTCTAATTTTTAATATATGTGAAAATGAGTAGTTGATGATACCTTGAAAATTTTAAATTTTCTTCAGTAAATAATTAATTTTGTTATTAATAATTCAATAAAGTCTAAATAATAGTATGAATTTTATAAAGAATTTTATCGGAGAAGAAAAATAAAAGCAAAAAAATGAAAGTGGATTTTAATTTTGACATGGGGGATTGGAGGTGAAGAGAAAAAATGAAGGGATGAATCACTAGAAAGTGGGAGATGGAAGATGAAATGAAACTTAAGATATACCAAAATTAAAATTCAAAAAGAAAGAGAGTGAAATAAAAAAAGAAAAAGATAAAGGAAAACTTTGAAATGATTTTTTTTATATTCTTAATCAATTTAACACGTGTCATGTAATGATTGAGGTGTGAATTCACTTGCTTCTTAAAATTTGTGGCTAATCGAAAAATGGTATAATAATATATGTTCAAAATTGTTTAGTGGGGTAATAAGACAGTCGCAAAGTTAAGGTGCCTTTATGAAAATCCGAGACAACTTCAATGAGGACTTTATGTCTTTTCTTGTAAAGTTATTACTTATTAAATAAGTTGTCTATATTATCATATAAGGAGTAACATTTTTATTTTCTTATTGAGGACTAGCATTCTGTACTTTCGGTAGATCATACAAGAGACACGTTTTATGATTATTTTAGATGTTTTATTTTGTAATATTGAGTTTATATATTATTATATGATATCTACTATCTTCAAAAAATAAATTTAATATTTGTCATGATATTAGTTTAACAATTTTATTGTATTAAGACATAGACTTTTCATCATAATTTTATGAATTAATCTTGTAAAATATGATAAAAATTCACCATTTTTAAATTATCATATTAACGAGAAACTAGTTAATTGTTACCATTTACAAATTTGAATGTCATTGGGTTTTTTTTCTTGAAAAGATTATACCATCAAAGGTAACTTTTATCCATATCGCATGACTACGACATAATAAAGAGAGCTGAAGGGTAAAGTGTAAGAAATTCTTGATAAAGGATTTGTTCGTCTTAGTGCTTCTCCATGCGGTTTACTACTTTTGTTTGTCAATAAAAATGATGATAGAATGATATTGTGTACATATTACGAGGAATTAAATAGGGTAACTATTTTAAAGAAGTATCCTTTCTCTCAAACATATAATATTTTGACCTGTTTCTAGGTGCATCAGTTTTCTTTAAGATTGACCTAAGGTCGGGCTACCACTAGTTGAGAATTAGGCATGAGGATGTGTCGAAGAGGGAAATTAGAACTCACTATATGCACTATGAGTTTTTTGTTATGTATTTTGGTTTGACTTATTACCTGTAGCTTTTATGAGTTTAATGAATGGGGTGTTCAAGCAATTTCATGATTCATCCGTGATAGTCTTTATTGATGATATTTTAATCTATTCGAAAAGATAGGAAGAGCATGCCGACCATCTTCGTATTATTCTGGATGTTCTGGAAAACAAAGGTTGCATGATAAATTCTCTATGTGTGAATTTGATTGGCTTCAGTTGCATTTTGGGGTACGTAGTTTCAAAAAAAAGAGTAATGGTAGATCCCCAAAAGATTGAGGAGGTTATGAATTGGATTCGACCTAGCTTCTTGACGGATGTTAGGAGGTTTGTGGGGCTCGCTTGCTACTATCGTTGATTTGTGAAGAACTTCGCTTCTATTCCACTCACTTTAAAATTTTTACAAAAAAGAGATATCATATTGAAATATGTGAGAATAGCTTCCAACATTTCAATAATCTCTTGACCATTGAACCTATCGCAGCATTACCACTGGAAAGTGAAGATTTTATTATTTATTTCTATGCTTCACATTATTGATTGGGTGTTGTGTTGATGCATGATAAGAATTTTGTAGCTTATTCCTTGCGTCAATTGAAAGTACATGAGGGTAATTACCCAACACATGATTTGGAATTGGCAGCGGTAGTATTTGTGCTTAAGATTTGGCGACATTACCTCGATGGGGTTAAGTGTGAGGTATTTACTGACCATCGTAGATTTCAACATGTGTTTACTCAAAAGGATATGAATTTGAGGCAACGAAGGTGGATGTAGTTACTTAAAGATTATGATGGCACCATTCAATGCCATTCGTATAAGGCTAATGTTATTGCAGATACATTGAGTAAAAAAATGGTAAGTATAGATAGTTTAGCTTGCTTGAGTGTAACTAGACGACCTTTGGTTTAGGAAATTTAGACCTTGGAGTCTAAATTCATGAAATTTGGAATCTTACAAAAAGGTAGGATGTTAGATAGCATTGAAGTAAAGGAAAAGTTTATGGATGAGATTAAGGAAAAACAATTCGAGGACGAATTTTTCGAATGAACTCAAGAAGAAGACTACTATTGATAAGTCAAAGAGACCACAAATTATGAGAAATGTGTGCCTACTTTTAAAGAAAGATAACGTGTTCTTCAAGTTGATGATTTGATTAAAAAGTTGTTCAAACAATCCTATGTTTCACGATATTCTATTCATTTGGGGTGGAGATATACCAAGATTTTAAGCGAATTTATTGTTGTCCAGATATGAAGAAGGATATAGGGGAGTTCGTCGATATGTTTCGAAATTGTCAATAGGTGAAGTATGAACAACAATGGCCTACATGGTTTCTTCAAAGATTGCCAATTCTTGAATGGAAGTGGGAATGAATAGCCATGGATTTTCTGGCTGGTATTCCCAAGACTTTGAGAAAGTTTGATTCTATTTGGTTAGAGGTTGACAGATTTACTTACTCAGCCCATTTTATTCCAATAAAAATAGATTATAATGCTGAACAATTGGCTATGGTGTATATGAATGAAATAGTGAGGTTGCATGGGTACCCCATTCTATTATCTATGATTGTGGTACGCAATTTACTTCATCTTTTGGAGGAAATTACATTATGAATTTTGCAAACAGTTCAGTTTTATTACAACTTTCTATCTGCAGACAGACAAGAAACTGGAGAGGACTATTCAAGTATAAGAGGACATGTTGAGGCCATGTGTAATTGATTTTGGAGGACATTTGGATGAGTTCTTTCCTTTGTGTGAGTTCTCTCATACTAATAGTTATCACTCAAGCATTGATATTGCGCTGTTTGAGGCATTATATGGAGGGGATGTATATCATCCATATGATCGTCCCAGGCTGGATATTTGAAACCGTTGGGGGTTTATTTAGTGAAGGATATTCACGATAAGGTAATGAGTATTCAAGCTAAGATATTAGAAGTCCAGAGTAGGCAGAGAATGTATGAGGACCATAAGTTAAGAGACATGACATTTCAAACCGGTGAAAATTTTCTCATTAAGGTATCACCAATGAAAGGGCTGATGTGGTTTGGAAAGAAGCGTAAGCTATGTTTGTTATACTTTGGTCCCTTTGAGATCCTTAAATGTGTAGTATCGGTAGCTTATTGATTGGATTTACCTCCTATGCTATCGGGAGTTTATTCGATACTTTTTGTGTCCATGTTTAAAAGATACCATGGTAACAGATATAATATCATTAAGTGAGACTCAATTGTTTTAGACAAGGACTTCAAATCTATGTAGGAACCAATTATAATTCTTGATCGTGATGTTTCAAAGATGAGGACCAAGGAGATTAAGTCCGTGAAATTTCAATGGAAGCATCGTCCCCCACTTGAGGAAAAAGCAGGAGAAACCGAGAAGGACATGCAAGAAAAGCATCTCCGATCATTCGTCTATTTATGTGCTACTTTATTCTTTTCTAAGACTTTACGTTTCTCTAAATTTTTCAGTCTGGTACAAGTGATGGGTGAATTGGTATCAATTGTAATGACTGGGCTATATCGTTATTGAAAATCCAACCGAAATTGCTTTTGGGTCGAAAAACATTTTCAGTGTAACGTGAAATTTCTCAACCTAGTGTTGATTTTGGTGAAATAAGAGTCATTAAGATATAGAGAAACATGGTAACCAAATGGGTGATTTAATTATGATTCTAATTGCAGAGTAGATAGACAAGTCGTTGAGGAACCCGTACAACTTTATGCAAGTCATTAAGAAATGCCGGAATTGATTGTAGCATGAACCATATTTTTTTAGTGTCGTTGGTTGAAGGTGCGTTGAGAACTGGAGGTCTTGGAATTATTAAAAATGTTCCCTGGTTCTGTGCAAGCTTCAAGGTCTGGATTTCAATCGCCATGGCTGGGCCTCTATATAGGGGTAAGGACCACTGTGGTAGGCCAGATGCGTCTTAAAGTCATAGGTGAACCTCAAAAACGTTTTGTTCTACAATTTTTGAATTTGAGAGATATGAAATGAACCCCGTTCGTTTCTTATCAATTTTTCATCATTTTATACGATAAAGGTAAAAGTTTCACTCCCTGAATCCGTTTTTTGTGTGTGTAGAAAGTAATCGCATGGGTAATTATCGATGGAGAATTGGTTTGATCTAGAATTTATGATTGGAAAAAGGGATAATTTGGATATTAAGATAATGGGTATGATCTAGGTATTGTTAGAATTTTTTGTAATTTCGGTAATTAGTGATTTTTATTTATTTTTATGTTATTATGATTGTTTGTGGACCAAGAACATGTTGAACAATTCCAGAAAGTGAAGAACAAAGTTTTTAACAATTTCATGTTTGTTTTGAGGTAGATTATGGTTGTAATTATATGATTATGCTATGTATTTTCATTTTTGCTTCATTATAAGACATGCATGTATGTTAATATTTTATTGTTGATCACATTAATTGTAAATAAGGATATATGAATGATGAATGCATGAATAATTAATGTATTATATGATTATGCAAATGTAGTTTGTGATCGTGATTTTCGCTAGTTTAATGGATTGGGTGTTGCATTCCGAACACTAACTTAGATTTGTTGCCTTGTTCTAACATAATTATGGTATCGGTTGCCACGTACATAATTGGTTGATCGATACCTTGTTTTATTATGCTAACAATTCGTGTTTGGGTTGCATGAGAGGACCAATGATTTGATATAATTGTGAATCATGAGAATTTTGTAAGTTTAGCATGTTTGTTAATGTTGGGACAAACTAATAATATTTCTAGAAAAACAGAAACTAAATAACTAAAGATCGATAAAGATAAACTTGTCAGTATTCCCCGAATATTAAAGGCTCACCACTAATACTATTGAGATGAAGAACGGGAATTGAATAATGCGTGATCTGATAGGTGAGGAGCTTAACCTACATCACAAGAAGATGTAGCGCAAAGTGTGCTTCAGTATTTGGTAGGTACTGAGCACGAGAGATAGACTAAAGCTGGAATAGCATACAACTAAACAAAGCAATAACATAATCTAAACATAATAAGCATACTGAACTACTAAATATAATCAAATTGAATGCAATGACCAAGTTATGACATGCAGAGACTAAATACTAAAACGTGCTCATTGCAATTGAGTCTGACTGGACTGTGGGAACTACTGATAACTGACAATAAAACCACAAGAGCTAAATGTGGAGCACGATGTATTCACCCTATTGAGATGACCCAATATACTCTGTATGAGATGTAGAGGTATGAGTGGCGTGATAACAAAATGATGCCCATAAAGGGGACTTAAAACCTACATGACTGGTATATAAGAGACTATATGGGCGACAAATCGTAGGCTCATGCGGTAGTATGCTACTCCCAATTGATTAAATAAATAAATAATTAAGAATTA
Organism: Solanum lycopersicum; assembly: GCF_036512215.1. Classification (NCBI taxonomy): domain Eukaryota; kingdom Viridiplantae; phylum Streptophyta; class Magnoliopsida; order Solanales; family Solanaceae; genus Solanum; species Solanum lycopersicum. The sequence continues at coordinate 42,613,070 of NC_090806.1, read as the reverse complement.
ATTGATGTAATAAACGAGATAGCTCAAAACTGACATACAAACAGAGAATGCAACATTATTATAGTGATAGTTATATATTCAAAAACTAAAGCATGTATATCTGAAATAACTGAATAGTTGGCCTATCATGTGTAATTAATGAACTAAAGAACTACAATAGATAAGAATCTGAAATTCATCTAAGAAACCAAGTTATAACATGATAAACTTATTTATAACATTTAAACAACTAGTTCATGATAATATGTTTAATTTCTATAAAACCTAAGTCTAGTTAATAGTAGGGAATAAGGAATATGACTGAATTCTAAGGACCTAATGGGGAAAAACAAACACACTAGTGAAATCCCAAATACCTGGTGATAAATTCTATACAAAAATCTTTCTATTTTAGGTTGTAACTGATAGAAATCATTTTTCGTTCTTGAACGAGGGTCTTATCGCCTCTTTCATTTCTATAGGTTCTAATTTTCTATGTTACGATGAAAGATCTAACTTGGGTAAGTTCTAGTTATGTTTGTAGGCTGCACTATACAAAAATAATATATTTTGGGATTAAGATGATGTAGTTTAAGGGTCCAATGAAATAGAAAAAGAACAAAATACTGCTGAAATAATTTCAAAATGGGCTGACCACAACCACTTCCACAGAACATGAAGGAACCACAAACAGAGAAGATATTAGTGGTATGCACCTGGTCTAGGAGCTGGGGGTTTTGTTGTCTTGCTCACAATTCCCTACCACAGCCACTGTGGAGTTCAGTTGTGCTTAGGGCATGAGGGCTAAAGTAGGGGGTCTACTATTTATCCTCATACGGATGCCACCACAACCTGTTGTGAGGACAATAGACCGTGAAGGTACTTGTGGTTTTCACTTGGGTGTGGCATTCTAATATACCGGCTGGGGGGCTACTGCCTCGATTGTATAGGCATCACCACACACAACAGAACGTGAATATTCCGTGGTCTAATTTATGGGCCTAGTGACTTTAAAGGATTGAACACAGGCAAGTTAATTTAATGTGGACCTTATCAAGGTTCATAAACCATGTCATGGTTCCCTACTTCAAGTTGTTTTTTGTAATTTGTTTCCTTGTCTGGTTTTTGAGATGATACAAAATCCCCCCCTTTGGATCATTTGTCCTCGAATGAAGACTAAAATAGCTTAAATGGAGTGGCAAGAGCAAATACACTAAAAATATAAGGCAACTAAAGCAACATTATACAAGTTCATTTTACACTAAATGAGTAAATAATAAAGAAGAACTATTACCTTAAGCTAGAATGGAATCAGAAGGAAACAGGTGAGTACTTTGCATTCCTTCTGCTTCTCGAGTATTTTTCTCTAAAGACTGACGTCTCCATAAAACGTTGATTGAAGTGACTTCTATGTTCCTAAGTTTTAAATTGATATCAAGAATATTAATTGGTAAAACTCATAGTAAAGACTAGCTATTATAGGCACAGTGTCTTACGACATTAAGGACGTTGGATCACCTACACTCTTCTTAAATAGTGAAATATGAAAGACTGGATGCACTACTACTAATTCTGCTGGCAATTCTAACTCATAAGACGCTTTACCTTTTCCCTTTAGAATCTTGTAATGGACAAAATATCTAGGAGAAAAAGTGTTTCTTTCTCACCGAATCTCATCACCACTTTCATAAGTGACACTTTTAATAAAACCCAATCATCAACTTGGAACTCTATTTCCCTTTTACTTACATCTGCATAAGACTTCTGGGGACTCTGTTCTATCCTAAAGTCTCTCTCTAATGAGTTTCACTTTTCCCATACCTTGATCAACTGAACCTAGTTCTATCAAGGCTGCTTCATTATTCTTCAAACCAACCAACAAGATATCTACACCTAAACCTATACAATGCCTCATAATGGGTCATTTGAATGTTTAAATGGTAGCCAACTACCATTAAAATCTATCACACAATATCTCAATATGTCCATAAGTTTTGAATGGTACTCTCTGCCTGGCCATCCTTATGTGGATGAAATGTGGTGCAAAGATTAACCTAAGTACCAAGACCTTTCTAAAATGACTTCAAGAAATGCGAGGTAATCTTGATGAACTTTATCAAAAATAATATACAAACGTACCCTATGTACCCTGGTTATCTAATTAATGTAATACTTGACATAGTCCTCCGTGAATTTGTAGTCTTGACCGCTAAAAAGTGTGAAGCCTTAGTAACTATATGAACTATCACCAAATAGAGTCATGTTGTCTGCGAGTATGAGGTAATCTTGTAAAGTAATCCAATTTCTATTACTTTCTTCTTCCAAATAGGAATTTTATCTCTTGAGTCATACCACTTGGGTACTGATGTTCTACCTTCACTTGCTGATAGTTGGGTCACTTAGTCACAAAATCTGCTTTATCCCTCATCTAAGCTAAGTCAACTAACTCTACTAAAGGATACTAAAAGATACTTAAACCATATAAAACCAACAATAAAGATGAATTATAAAAAAAACTTACAAAAAACTAGGTAATAACTAAGATGCATTTCCCATATCGATGCTCAATACTAATCCCAATAATATAACTCTTGCTTATATTTATAAAAACATTTCCCCATCCTGAAACTTTGAGATTATTACTCAAAAGGTTTTCTTAAAAGGCATAGTGCTTGAAACTTCTCATGAGCTCATTTGGAAAATAAAGTTTCACCTCATTTAAACTGTAAAATCATTTACTCTTGGGAAGTCTTAAAACAAGTTTCAAAATTTTGTAAAAGACTATTTGAAATGACTCAAAAGATCTCCTTAGACTATACTCTTAACTTTATTTTGAATTTGAATTATGAATTCAAGATTCGTTACTTGGATATTCATGATCTCTAAAGGTTTAATGGACGTTTTTAATTGTGTACAACAAGTACAAAAAATAGGTGTACTTAAAGGGAATATACACGAAAAGAAGGATTGAAGGGTCGGGACCTGATGACCTTGGTGCACTTAATGGCGCGGGGCACCAACCCCTTAAATACTTAAGGTGGTTTGGGGCACATCGAGTGGAGTAGTGCTATAGGTTCCATAATGCTGGATGTGTTTTGAGTCAAAATGAGTGGCATGACCCCCACCCATATACCCATATTATGTTAAAGTTTCTTGCTCAAATTCAATGTCTAACTCACCTAGAATCAAATAATTTTCTCAAACTCTTATGGACTCATTAAATCAACATAACTTCAATGAAATGCACTGAATAGTACTCGATACCAACACTCATACACAAGATATTTATATGAAGAACCCAAGTAACCTCATATTAAAGAATGACAAACAAAATTCAAGAAACTTAATATACCTAAATATCATGGTTGAAGTTCGTAAAAGAAACTCATGATTGATGCATGGGTGAAGAAACTCAACACTATGGAAACTTACAAGCCTTGAAAGAATCATATTCTTGGTGGAAATCTTCAATGCTTCGCAAAAATCTTGATTTCTCTTCCTTTTCTCATTTTGAACTTTTCTCTACAAAACCCTAAGCTCTTTTGGAATGACTAAAACTGATTCCATTTAGTAAAGACCACTAAAAGTATCAAAAAAAGGTTTAAGGCTAATCGATTAAGGAAAAGACAAAAGTACTCATCCTGAAAATGGATGAATTTTCTTTATTGGGCAGGCTATACTCAAACATGAATATCTCACTCATAATAAGATGAAATTTAGAAAACTCAGTGGATTTGGAAAGAGGAGTCTAATGGTCCACCAAACTCATCAATTGTATAAATTTATGGTCAATTGAAGTTTACCCAAAACTCACCATTGAAGACTACCTTGAACAAATCTCAAATTGGATATTTCTAATTTAGTTCTTTCTAAGACAAAGGTGTTACAATATCTCCTTCTATGAAATATTTATCCTCGAATGAGATCTCTTTAAATAGAACAAATGGTGGCAACATGTAACACCTACCTCAAACACCCAACATAGCACATCAACTCAAACAATGTTATACGAAAAGTCATTACATTAGTTTAGAATTCCGCTGAACAGAAATATATGTGGGTACCTCTTCTTCATATTTAGCCTCCAAAGCAGCTTCCTTAACTGACCGGTTCCTCCATAATACCTTGACTAATGCAACCTTATTGATTCTTAACTTTCAAACCTGGCGATCAAGTATCTCAACACGAATCTCCTCATACGATAGTTTTTCCTTAAAACATATATTTTAAGTAGGTATAATAACTCAAGGATAGCCCATACACTTCTTTAGTTTTGTAATATGTAATACGAGATGGACTGTTGCTAACTCTGGGAATAAGTCAAACTCATGGGCTACATTGCCAATCTTCTTGGATATTCTATATGGAGATACATATTGGGGATTAAGCTTCCCTTTTCTTGCAAAACGTCATACCACCCTCCATGGGTGAAAACACAAATAAACTCAATCGTCCTCCTCAAACTCAAAGTCTCTTCTCCTAACATAGCAATAGAACTTATTACGACTTTGTGCTATTTTCAACCTATCTTGAATGATCTTAACTTTTTCCATAGCTTGATGCAAAAATTTTAGGTATATTAAAAGACTTCACCAACCTCAAACCATCCATACTAGATCTACATCTTCCCCTATAAAGAGCCTCATAACAAGCCATCTGAATGCTAGAGTAATAATTTTTATTGTAAGAAAACTCAATTTGAGGTAAGTGACCATCCCAATTACCCTTGAAATCAATTCGACATGTCCTCAACATAGTTTGAATGTCTTAATTGTGCTATCTACTTGACCATTAGTTTGAGGATGGAAAACAATACTCAAATTTCCTTCAACCAAAAATTTCTAGAAAGACATACGGTTTATGCAGAAAATTGTGCATCTCTATATGAAATGATGGACGCTAGGACTTCATGAAGTGTGACTACCTATTTAATATAGAATGTGGTAACATCTTGTGCTAAATAGGTAGTAAAAGAGACCATCGCACCCTCTCTTTAGAGATTAGTTGAGTGCAAATAAATGTTGAAGTGTTCTTTCATTTTTGTTTTCCATTATGGATGTTTTGAAAATTATCCCATATTTTAATCGGAAATCTCATACAATAGGACTCTCACCTCCCTAAAGACCTGTACTAGTTGGACATCTTCTAATTTTTTAAATTTACTCTACAGTCACTGAAATAGAATCATGTTGCCTGCGAGACCTCAGATAGCTTGTAATGATATCTATATTGATCATCTCTCAGTTCTATTTCATAAGATGTATGTGTTGTGCCACACCACTATGCCTTTCGTGCTCTACCTTGACCTATTGGAAATTGGGCACTTAGAAATGAACTCTGCAATAGACCTCTTGACGTTACTCCACCAATAGACTTCTCACAAGTCATGACATTGTTAAACTAGAATGGATAGAGTACTCGATCTATGAGCTTCCTCCACGATCATCTATTGGATTTCATCCACATTTGGTAAATAAAATCTACCTTGATACCTCAATACAACGTATCCCCCTTGTTAAAACTCCATCACTTTATTCTTATGAACATTTTCGTCTAAGTCAAGCAACACAGGGTCATATCTTATCTCTTTCACCTCAAACACTTGTAATGATTTAACCTATTCATCACCACTACAAAACTCCCAATCGTGCAACTTTGTACAATTTATTGGCCAACTCTTTCTAGCCCCCAACAAATATGCAATCTACTCAAAGTGTCAACAACAAAATTAGCCTTACCTGGGTGATAGTGAATACTCACGTAATAATGATTGAGTAACTCCAACCATTTTCTCTTTCAGAGATTAATCTCTTTCTGATTGAACACATCCTAAAGACTCTAGTGGTCTATGAACACACCCATGTAAATGCCAAACGGGTAGTGGCTCCATATCTTGAGAGAGAGAAAAACTATTACTGCCAACTCGAGATCATTTGTCGGGTAGTTCCTATCGTGAATTTTAAGTCGCATGAGACTTATGATATAACCTTACCTTTCAGCATCTAAAAACAACCCATCCCCACTCTAGAGGCATTATAATACATAACAAACTTTAGGTAACCTATGTTAAGATCAAGACAAGGGCATTAGTCGCGCATCATTTTAATTCTTAAAATTTTTTCTCATAAGATTTGGATGATTAAAACTTTGTTGTATTCTGAGTCAACTTTTTCAAACAAGATGAAATAGATGAAAAACAATCTAGAAAACTTCTATTATAACCAACCAATCATAATAAAATCCTTATATTAGTTGGAGATGTGTGTCTAGGACAGTTCTGCACTGCCTCAATCTTCATAGTGTCAACTTGCATCCTATAACCACAAACAATATGGCCTAAGAGAACCACTACTCAAGCCAAAACTCATAGTTGGGATGTTTTTGATACAACTCTCTATCTTTTAGAGTTTTGAGAACTACTCTAAGATGACCAACATTATCCTCCTTAATCCTCGAATAAATTAGAGGTTTTTAGCAAACACGATAACAAACGTATCAACATAAGTCATAAACACTCTCTTCATAAGATCCATTAACGTTACATGAGCAATAGTTAAAAAAAGACATGACTAGAAACTCATAATGACCATAGTTGGTCCTGAAATATGTCTTTGGAATATCACTCTCTCTTACTCTCATCTTATGATAGATATATGTAAAGTGTATCCAGAAGATGATCAAAGGTATCATCAATTCTCGAAAGTGGATACTTATTATTTATAGTAAGCTAATAAAGCTGATTGTAATCAATGAACAATCTAAGAGAACCATCTTTCTTCTTCACACAAACAAGACTGGATTGTTGAAGGTGTGACACTTGGTCGAATAAAACCTTTATCAAGAAGGTATTTCATTGCTCCTTTAGGTCTTTCAACGAAGTGGCAGACATTTTAAATGGAGGAATAAAAATAAGACAAGTATCACCAAGAATATTAATTCTATTTTTCTCTCAAGAGGGACTCCGAAAAGTTATTTTGGAACGACATATGGAACTCGGTCACAACTAGAACTAACCGAATAAGTGGTGTATGAATGTTAAAGTGATTAACTCAGACTAAGTCATAGATCAACTCCTTGGAAACCATTTTGTTGGGCTTAATGTATGAAATAAATTAACTTGAGGAAGTATTGAACTACTCCTCAACTCAATAAATTGCTCACTAGGAAAGTGGAAAATAACTACTCGAGTTCTACAATAAATTGAGGCATAACAAACACGAAGAAAATTCACACCCAAAATAACATGAGAGTACACCATACCTAAAGTAAGTAAATCAACCATGATGTACTTGTTATTGGAAGAAATTAAAAAATAATGATAAACACAATCATCTAGAATTGAGTCACCAAGATGTTTCTCAATAAGTATATAAAAATTCATAAAATATACGGAGTCACAAAAGATAGAGTCGCACCTGAATCAATCAATGCGTATACATCAAAAGTAAATACTTTAATCATAAAGTGTCAACATTACGTGAGTTAACTTGCTCTTGGAGATTGGCAATACTATACAGATGGTTTGTGATTATTTGCATCTTTTATAGCTCGTTATCAAAGACACAAACAAACAATCATAGTGTCTACGAATCGAAGGTAGTTTAATAACCCAACTAAGGGTTAGAATAGTCCCCTAAACGAGTGGTAGTGAAAGTAATATCTACTTAGGATTCTATTACAAACAGTGATAGTTTAAGGTTGTAACGCCCCGTAGCCAAAACAGACCAAAAACAAGCTATACAGAAAGAAATCTGCAGGTGCAACCAACGGTGGCATCGACAGACCGTGGAGTGACCTACTATCTGTTCTACACACCCGTCGATGGGATCAGAAACTCTCCAAAATTTAAGCATAGAAAATTCTTCAAATCTAGGATGACGGACGGACTTACGGTCGGTAGGTCAAATGACGTTCCATAGTCCATGACCGTCGATCAAGACTCCCTTAAACCACTCTCTGAAAAGGGCTACGGATGACCAGCATGGTTCGTAGGTGGACCTAAGGAGCGTAGGTAGAAAACTTACAGCCAGTGAAAGGGAAATGCAGTTGGGTCAACTTAAAATGATCATAAGTCTTAGCACAAATTGAATTAGGTCTACCATGACCTACACACCGATAAATAATTGAATTATCTTTTCAATGACACTAACCTTGCTAAAATAAAATCTTTGAGTAAAAAGTTATACCCATTCTAGTAAAGGCCTGTCGAACAGGATTCACGACGGACCCAACAACGGGGCGTCGGGCGCATGATGGACTATCAGTCCTGTCCGTCGTGAGGCCCAACAGAACTAATATCGTTTCAACCCTAAATCATCGTATTTTTGTGAGTTTAAGCCTAGAAATATAATAAAAACATATCCAAGTGAAACCATTAAATCAAAACTTAGAAACTTTGAAAAAAGCTCAAGAATCCTAGTTCAAGAACGCCACAAGCTCCAGCATTTCTAGCCCCAAAACATTAGTATTTTTCCATGGATTTCGTCACCAGGTATTAGGTCCCTAGTTTTCAATCAGATTCTTGATTCTCTTATCATGATTTAACCTAGTTTTTCTAGAACTTTGATAGAACTATATGAATTTATAAGTATTATGTTCCAAATAAGATTATCATGTTTTTATTCGGTTTATTACATTAATTTAAGAACCCTAGCTTTGTATTTATTTAAGTCTTGAATTACACATGCTAGGTTAGATATTTCAGACACTTCAGATATATACGTTCCTCAGGTATAAATGTATAATTACCAGATTAATTGTGGCACTCTCAGTTTGCATGTTTAGTTTTTCAGATATCAAGTATTTACATAAATTCATGTATAATAAGTTAATTTAAATAATTTATTGGGAGTAGCATAATACCGAGTTGGACTAGGGTTTGGCGTACCCAACAGCCCCAGAACTACAAGCCAAGTAGGTTGTAAGTCCCATCTTTGGGAAATAAGTTTAGTGATCACGCCAGCATGCCTTTATACCTTTGGCTGGGGAATATTTGGTCCTTTCGATGTGGCGTATACATCGGACTCCACATTCAGCTCATGTGGTTCTATTATCTGTTATTAGTAGTTCCAAAAGTTTAGTCAGACTTTCTTCATTGACCATTTATCAGTATATTCAGTATCAGTATTAAGTTTCAGCATGTTATTAATTGGTCATTTCACCCTGTAAGCTCGGAAATTAGCACATCAGATTCAGATTATTATACTTGCGTTTGTTCTTATTCAGTTATGTTTTATTTCAGTTTTACTTTATCCTACATGCTTAATACCTTTCAAAAACTGACGCATACCTGCGCTGCATCTACTTGTGATGTAGGTTCAAGCTCTCAGCATCAAGATCACGCATAGGTCAATTTCCCAATCTCCAATTGAGCAGATTCTGTGGTGAATCCTCCTTCTCCGAGGACAACAATCAGGAGTTGCGTTTCAGTCTTCAGTCACTTAGTCTCAATTATTTCTAGATTTAGCTGGTTTTTGTCCCAGTATTTTTAGTCAAATTTAAAGGCTATGTTTAGACATAGTTAGATTAAGCTTAGTATTGAGCTAATATTTCATTTGTATTAAACTCATTGTTTTCAAATATCTCAGTTAAAGAATACGGGTATTCCCCATATTTTAATTTTAAGTATGATGTAGCTTCCGCAACAATTTATTATATTTAGTATGCTCATGATCATGCATGCAGGATTAGCTTGGGATTATTCGTGGTCATAGGTTCCGTGTCCATGGCTCGGGGGTAGCTCGGGGTGTGACAAAACTTTGTATCAAGGCACTACTTTCAAGAGTTCTAGGATGTATGAAAAAGCCACACTAAGTAGAGTCCTTTTCATGGGTGTGAAGTGAACCACATCTAATGACAGAGAGTCTATGATGTGTTTTAGGAAAAACCTTCACATTTTTGTTACTCGTATCATGCGTAAGGTATGATCTAATTCCATTGTAACTCGACGTTGAGTGGTTAAGATCATATCTTCTCGTAGAGATTAATCATTGAATGCTAATGCACGTAATGCTAACACAGTTCCTCTAGTACTAGATAAGGAAGTTCAAATTCAGAATTTCAGAAAGCCAATTTAGCTTTTGGCTAAGAGTATGACCAACCAGAACAATCAGTAGGTTCTAGTTCTTACTAATAAGAATGATCGATTAATGGAAGCCAGAGTTTGTGATTTTGTTAGGATTAATCAATTTATGTTTTTGGGGTTGCATTTTCGTAAGGACCCACAAAAGTTCATTGATGAAGTCAAGAAAGTATTTGGTGTGATGTCAGTAAGTGGTAGTGATAGGTGATATTGGCATCCTACAAACTCAAGGAGGTGACTCACATATGGTTCACTCTGTGGAAAGAAAACAAATATGACTTTGCCTTTTGTAACAAAGTATAGTAGTCCAATTAAATGTCATTCCAGAAACTCTCTCAGAACCCTTGTCAGTCTCTACTCAAGTGGGTGACCTAGTTATAGCTAGATGGGTATACAGAAATTGCTCAGTCATAGTCTCTCAGAAATTCACCTCAGCAGCTCTAGTAAAGTTAGAAAAGGTAGACTTCGATGTCATTCTAGGCATGGATTGGTTACACTCATGTTATTCCTCAATCGATTGTTGAACTAGGATTGTTCGTTTTAAGTTTCAAGATGAACCAATCTTAGAATGGGAGGATAGTAGCCTAGTGCCTATGGGTCAATTTATTTCTTACCTTAAGGCATGAAAGATTATATCTAAGGGTTATCTCTATAATCTAGTTTGGCTAAGGATTCTATCCTTGAAACCGTATCCCTTGATTTTGTTCCAGTACACTTTGAATTTTCTGAAGTATTTCCAAAAGATCTTCGCGGGGTTCCTCCCAAAAGAAAAATCAACTTTAGAATTGATCTCCTTCCAGATACCCAGCCTATTTCTATTACTCCTTACAAAATGTCTCTAGATTAGCTTAAGGAATTGAAAGAGCAGTTCAAAGACCTTCTAGATAAGTGTTTCATTAGACCTATTATTTCACCATGGGGTGCACCAGTATTGTTCGTAAAGAAGAAAGATGGTTCTCTCAAAATGTGCATTGACTATAGACAGTTGAACAACGTCACAATAAGGAATAAGTATCACATACCCAGGATTGATGACATGTTTGACCAGCTTCAGGGTGCTAGTCATTTCTCAAAGATAAACCTCAGATCGGGTTATCATCAGCTTAGAGTCTGAGATAGTGATATTACGAAAATAACCTTTGGAAATCGGTATGGTCATTATGAATTTGTAGTTATGTCATCTAGACTAACAAATGCTCCTGCAAATTTCATGGATTTGATCAACATAGTGTGTAAACAGTAGTTAGACTTGTTCATTATCGTCTTCATTGATAATATCCTCATTTACTCTTGGAGTGAGATAGAACATGCAAGTCATTTTACAGTTGTTTTGCAGACTCTCAAAGATCGCCACTTATTCGCTAAGTTTAGTAAATGTGGGTTTTTGTTGCAATCCGTTGCTTTCCTAGGTCACATTGTATCTAGCAAAGAGATCTCTGTAGACTCAAAAAAGATAGAAGCTGTGAAACAATTGCCCAGACCTACCTCTGTTACAGATATCAGAAGTTTTGTAGGTCTAGTAGGTTATTACAGAAGGTCCATAGAAGGATTTTTATCCATAGCCTCACCATTGACTAGGTTGACTAAGAAGATAGTCAAGTTCCAATGGTCAGATGATTGTGAGAAAAGCTTCGTAGAATTGAAAACTAGATTGACTATAGCTCTTGTGTTGACTCTACCAGAGGGTTCAGATGGTTATGTGATCTAATGCGATGCATCCAGACGTCGACTTGGTTGTGTGTTGATGCAAATAGATAAGGTTATATCTTATGCCTTTAGAAAGCTTAAGGTGCATGAGAAGCACTATCCAACTCATGACCTCGAGCTTGCAGTAGTGGTGTTTGCACTCAAGATATGGAGACACTTTTTTATGGTGTTTATGTAGATGTGTTCACCGTTCATAAAAGCCTTCAGTATGTGTTCACCCAAAAAGAGTTGAATCTTCTCTATAGGAGATGGCTTGAGTTCCTTAAGGATTATGAAATGAGTGTGTATTATCATCCTGGAAAGAAGAATGTAGTGGCCGATGCTTTTAGTAGGTTATCTATGGGTAGTGTAGACCATGTTTATGAAAAAAGAAAGGATATAGTGAAGGATGTTCACAGGATTGCTTGCTTGGGCGTTAACCTTATGAGCATATCAGACAGCGGTGTAAAGTTCAGAATGGGGCATAATTGTCTTTGGTAGTGGAGGTTAAGGAAAAGCAAGAGACTGATCTGATCTTGCTTGAACTAAAGGGTGCATTCAATAATCAGAGAGTGGAGGTTTTGTCCCAAGGGAGAGATGGAGTACTCCGCTACCAAGATAGATTGTGTGTTCCTGATGTGGGAGAGTTGAGGCAGCATATTCCTGCAGAAGCTCATAACTCTAGGTATTCTATTCATCCAGGTTCCACTACGATGTACCGCGATCTGCGGGAAGTCTATTGGTGGAATGGCATGAAGAGGGATAAAGCATAATTTGTGAGTAAGTCCCTCAATTGCATGCAAGTAAAGGTAGAACATCAGAATCCCAGAGGTATTACTCAATAGATCGATATTCCTACTTGGAAGTGAGATGTGATCGATATGGATTTCATCACAGGGTTACCTCATACTCGCAGACATCATGACTCAATTTGGGTGATAGTTGATAGGATGATTAAATCTTCTCATTTTTGAGCAGTCAAGATTACATATTCGGCAGATGACGATGCCAAGCTTTACCTTACTGAAATTGTGAGGTTGCATGGGGTTCCTTTGTCTATCATCTCAGATAGAGGTCCTCAGTTTACCTCACATTTGTGGAAGTCATTTCAAAAAGGTCTTAATACTCAAGTTAACCTTAGTAAAACATTTCATACACAAACGGATGGGCAGGAAGAGCGTACCATTCAGACTTTAGAGGATATGTTGAGAGCTTGTGTGATTGATTTCAAAGGTAGTTGGGATGATAACCTTCCTCTTATTGTGTTTTTCTACAATAATAGCTACCATTCCAGCATTTAAATGGCCCCTTATGAAGCATTATATGAGCGTAGATGTAGATCTCATGTTGGGTGGTATGAAGTGGGTGAAGCAGCTCTGATAGGGCCAAATTTAGTACTTTATGCTATGGACAAAGTGAAACTCATTAGAGATAGACTTAAGAAAGCCGAAAGTCGTTAGAAATCTTATGCAGATGTAAGGAGAAGGGTAATGGAGTTCTAAATTCATGGTTCAATTTTTCTGAATGTCTCACCTATGAAAGGGGTAATGAGATTTGGAATGAAAGGGAAGCTTAGTCATAGATATGTAGTCCCTTAAAATATCTTGAAGAGGATTGACAAGGTGGCATATGAGTTAATATTGCCAGCAAAATTAGCAGCAGTGCATCCGGTCTTCCACATCTCACTCTTGAAGAAGTGCGTGGGTGACCCAACCTGTATAGTTCCTTTAGAGAGTGTGGTGGTGAAAGATAGTCTTTTTTATGAGTATGTACCATTGAGATTCTTGATTGTGAAGTTAGAAGGTTGAAAAGAAAAGAAGTCACTTCAGTGAAGGTTTGTGGAGGATTCGGTCCCCAAAGCGAGCTACTTGGGAAGTAGAAACAACCATGAAAGCCAAGTAATTTACCTCTTTCCTTCCGATTCAACTCCAGCTTGAGGTAATAGTTCCTCTTACGTTTTCCATTCATTCCTGTGTAAATTCAGTTTTAGAATCATGTTCCCTCAGTTTATACTTGCATTTTCAGCTTAATTACATGTACTTGGAACTCAATTCTGTCAGAAATTCATTTCTCAGTGTTTAGTAGTAAGGTTTGCAGCAGCTCTCTCCCTCTACTTAAGCTAGTTAAGTCTTCATTGGAGGATGAATATTCCCAAGGGGAACATAATGTAACACCCCATAGCCAAAACAGACCAAAAATCAGCTTTATAGAAAAAAATCTGCTGGTGCCACTAACAGTGGCATCGATGGACTGTAGCCTGACCTACGATCCGTCCTGCACAACCGTCGATGGGATAAGAAACTCCCAAAAATTACACTCTAGAAAAATTGGTTAAGTCTTGGATGACAGATAGACTTACGGTCCGTAGTCCATGATCGTCGATCAAGAATCCCTTCAACCACTCTCTAACAAGAGCTATGGATTACCAGCATGGTTTGTAGGTGGAAAATTCGCAGCCAGTTAAAGGGAAATGCAGTTGGGTAGATTTTAAATGATCATAACTCTCAGCAAAAATTAAATTAGGTCTCCGATGACCTCCCACGTATATATAATTAAATTATCTTTCAATAGTCACCGGCCTTGCTAAAATAAGACGTCCGAGTAAAAATTTATGCCCATTTTAGTGAGATTTCACTAGTGTGTTCCTTAAACCCATGGGCATAAATTTTTACTCGGGCGTTCGTCCTGCACCGGACACCCCCGTCGTTGGGTCCGTTGTGACGCCCGACAACAACTTTCCCATGGCTCTTTTTGACCTTTCCCACTCCGTTTAAACCGTAATTTATGTTGTTTTGACCGTAAATCATAAGATTTTAGTCAGTTTAAGCCTAAAAACATAATTAAAACATATCCAAGTTAAATCATTGAATCAAAACTTAAAAAAAAAAAGTAAGAAAAGAGAAAAAAGCTCAAGAACCCTAGTTCAAGAAAGCCACAATGTCCAGCAGTTCCAGCCCCGAAACTTAAGTAATTTTCCGTGGATTTCATCACCTGGTATGTGAGATTTCACTAGTGTGTTCCTTTCACCCATGAGGTCACTAGTTTTCAGTCAGATTCTCGATTCTCTTGTAATGATTAAACCTAGGGTTTGTAGAACTTTGATAGAACTTCATGAATTTATTAGTTTTATGTTCTAAATCATATTATCATGTTTTTATTCAGTTTATTCCATTAATTTCAGAACCCTAGCTTTGTATTTCTTTAGTTCTTGAATTACACATGCTAGATCATATATTTCAGACACTTCAGATATACATACCTCATTTATAAATGCATAATTACCAGATTAATTGTTGCATTCTCTGTTTGCATGTCCAGTTTTGAGTTATCTAGTATTTACAGAAATTCTGATATAATCAGTTAATTTACCCAATTCATTTCGAGTATCATACTACCAAGTTGGACTAGGGTTTAACATAACCAATAGTCCTACAACTACCAGCCAATTAGGTCGTAAGTCCCCTCTATGGGCAATCAGTTTAGTGATCACGTAGGCATGCCTTTGTACTTTTGGCAGGGTATATTGGGTCCTCCCGATGTGGCGTATACACCGGACTCCACATTAAGCTCATCTGGTTTTATTATCAGTTATTAGTAGCTCCCACAGTTCAGCCAGACTCTCTGCATTGACCATTTATCAGTATATTAAGTATTCAATTTCAACATGTTATAAGTTGGTCATTCCATCTACATAGCTCAGAAATTAGCACATCACGTTTATATTATTATACTTGTTTTTGTGCTTGTTCAGTTATGTTTTATTTCAGCTTTACTCTATCCTACATGCACATTACCTTTCAAGTACTGACGCATACGTGTGCTACATCTTCTCCTGATGTAGGTTCAGCTTCTCAGCATCTAGATCATGCATAGATCGATTTCCCAATCTCCAGTTCAGTAAATTCTGTGGTGAGTCCTCATTCTCCAAGGACAACAATCATCAGTTTCATTTCAGTCTTTAGTAATTTAGTTTCAGTTTTTGCTAGATTTAGCTGGGGCTTGTCCCAGTATTTCTAGTCTAGCTTAGAGGTTATTTTGAGATTTAGTTTAGTATTGAGTTAACATTTCATTTGTATTAAACTCATTGTTTTCAAATATCTTAGTTATTGAATATGGGTATTCCCCATCTTTTCATTTTAATTATGATTTAGCTTCCGCAACAGTTTATTATCTTTGTATGCTCATGATCATGCAAGCAGGGTTAACTTGGGATCACTTGTAGTTCTAGGTTTTATGTCCGCGCCTCGGGGGTAGCTCGGGGTGTGACAAAGGCATTTTCAAATCTTAAAACAAAACAAATTTACTTTGTGACACCAATGTGTCGAGTATCAAAAAGAGGTTTTGTCAAGAGTAGTAAAATGTTATAAAGTAAAGGGAAAATCAAGTATTGGGAAGATTTTTTGGGATTTTATTGTTGTATGTGAAAAGAAAAGTTATCGGCACATGCTTTTGGTAGCGGATTCTACCTGACAATGATTACTAGGTTAAGCTTAATGTGTAAGAAAGTTCCCCCTTGGGTAACTTACACCATATCAAATGGATTCCTCTTGGACACCCACTCGTCTAAACAAACAAGCGTATGTCTTATCAACAATCACTCTTTCGACAGGATTTCTTTGATAGAGGACTAGGGCTCACCCTCTCGAGTTGAACCTCATATCAACCAATTCCTTAGGGGATGAGTGTAGTGGTCTTAGATTCACCACCTCTCTCTCTCTCACAATCCGAAAACACATGAGTGACTTTGTATTTGAAACTACAAATACATTAGATTAAACTACAACAATTAAGTGAAATTACCATTAAAAGCAATCTAAACTACAAACAAGCAAGACCCAAAAAAGTAGTCAACCTAATTGCTAAATCACACCCCAAGAATGGGGTTCTTTTATCTACACATCAAGTAATAATCAAATATACTTAAAATGATATTTGAATCAAGTGTATATAAGAGATAAACCTTAAAAGTAACAAAGGAATTTAAATGGAGAAGACCCACATCAAAATTTGAAGAAGTTCTTCTTATATCAAGCTTTCACAAAAACCCTCTCCAAAGTTGAGAGAAAACTTATTAACAAAACATCAACTGTAATGTTTCACTCTTTAAATTTCTTTATGTAAATAATAAAAGAGTTTAATATTTAAATTTTTCAGATTTGTGCTGGAGAATCCTTTTAGCGCAGTTAGTCATTATTCTCCGAGTAATTAAGCAAATCTCCCTTAGTTTCATTCATCTCCGCTTGCATGTTTCATTGCTTGTATATGTTTTCTAGATATATAGGTGAAAATATTTTTCTTTGCAAACTAATTGGATAAGCGCCGACTGATATTTTTCATCTCCTTTTGATCGACTTCCTTCAGAGATCACTTGCGGTAACAAAAGGTGGAATTTTGCTATACAGCAGGTCGCCATGTTTGTTTGGCGATGTGCACATTTGCAATTTCAACTATTTTTTCTCTATTTTGTGCCTAAGTGTCCATGTTCCTACGAAATTTATAAATATCTTAAACTTAAGAGTTTTTATCAGATGGTGAGATAAATGAAAAAATCAAGGACAATATTTTAATTCAATTAAGAACTTAGATGAGTCCAATCTGAGAACTCATAAACACCCCAACTGAAGGTTTTGTTTGTCCTCAAGTCAAATTCAAGTTCAGCCCTTTAAGTAGGATGTCTCAAATTGTGTTACACAAGCCTCAATAATGAATATGCATAAAGACTCAAATTACTCATACATAGCTCAATTGTATACTCAAAGATTCAACTTGTGTGACACTATTATAAAAGATTCTCGAGCTCAAAATACTCGCTACTAATGCAAGTTCAAGGTCAAAAAAAGTATTTTCATGCCCTCACCAAAAGAATGATTCAATTTTCACACATGTAATCATCTAAGGATCAGGAATCTGATGCAAAGCTCACACTCATAAAAAGGAACACATTGCATGTTTTCTTCCATAGGGTTGTCCTTATCATCGAATTATCGTTTCGTTAAGTTCACTCATGATCATAAAAGTCTTTCTTAGTGTTGTCTTGAGGCTAAGTGCAAAGATATAATTATTTAGGCTTGGTGGAGTTTTCTTTATCGAGATGTGACTTTCTCAAAACATCCCATTTCTTCCTTCATTAATCCATAGTCAAGTGCGTTCAACTCATTATTTTGTTCTTTTCTATCAATTTCTTGGAAATCTGATTTATTTTTGTGCTTTTGTCCTTCTTTTTCACTCTTTTCATCTTCTTTTTAATTTTCTTCTCTTTTTAATGTAGATTTTCCATTTTTTTTCAATACCATAGGCTTGCGAGACTTTTCTTGGACTTCTTGATT
Source organism: Solanum lycopersicum (assembly GCF_036512215.1). NCBI lineage: Eukaryota > Viridiplantae > Streptophyta > Magnoliopsida > Solanales > Solanaceae > Solanum > Solanum lycopersicum. The sequence goes on along the minus strand of NC_090806.1, from coordinate 42,594,998 downwards.
TCTCCTTTCTTTTCTTACCACGCCCCTAACATAGGCTTTTGGACTAAGGTCGTTATTCAATTATGCACATCTCAAAAGGATTATAGGTGATGGATACGTAAGGTCTGGGTTTCATCAAAGTTTTTCCAAAGAAGAGGTAAGGCTCAAAGGGTGTTCAAGAGAGTTTTATATGTTCGCAGGTAGGCTATAAAAGAGGTATATGTACAAATTGTCTTACACACTTTGAATGTTGCCTAAGATCATCTCAAGAGGTCACCGTTCTAAATTAATCAGAATAAAGGTTCATATTCTAGGATTATTCATCCAAGGTTCAAACTAACCTCACCACATAAGGCATCAACACTTAAGTCAAACAAGTGTGCAATGGTCATTTCAAAGGGATCAATTAGATAATTTGATAATCACAGCGAGATGCTAAGAGTTCACATATTTTCTATGTAACTTCATAAGTTCTCGTTGTTGCCTCAAATTCATGTTTCTCGATTAGGTGCAGTTTTCAAGTCATCAGTATTGATGGAGACCAAAACATAAAGTTATACAAGAACAACCACTTGGAACGCAAAAGGTGCCAAAATTTTCAAATGTAAATTTTTTAGAATGATCAAAATTATTTTGAAATTAGTTACTCAAAATAATGTCTTAAGATCAATCAATCAATCAAAAAATAATTTTAAAACGTAGATTAAATGAGAAAACCCACCTCAAAACACGCGATCATTGAGCACAACAAAACAAGGTGGACCTCATCACACCACAACTTAAAATCATTTGTCCTAAATTGTAAATAAAATACGCGGAACACAATTAAGAAAATGTAAGATAGAGTCTATGATATAAAAGAATCATGTCTATACCTCGGGACCCGATTTTCTACTAGAAGATCAAGCTCCATTAAATCTAGTAGGGAGTGCGCTTGCGAGAGACGCTTGAAGAGGAGTGTTTATTATCATTGCATCACACTCTTCCCGATAACTTTTTTTCATCTCTCTTATTTTCTGCTAGGATCTCTTCATCAGTTTCTTCTTCTGAGTCAGGATCAGCTTCATGTTTCTATCTATGTCCTAAAGCAGTTTGAATCATTTTCGGCGCATCCGGAATTTCTAAAGTGCCGAAACTTGCAGACAATATTAGTGGACTTTAAGTAGTCCACTTCCTTTTAAAGTTTTAAAATTTCTACTCGTAGGATTACAACCTCTTTTGTGGCTCCTTGGTATTATTTGCATATTGTTGTCCTTCTTTCTAGATTCTTAATTGTTGCATTCAATAGTTGCACAACATAATCCAGTGCCATTTTAATCATTCCTAGCTGTCCCAATTATATCAAAGAAGTAATAGTGATTATTGTACTAGATACACTTGAAGAAAAAAATCTAGGCAATTGCGCAGCAGCGAGAACACCTGATGAGTTAGAAAAATAAACAGTGAAGCTAGTTGTACTTGGAGGACTGAAAATTTGACTGTATTTTGATTCTTCTGTAGGTCTGGAGTTACCAGCTCGGGTTCTATTATTATTAGTCTCTTCTTGGTCTTTTAGATATTAGGCTTCTATCTTCTAGATATGTGCAAAGGCTGAAGGAGCTACTTCCATATCCTTCCTTGCATCTGTAGGAACTTTGGCTCTTCTGCATACCTCAGTGTAAATAATGTGAAAGGGAAAGATGTTTTGCTTTTTTATGCTCACACGTTTATTTATCAAGTTCCCTAGATTTGTTCGCTTATATTCCATAATGCACCCAAGGAAAGCAACTTTAGCATAGGGAAGAACAGATCCATTCATAGAAGGCACAATTGTGCTACTAATGAACCCGAACCTGTATCTTACGTCCACATTCAAATCTTTTTTCTCAATCTGGGCTCCCGTAGCTCTTTTGTATGGATGCTTTTGATGTAAGACTATTGGATCTAGCAACTTTTTTATTTAATTGAGTTTCTCATTCTTGATAAAACTTTGACATTGATCCGTAATATGGGTTGACAGTGCGAAAGATGCATTAATAATTTTATTTTCACAAGCAACCTTTCTTCCTCGGACTTCAACATAATTGACATGGTTGAAAGAAGACACCATCCTCTTTTGTTAAGGTACCATTGCACTATATATATTAAAAATTCACGAATATAACTTTGAATATAGGGTTTGTGAATCCGAGGAATATCTAGAACTTGTGGTACTTCAAGCATTTATAATTTCGTCATACTTTTCGATGACTACTTCCACTAATAATTTTTTATATTTAATTATAATTCTCAATCCCTCTAATTTTTCTTGATTTGTTGACCTTCGTGAAGGGCCTTGTGTTGATGGTGCTAACCCGATTGCTTGTTCTGTAATTGCACTTTGAGGGTTTCTAATCAGATATGGATCATATATAATCTTTCTTCGGCATTCTCTCCTTTGGGCCTCCGCTAAGTATCCTCCTCTGAATCGGTATTGTGATTTATTGGGTTAAAACCATAGGGGCTTGGATTGATTGAAGATATAATCTGATAATTCAACGGCCTTTCCTTTTCCTTTGCCTATTGGGTGTTAAAGGTCTTTTCCTACTTGATGTGGTATAGTTTCACTAAACACAATTTCCTTTTCCTTTTTTTGTCTGTTGTGCATCTATTTCTGGAAAAAGATTGAGAATTTATGTTGATGAATATGATAAAGTGTTTAATTTCAGACAGCTTCAATGATCTGTTTTAGAGAATTGCCAAATCCCTTTTGTAAAACAAGGTCATTTGTCTAAATAATTCAACATGATGTTTGTGGTGGGTCAACGATAAGATATACTACTCCGCTAAATGCCGACCACTTTGGATGAGCTTGAGGTTGTTTGCAAAGAATCATAGTGCAATGGTGAATCTAACGAATATGAAATGGCAATCAATAATAACATCAGTGTATCATCAACTGTAATAGGCGACAAATATATTATTCACTGGATGCCCCACTACTCTTAGATCTTAAATTCTGAAATTAAAGGCGATCACAAGATTAATACGCGAACTGCCAAAGAACTTGTTGAGCTTAACCTTGCTCTCCAAATGACTGAACGTGCCCTAATTTCGATCCATGTTCCAAAATTTCTTTTACACATTTCAAAAACAAAATTGAACTATGAACAAGTGAAATTCTAGACACATCTAATACACCTCTTTATTTTTTTAACATCAATTTTACCACAAACTATCTCACACACTCAAATGAAGAATGGTCGGTAAAAAATATTAATCATGACAGATTAGATAAACACACTTTCACAAATCATGACAACTATTTGAACAATCTACAGTTTTTTAGATATAAAAACCATAGATGAGGAGCACTCTTGGACAATGACATTGAGATCTTAAGAAACTAACCTTTTTGTTGTCGAGGATATAGCTACAATTCAAGACTTCCATATAAATCTGCTTATCAGGAATAAATCTAAGTCTAAAAATAGTAAAGTGAACTAAGAGAATTTAAGAATTAACTAGGTGTTGAGTGATAGGGTTAAAAAGTGACAAGAATGGAAGAATTGTGACTTTCTTGCATTATATGTCTTTCTACATGTGGACATTTAGCAGTGTTATTTTCTCACGCCGACTTACTTGGCGTATTGCCAAGTGATTATTTATCTCGCATTCTTGATGTTTATATCAGCAGTGTGAATCATAACCTCCAAAAACATCGGCGTAACATAAACATGCTTTTTGGAATCGCCGAGTTTTACGCGCATAGTGTTGTACATAAATTATGAGCAAAACGGTTGATTAAACTAAATTCATCCAATCATGTTCTGTGTTTCTAAATGGAAATTTTCTTTGCACTATTTCCTGTTATGCATCTTTTCATGAAACCCTACAACATAGCACAACGTTATTCATCTAAGTAAAAAACTAATAATTTAAAACCTTGGGTTGCCTATAAAGAAGTGCCTTGTATAATGTCGTAGCCCGACGTGAGTCCTCATTCACGTGGTCTGAAGTGCCTTTAGATCAGAGTTAAGTAACACGTGATTGATAAAGTTCTCAATTAGGTGAATGGATATGACATGTGAGACAGTTATCTAATGCAACACTTTGGCATTCTCTTTCTTCCATACAATGATTCTATGTTGCTTATGAAGCCTTTGGAGAATTAGTAGCAGTGTGTTGTTAATAGGTTCACATTCCATTCCAACAAAACGTGTGTTTTTGAGGGAAACTATGTATTTCCTTTTCAACCATCTTTAGGATTCCACCTTAGTTATTATGGTGGCTATATTACTAAGTTGAGTTGCCCATGCAATGAGTTTGAAGTCACCCTCGATTTGTTGGTTCACCTTGGATACGTTGATTCTATGTTTTTTTGACATGAATACCTAAAAATAGCTAATTGATAAGAAACAAAACTAAAAGTATCGTTAGTAGTCAGTACACAACAAAGAATTAAAAATTATAAGTAACTCCATTTTCACATGACACCAATCCGCGACAGCGGTGCCATTATGATTCTTCGCATGGTCTATAGGTCATGATAAACGATACTGGTATATAGTATTAGTGTCTAAGAATCGAAGGTAGTTTAGTAACAAACAAAGGTTTGGGCCGTGTCTCATGGGAGTGGTAGTGAAAGAAGTAGCTACTTAGAATTTCGTTCTAATTAGTGGTACTTAAAGACATTTTTGAATAATTAAACAAAATAAATTTATTTTGTGACACCAAAGAGTCAAATATAAAAAAAGGATTTTGTAAAGAGTAAAAAAATACAATAAACTAGAGGGAAAATCAAGTATGGGAAGGGCTCATAGAGTGCTATCGCTATATGATAAAAATTGATGCGTACATGCTCTCGGTAACTAATTCTCCAAGACAATGAAGACTAGGCTAAGCTTTGGGTGAAAGTAAGTTCCCTTTCGAGAAATTTACATCATATAAAATGGGATCTTCTCGGACACCCACTCGTCTAAAAAATCATCTTATTCCTTATCCACACTCGCTCTTTCGACGAGAGTTCTCAAATAAAGGACAACAGCTAACCCTCTCGGACTAAACCTTATGTCGACCTACTCCTAGGGGGATCAGTCTAGTGATCTTATTTTCACGAACTCTCTCCCGTGTAAGTTGAAAACACATGGGTGTCTTTGTATTTGCAACTACCAAACAATTATATTATGACACAACCACTAGGTGAATTGACCATTAAAATGCAATCTAGGCTACAGAGAAGCAAGGCTAAAAAAATTAATCAACCCATAAATGTTAAATAACACCCCAAGAATGGATTTTTTAAAGCTTTACATTAAGTAATAATCAAATATACTTTAAATGACAATAGAGTCAAGTGTGTATAACAAGTTAAGCCTGAAAAGTAGCAAAGGAACGTAAATGGAGAGACCCACTTCCAAAATTGGAAGAAGAGCTTCTTTTGTCAAGCTTCCAAAAAAAACCCCTCCAAACTTAAGAGAAAACTTAAGAACAAAATATCAAGTATAATGTTCCACTCTCTAAATTTATATATGTAAAAGATAATGAGTTAGTATTTATAGATTTCAGATTTTTTTTGGCGAATGCTCTCGGCGCAGTCAGCGTGATTGGCCAACTAATTCGTTAGTATTTATAAATTTCAGAATTGTGTTGGCGAATCCTTTCGGCGCAGTGAGCGTGATTGGCCGAATAATTCGGTGAATGCCCCTTTGTTAAGTTAATCACCGCTTGCACATTGTATTCCTTGTCTATGTGTTCTAGTCTGATGGGCAAAAATATTTTGCATTGCAGATTTGATCAGCAAAGAGCCGATTGATCCTTTTCGTCACCTTTTGATCCACTTCTTTCAGGGCTCACTTGTTGTAATAGAAGACGAAATTTCCTATATGGCGGATCGCCAAGTGTTCTTATGAAATTTCCTATAAAGAGGATAGCCAAGTGTGCTTGGCGATAAACATTTTTTCATCTTCAACTCTTTTTCTCCATTTTGCCTCAAAACTCAAATACCTTAAATATAGGTGTTTTTATCATATTTCAAGATAAAATGAACAATCCAGGACACTATTTTTGTCAGATTAAAACCCTAGATGATACCAATTTGAGGACTCATAATTTTCTTCTCCCCCTATCTCTAAAGCAGATCCTGTGCAGGCTTCTCAAGTGGAGCCTCAAAAGAAGATTGGGCTTTATTACCCCATCACCACCACTATGCATGTTCTTAGGGGTCAATATCATGAATTCACATGAAATAACACACTTTAAAGAACTAGTGGATCAATAACGAAATACACCCGAGTGGTTCTTAAAACACTTAAAATGTGCAAGAGTCCGCTCGCCCCTTATTCCACACAACCTTGAGACTAAGCAATCCAAACCTAAAAGATTTGCAAATCCAGGTTTTTCAACTCATTTTTTTTGTTGTTTGAAGAGTACTAACATATTATGGAGCAGGTCAATTTATCTTTTGTTGAAAAAATAACTTATTTGGATATCTGATGCTGCCAAGACTCATTACTTTTTGTCTTAGTCTTTTTTATTAAAACACTTGAAAATATACACATGGATCATTAGTCTTGCTATGTCTATGTCCGCTATGAACACGGTAGCATTAACCTCTTTACTTGAAAGATGAGACCACCTATGCACAAACAAGTTCATCTTACTCTTCATATCAACAACCATCTCCGGAGCGTAATGGGAAGTCCAGTCAACTTGAGGTTGCACTCATGCACACTCATTTATTCCTCCTCATATGTGAGGAAATCTCTGGCCTTTTCCTCTCTCAGCTCACGAGGAAATAAATGCTTAACATTTGAATCAGTGCACTTTGGAAGATTCATCCTTATGATCTCATTGATCCTTGTTATATAATCTAGATAATCTCAATTCCCTCTTTTTGCCCAGCTTGGTTGATTAGAATTTGACTCAAGATCCAGATATCATTTTAAGTAACTTCTACTTGGGGTTACATTTCTTGTGCATTAAGGCCCCTTGATCCTAAGGATCAACATTCCTCCTAGTAAAACAACCATAATTAGATCTTCATAAAGGCATGATTTTAAAAGATACGGAAATGAACGAATTAGAAAAAAACATTTATAGAATTGAACTCTATTAGACGAAATAATTATAAAAAAACGAGATATTTACTAAACATTATATCCTCTTTACTAAAGATGTGGTGTGATTTTTACCGCTAACTAGGACTCTAAAAACTTTACTTCATAGATACACTAGTAATCATAAACTATATTCTCTAATACAAATTTTGTGATGCCCCATACCTACACCTTAGACATAACTGGCACACAAGAGCCATTTCTAGTCCCAAGAGAACCCTTGGACTGGGGAAAGTCTCAGTGGAAGGCGTAGTCAACAATAAGAAACCTCAAATAAAAATCAACTCATAAATATATTATTACCAAAAAAAATTAGTTTCTCTCAAAGTAGTCTAGAATCTTCAATATAATAAGTATTCAACTCAAGTCTTAATTATTTAATAATATTATGCAATGACTCCTCAAAACACTACTATCTATGAAGCCTCTAATAACAATAATTAAATTTGGGACAAGACCCATGACATCCTAAAAAAACTTAAAAAGTAGATAGGACTGCTTCGGAAGTATAGAGGCTCACCAGAGCAAATTAGGAAATGCAAGTAGTATCAATGATGCGTCTGTATATGACCCTAAAATGCTGTATTTTCATCATTAAAAATGTATGGTAAATGGCGTGAGTAAATTTAATGAAAGAGAAAGCAAGCAGAACTCTAAAGAACAAACATAAGTTTGAACTATAAAAAGGAAGGACATACTCCCCTCATCTCAACTCAACTAAAATGATCTCAAATCAAGGATACTAAAAGATACTCAAACTAAGAAGTACTCAACTCAGTTCAATATATAATCAACAATAAAGAGGCATTAAAAAATAGCTTTTAAATGTCTAGGTAGTAACTCAAATGCATTTAAAAATATTATAATAAAGTATATTACTCTTATTTGGGAGATTCTCCAACTGACAACCATCGCAATAGGCTATGTGATGATGAAGCATCTCACCCACGCATGTAGAACTATCCTATACCTTGCAAGAATATTTGACATATCCACTAAACGGATCGACTAAGCAATGCCTAAAATCAATAAAGAATCATCTAAAATGTATGCCCCATTTTAGACACATATGCACACATGGTATATGAAGACATTGATTATCTGAACTCGTCCCCATATTTGTCTCCGATACTACTCCTAATAATATAACTTATCCTTATATGTTTAAAAAAAGTTCCTCATCCTCAAACTAGGAGATTATTACTAAAAAGTTTCTTTTAAAAGAGATAGTGATCAAAATTCCTCATGAACTCATTAGGAAATCAAAGTTTGCCCTCGTTATAAATGTAAAAATATTTAATCTTGGGAATACATAGTTCCCGTATATTCGTTTTGAAAATCTTAACTCAACTCTCTTTATATTCATACTCAAGTACTCATGTCTTAAAATAAGTTTTAAAAGTTTCTAAGAGACTTTTAAAATTGATTCAAAAAACATAGTTGAACACTAAGCATAATTCTATCTTGAATTTTATTATAAATTCAAGAGTTACTGTTGGATATTCATGATATATCAAGTATTAATTGTGGTATTATGTGTGAATAATAATAAGAGAACATTGGTATGATTCGAGGGAACATATGTTAAAAAATGACAGAAGAGTAAGGACCTGACACTAAGTGGCCGCCAACCCCTAAACTACTGAAGATGGTTTAGGGAAAATTGAGTCTCACGATTCTCCAGGCCACAAAATAGTGGAAGTGGTTTGGGGCGCAATGAGTAATTAACTACCAAACCATTATATTATAACACAACCACTAGGTGAATTGACCAACCGCTATACCTAGGTTTTGACGAATTATCTTGCTTTTTTTCCATGTCTAACTCACGTAAAATCAAACAATTTTTCTAAAACCCTTTAAAACTAATAAATCCAACGTAATTAAAATAAATATCAACTCAAAATTACTCAAGAACAATACACAAACACAATATCCTCATCTCAAGATCTCAACAAAACTTCATATTAAAGAATGAAGCACACAACTTCAAGAAACTCAATATAACAAATCAAATGAAATTTGTAAATGTACTCATGATTATCTTGTGAATGATGAGTTCAAAATTTGGAATCATTTAGGACCATTTTTATATTGATTTAGTATGCCCATATTTTTATTTTGTTCCATAAAATGAAGTGGAATCCTTGATTTTCAGGTATATGGATTAAGAAACAATGAAAGGACACTAACAGGAAAAAAGGAACAAAAAACTAAAGGAAAGAAGAAAGGAAAGTCTTCTTATTTCCAAGAGAACATGGAGAATCGCCGAATGACTAGCTTGACCTTCTAAAGTTCTAGTGTGCCCTCTATGATGTAAGCAACCATGTCGGTGATATAAAGGGGTAGTCGAAGAATCGCCGAGAAGTTTGATGATGCAAAAAGAGATCGCCCAAACATAAAAAAAACTTGAGGATACTGAGTGACAAGGAAATAAGGCGATGGAAGAGATTAATGGGCGGTTCACCGAGTGGTTTGGCAATCCCCACTTACTTCGACAAATGGATCTTTGTGCCATATTTTTTGAAACAATAAGTTAAATTTTGAAAATTTATTTTAGAATGTTAGACATGTTGGAAAAGTTAGATAGACTCGACTTAGACAAAACTTTAATTAGAACACTTCTCTGTAGTTTTTTCATTGGTTTGAAGAACTAGAATTTTCTGCAAATTGAACATTTTAAAGACTAAATATATTTTACGTAGTCAATGTATACTAAATTAGTAAACAGTTTTACTATATTATGTTGTTTGGATTAAACCCCAATTCTTGGGGTGTGATCATGTGATTATGGGTTGAATTAGTTTAGGAGTATTATCAATTACTTATTTAAAATCTAATTAGAAGTAAGTTTATTGATCAATTATAGTTTAATTTAGTAATTTATAGTTGTAAATGTAGTTCTAATTTTGTGTTCTTGGATTGCATGAAGGAAAAATTTTAGAACAATAATTATTGATTTATAAATTTTAGGTATTAAGTTTAGCTGGGTTTAGCTCGAGAGGGTAGATTCTAAACTCAATCCTACCCATCTAGTTCTAAATAGTGGATGAATTAATGTTTGGGTTGTTCTTCATGGTTATTCTTGTTGATGTTTGAAATAAATCATTTCATTCAGGATGGTTGTTTGACAAAATGTTATCTCCATTTTAGTATATCCTTCTAACTAATATTTAGTTGTTTACTAGTAGTTTCAATTACCCATATACAAAAATTTTCCTATAATTTATCATATCCTGAGAATCCCTCTCCTATTTTTATTTCAAAGTTTTTTGTGACTGCTCTATAGTTGATACTTGAAAACCAAAACACCCATCTGATATTTGTGTTGCCTTTTTAATTTGACATGTCTTTCTTGATAATTTGTATTTCTAGGGCTGATCAGACCACATTTGTACATCGTATTTGAATTTGAACACATACCTTTTTTGGGTTGCTTCTTATGAGGATCCCCATGAGCTTATCAAATATTTTGTTGATATTTGTAGAATTATACATCATAGGAATGTTTCTTTTTTAAGAACATATCGCAAGAATTGGTCAATTTGAGGTTGTTCCCAGTATCTCTGGTGGGTGAGGCAAGCAAGTGGTTGGCTGAGTTTCCAAGACACTCCATCACTTTTTTGATGAAGCTGATCATAGTGTTCCACGTTTTATTTTCACTCCAACAAAGATGATGATATTTAGGGACAAAACTCAAGGTTTGAAAGGCTTGGAGGGTGAGAAGATCCACAAAACGTGGCTTTGGTGCTACAATGCCCAACTCATGGGCTTCCTAAGAATGTGCTTTGATAAAACTTCTATAATAGTATTGGTTCGGTCAAGAAATGTGTTTTTGATCAACTTGTTCCCGGTGGTATAATGCAAAAATCCTATGACGTAGCTTTCATACTCTTTGACTGCACGTCCAATATGAACATTGCATGGAACACTCGTGTGGACAAAGTCTCTCCTCAGAAATATAGAATGACAAAGGATCGTACAAAAAATATCAATGAAGATACAAAAAACATGGCGAAGATAATGACCCAGATGGATATTTTATTTAAAAATGTGCATTGACTTTCAGTATCTAGGCATTACTTCCCCAATGTAAGTTTATTATTATTAGACTTTTATTTGGAGTTTATGTGAAATATTATTCTTTTCTTTGCATTTAATTTTCTTCCTTAACTTAAATACTTTTGTTTTTGTATTAGTTGCTTTGTTTGGATTGTAGTATTGGTTCTCCCAAAAGAGGGTTTGTGGGTGCAACTAGCGATAGTCAGGGTCCGGACAAAGCTTGTATTAGAGCATAGGTTCATTGATCTTGATGTACCAAAATACTTCTAGTTGAGTCTCTTGGTACATTCAAGAGAATCCAATATTTTTCTTCGAGAGGATATCTGACTTGTAGGAAATCTCTCTTTTTTCTATTGTGTATATCGTGCTATAACTTGATTCCAATTGGTATCTTTCAATTAAAATTTCTATCTAATCTCTTTCATTATTATGGTTGCAGATGGTTAGCACTAGATACAACGACATCAAGCTTGTAGCTTCCGTTAATGCTCCAGCTGAAGAATCTACAACAAGAGGTTGTGCTTAAGGTAGGGGTAAAAGAAGAGATAAGGGTAGAGGCAATGGTAGACTAGTACCTATAAAAATAAGGTACCGATCATAAATAATCCCCATAATGATGCCCCTCTCAAACATCATGAACATATAAATGATGATATTGAGGTTGAATATCTATATGAGGTTGGAAAAGAGGAAGAGGTGTTGGCTGAGACTATCGCTTTCCTCCTATAGACACAGTAGTAGGTCAATAGAACATGTAATTATTTAAAGTATTGGCTGGTCCTAAAGTGCTTCCATTTGTTCAAGCAACTGAAGCTCCTACCAATCCCCCAAATTCTATCACTTCTATGAAGGTGGATGGAAATGTAGGTACTGGACTTTCTTCCCTCCTTTGTTGGGTTTCATTATGACTTGTAATGAGCATGAAATGTTGACTATGTTTTTGAAAATAAAGCCTCTTGTATTTCTTGGTTTGGAGAGATAGAATGCTTATGAGTTTATCTTAGACTGGTATAACAGTCTTAACAAATTTGGAATTATTTATCAATATGGGGTTGAGTTTGTGAGTTATAAACTTCTATGTGAGGCTAATTAGTGGTGAAGAGATTAAATGGAATGCAAATCCTTAGTCTTTCCTCGACTTACTTGCACCCAGTTTCACATTTTGGTTTTTGGAGAAGTATCTATCTAGGACATTGTTGGATCGTACAGGTGGTATGTTTGTGGCTGCTTATGAGGAAAAGTTTCATGCATTGTCTAGATATGATACACACTAAGGGACTACTAAGGAATAATGAATGCATTTATTTATTAATTGACTAAATTTTGAGGTACAGGTGTTATTTGTTCACATGAACCTCTATAAGGACAAGCGTTGACAAGGTTATAGACTTTGTTAAAGAAGGTGGAGGGGGTGAGACTGGACAGTTAGGCTTGGGCATTGGCAAAAACAAGAAGATTTCAAGGCACTTACAGGTAAGGGTTCAAGGAAGACAACAGCTGCAGCTAGGCCAATTCAGTCCGCCATGCCGGCCTCTACTGGCAATTACTTGGAAACCTCATCTTATAATTTCATTAAGGATAGGGAGTGAGTGGAACCTTTGAAAAGAGGAAGATCATATTTTTACTATACTTGCTACAATTATGGAGAACTTCACCATATGAGTAGACATTTTCCCCACCCACATGTGTTGGAATCTGCACAACAACCATCTAGAGAATTGGTAACTACAGGGAATGATTGTAATGGTAGATGACGTCTACAAGGTTAACGAAGAGGTAATTAACAAGACTATGGGGTATAGAAGAAATGGTACCGCAGGTAGAGGTACCGCTCAACCAAGCAAGGAAGTAGCTCATCAAGATGATCAGGCTCACTTTTATTCTTTTCTTGAAAAGAATTTTTTTCGTGACCGGATGAATAATGTATTATTTGATTTAGGTCGTACTTACTTTTATATAACAAGTAGACTTTTCATAATTTTTTATTTGAATTGTGATATACTTGATGCCCCATTCTTATTTCTATTCCAGTTGGGATGTTTGTCACAGTCACCAACGTCTAACATGTTTGTTCTATTTTGTTTAATTCTCTCAGACTTGGACTGATATGGTGCTTTTAGATATGACTGACTTTAAAATAATCCTAGGCATGACTAAGATGTCTCCTTATTATGTTGTGCTTAATTGTAATAGTACGTCTATAACTCTAGCTATTTAGGGAAGGAAAAAAAAGAGTTGGAAGAGGTTTACAAGCCTAAGCAAGCTAATATCATATATTCTAATCAGGCTAGAAAATATGTGGGGAAGGGTTGGTTGGTTTATATATCTCATATAACAGATGTTGAGGTTGAAATTCCATTTATTGTGTCTATTCCTCTTGTTTTTTAATCTAGCAAATTGTTGCCTAAAAATTTGACTAGTATGCCTCAGGATAGAGATATAGATTTCGGTATTGATTTTGAAGATGGTACTCATACCATTTCTATTCATCCACATAGCATGGCTCCGACAAAATTAAGGGAGATCTAGACTTAAATCCACGAATTTCTTCATAACATATTTATTCATACTAGTTGTTTCCCATGGGGTTCTCTAGTTTTGTTTGGTAACAAAAATGATGGCACTATGAGAATGTGTACATATTATTAGCAATTAAATAGGACCACTATTCAAAATAAGTATCCTTTTCCTCAAACATATAACATTTTTGACCAATTAAAAGCTGCATCAGTTTTCTCTAAGAATGACCTAAGGTTTGTCTACCATAAGTTGAAAATTAGGCATGAGGTTGTGCCAAAAAGTGCATTCAAACTCGCTAGGGGCACTGTGTGTTTTTAGTTATGTCGTTATGTTAGAATAAAATGCCTCCAACTTTTATGAGTTTAATGAATGGGGTGTTTAACCCATTGCTTAATTAGTTCTTCACAGTATTAATTGATGATATTTTTGTCTATACAAAAAGTGAGGAAGAATATGCCGACCATCTTTGTATTGTTTTTGATGTCCTTGGAAAATAAATGTTGTATGCAAAATTCTCTAAGTGTGAAATATGCTTAACCTCGGTTGCATTTTTGGGGCATGCAGTTTCCAAAAAAGAGGTAATGGTAGATCCCCAAAAGATTGAGGCGGTTAAGAATTGAATTCGACCTAGTTCGGTGACGGAAGTTAGGAGATTAGTGGGGATTGCAAGATAATATCGTCGATTTGAGAAGAATTTTTATTCTATTGCCACTCAATTTAAAATATTTACAAAAAGGAGATATTGAATGGACTGAGGAATATTAGAATAGCTTACAAAAGCTCAATACTCTCTTGTACACTGCACCAATCTTAGCATTACCAGGTGAAGGAAATTATTTTACTATTTATTGTGATACTTCACATTATTTTTTGGGTGTTATGTAAATGCAGGATACGAAATTTGTCGCTTATGCTTCTGGTCAATTAAAAGTACAAGAGAGAAATTACCCAACTCGTTATTTGGAGTTGAGAGTGGTAGTTTTGCGCATAAGATTTGGTGGCATTACCTCTACGGCTTAAGTTTGAGGTATTTACTAACCATCATAGTCTACCACACATGTTCGCTAAAAGGATCTAAATTGGAGACAACAAAGATGTATAAAGTAACTAAATATTATTATGTCACCATTCAATACCCTCCACATAAGGATAATGTAGTTGCAGATGATTTGAGTCAAAAAAACGGTAAGTGTAGGTACTTTAGCTTGCTTCAGTGTAACTAGACGACCTTTGATTAAGGAAATTCAGACCTTGGAGTATAAATTCAGGAAATTGGACATCTCATAAAAAGGTTTTGGATTAACTAGAATTGAAGTAAGGGAAACGTTTATGAAACAAATCAAGGGATAGCAATTTGAGGATGAAAATTTTAATCAACTCAAAAAGAAAACTGCGACTGGTAAGTCACAAGAGACCACTCGGAAGGTGTGCTTATATTTAAAGGAAGAATATGTCATCCTCGACCTGATTACTTAATTCAAAAGTTGTTCATAGAATCCTTTGTTTCGTGAAATTCTACTCAGCTAGGGTGACCAAGATGTACCAAGAATTTAAAAGAATTTATTTGTCGCCGTGCATGAACAAGGATATGGTGAAATTCGTAAATAAGTGTCAAAATTGTCTACAAGTGAATTATGAAAATCAAAAGCCTAAATGGTTTCTTCAAAGAATGGAAACTCTAGAATGGAAGTAGGAAAGGGTAGCCATGATTTTGTTGTTGGTCTTCCTAATACATCGGGAAATTTGATTTTATTTGGGTAGTGGTTGATAGATTAACTAAGGCTACCGATTAAATTTTTATAAGAATAGATTATAATGCTGAAAAAATTTCTATGGTATATGTAAAATAAATATATGGTTTCATGAGGTTCCCATTTCTACTATCTCAAATTGTGATACGCAGTTTACTTCCATCTTTTGGAGGAAATTCCATAATGAATTGGGCACAAAATTCCCTTTTACAAATTTGCATCCGTACATGGACGGGAAACTGGAGAGTCCTTGAAGTATTAGAGGACATCTTGAGGCCATGTGTAATAGATTTTTGAGTACATTGGATGATTTCATGCCTTGGTGAGAGTTCTCTTATAATAATAGTTATCACTCAAGCATTGAATGACATCGTTTGAGGAATTATATGGGAGAGGATATAGATCACACATAGGATGGTTTGAGGTTGGAGATTTTAAACCACTGGGGGTTGGTTTAGTTAAGGACTCTCAATATAAGGTGATGATTATTAAACCTAAGCTTTTAGCAGGCCAAAGTAGGTAGAAGAAGTATGCAAACCATAACGTAAGAGGCATGAAACTTTAAACCCGCGAAAATGTCCTTCTTAAGGTATCACCAATAAAATGGCTGATGTTATTTGGCAGGAAGGGTAAGGTAAGTTTTCCATACAAGGTCCCTTTGAGGTTATTGATTGTGTAAGACTAGTAGCGTATACGTTGACCTTACATCCTAGCCCATCAGGACTTCATTTGGTATTTCATCTGTCCATGGTAAAAAGATATCGTGGTAACGATGATTCTTTCATTAAGTGGGCCTCAATTGTTTTCACAACCAGAATCTAGACCCCACACGAGATTGACGTTGTTGTCATCTCAGGGGTCGCAGACAAGCCTACATACGTAGATCTTACTTCATCTAGATTAATATTAGCAGAAAATTTGAACTTTTTGTCTTCTTACATCATGCTAAATACGTTAAACTTTACATTATAGGCGTTCACAAATCAACCATCTGATATAGAGATAATTAAATGTAAGAAATAGTTCGTAGCTGCATTAAATGTGTACTTGCCAAAATGACACCAATACAAAGTATGAAATGAAAGTGGAAAGAAACACTAGTGGAACATGATCAACTAGCTAAAGCCTACATCTAAGCTAGATAATAACGGTATACATCCTCGAAAGCATGAGGCCTTCCAAGTCCGGATGAGAGATCCACGTCCAGATAGCTGCAACGTGAACCTGTAAGCTCTAGAGTCCATCTGTGCATGCACCTAAAAATATAGAGTTGTATGGGATTAGTACACACTTGTACTAAGTATGGGTATATGCAAGCACACACAAAGAACATGCATGAGAAAGGATAGCTCTTTCCTAAAAATATAATTATAGCACGTCAAGTTAGTGGACTTGCCAAATTGAGATTAGGAAAGTGAGTGAACATTCAAAATTTTGATCAGGAAAGTGTATGATTTGTTGAAATTTTGATTAGAAAACTTATGCCATGAGTGTAACATGCATCATCATACTTAACATTTTGCACAAATCACACATCAGCTTACACATAACACTTATTATAATTCATATAACACATAATGTTGTTCATTAAGACTTTACAAAATTGAGGGCTCAACATATGGGACCTCAACTAAGGAGTTTGCTATAGCAAACACAGAGTCTGATTCATTCATTCATATGTACTTCATTTCATTTCATTAACGGGCCAGTGTAAACACCAGCTATACCTAGGATATCATTTAAGGCTTTCATCGGGTTAGTTGTGCAATGAACAAGAATGACCTAATATCATTGCATGAATCTAACGCACCTCTTGATTATCCTATCCTAAAACCTTTAGTATCATTCTCTTCATTATGTGCATCATATGAGGCTAGCCTCGTTCGTCCATTGGGAACTTTAACATTAACGATATAGATCATCTCAGCATCATGAAACCCAATGTCATAAAATCCTACACTGAAAAGAGGTGAATCACCGGCTAAAGTGACCCGAAACATGCTAGCGTACATGGGAACTGAACCCCGCCATATTCCTATATTGGCAGTATAGGTTCGAAGACTAGGAGATATAAGGAGACCCATACCCGGCATGTCGGACAGTCTCATCTCATGAGAGTTACGTGAACCTCTGCCCTTCTGGAAAGAAGGCATTACCTCTCATAGCTAGTTTATCGGTGCTCAATATAAAGTTCCATTATATTCAACTCATACAACATGGAAGATGACTTCTACTATGAGGATATCATAGCTCAATACATGATTTCTCATCTCATCACTAGTATTAAATGTGTTAATCTCAGTACTTTCATTAGAGTGTTCATAGAGACTTGTCTCTTCATTAAGTTTACACTCTCATAGGTGAGTACATTTTGATAACATTTACTTAGGCTCATTTGAGATTTCCCTCATATTTTACATTAGTCTCACATCATGTTGTCACCACATTCGTTATCATTAGCATATTTTCTCTTCATAGTTAATCACTCTTTGTCACGTGAATGTTCATCTCATCATATGCTAATACACTTGGCCATTTTGTGTGTTTCACTGTCTTACTTAACCCTTGTAGGGTTTCATCATTTCATTGTCCGATTCTTAATTTCATTGTTTATTTCATCATATGCTAATGCACTTAGCCATTTAGTGTATTTTACACTCGTACTTACCCCTTCTAGGGTTTCATCATTTCATTACTTACATCTTAGGTTAACTTACTTTTAAATGTATGCTAGACTTATGGGTCTATATATTCAAGACATGGTGATTCATTCATATTTTGTCTAAGTGATTCATTTTTACCCAAAATTATGTGGTACAAGACTTATGCATCTTGTAGATATGCCAAGATATTGATGTTGATCTTTTAGACGCAGTATTCATTAAATATTTACTTACGTATGACTTATGTGTCAATACGGAATTGAGCAAGGGAACCCGATTTCGAATACCATGGACAACACTTAATCTTATTTTAAACTTGATAATCACATTTTTAACATTTGGGGGACTCTAGTTCGATCCCAATCAGCCCCATAATATTTTCTTTCTTTTTCTCCTCTCCTTTTTCATTTAGGTCAAGGAGGTTGTGGGTGCAATCCCCTACAAGATCATTATTTTTCTTTTATTTTATCTCTTAACTCTATCACCTATCCAAGAGGTTGTGGTTTCAATCCTCACTCTCCACATTTATTTTCTCCTTTATTTTTCTCCTAACTCTCTCATCCATTCAAGAGGTTGTGGATTAAATCCTCACTCACCACATCTATTTTTCCTTGGATTTTTATCACGAATTTTTTGTGAATATTTCATTTAGTGAGATCATAGTTTCAATTCACAATGACCTCATATTTAAGAAAAAATTTAAACGAAGCTCATTTTTTAAAAAGTTTGTCGAGACTACAATTTCAAGTAGGCTGGAAATTTAGTGTCTTCTCATCAATTTTTGTCTTAAGCTTTTGTTGATTTTTTTTAAAAATAATTAATGTAATAATGTCTTCGGTTACATACATAGTGATCTCACTTATTTTACATACAGTTTCATTGCATTTTGTACCATTTTGTTTTCCGAACTCAACCTACCAAATGCTGGAAATTTCTTCACTATTTTCAGCTTCTCTTTATCATCTTTATTACATTAATTATTAAGGCATTTCGTGAATCATTTGGTGCATCATTAATTGTAATCTTTTTATGATTATATTAATTCAAGAATTACCATTTCATCCAGCAACATTACAACACTTTTACACCTCATGATTTACACAAACATTCACACATAAAATTAAACCATAAAAACATGTTCACATACTTTCGGTTGACATAACTTAACATGCTTACAATTCCAAACACATAACCAAGAACAGATTATCACGAAAATAAAATTTCATACTTAAATTACCAGAAAACATACCTACAACATGATCTCTAACCTATTTCACATTGTGATCAAAGGGATACTAGGGACAAGGTATTCGACAAGAACGGGAAATTCATCTAATCCTTAAGGGTGTCTTGGGAAAATGACCAAGAGTAAGAAAACCCATACATTTTATGTCGTTCAATCCTCGACTTTATGCCAAAAATCACGTCCAAATTCCCTCAAAGTCAACACCAACTCGACGGACAAACTTCTCTTATCCTACGTGATTGATTTCATTTGTTTTCTTATATTTTCGTTGTGAGTTCTTCAAATGTAATAAAATTCTGTTTACCTACTGTTTTTTTGAAGTTATTAGGCAGAGAGAATCCTGAGTAAAAGTGATAGAGACGTGGGAGAGAGTGATGAACGTGGGAGTGAAGAGTTTTCTTAGGATTAGGAGCCTAGTTTAGGATTTAGTCAAATAAGGTTTTTATTAATTATTAAAAATATTATTTCCTTTTATTTTTAATCATCTAATAAATAATAAATATAAATTAATTACATTAATGTACAAACATAAATTAAAAATAATTTAATTCATTGCTTCCACCTAGGTTCTAACCCTGGTGGAGCAAGACTTTACTTAATGAGCCAATTTTCCGTTCTCTCACCCCAAATTGGCCCTCCACCTTATTAATTAAATAATAAATTATATATTTATGGTAATTATGATATTATCCTTAGCTTTGAGAAAGACAATTTTACCCCTAGACCATTGAAACCGAAAATTTAGTCTTTTTAAGTCTGGCAAAGAATCATTCAAGTAAATCTTCGTATTCGAGATCCCTACATGGTTGGACACAACCTTTTCTAGATCAACTAACTCCCCAAGTTAGTTGGATTAGCTGTAGCAAGGGTTCAGAGGTCTGGTTCTACGCGCATCAATCCTTGTGAACACGGTCTATTCGTACGTATTCTAGATACATTAAGCATGACTTAGCATATTAATTTTTTTAGGCTTGTTACAATTGTGTTAGACTAGAACTTCAAATATGAGAAGGAACCAATTGTATTTCCTTATTATGATGTCCTAAATCTGAGGACCAAGGAAATTATGTGTGTGATTGTTCAATGGAAGCATCGTGAAGTTTAGGAAGCTACAGGGGAAACCGAAAAGGACAGACATGTGAGACAAGTACCAATTGTTTGTCAATAATGGTACTATCTAATTCCTTCATTATCCTATTTTTCTATGTTTGTCACTAAAGGATGATTAATGGGTGAATTTGTATCTATTGGAATGACCGGACTCCGCTGTTATAGAAAGTCCAATGGGTAAAATTTTGTGGACGAATTTTTTTTATACTAACTTCGAATTTCCCAACCTAGTCAATCTTTGAAAAAATTGTAGTCATTAAGATCTAGGCAAATATAGTACCAAACTGGTGATTTAAATATTATTTATATTAGATGAATAGATAGTTAAGTCATTAAGGAACCCGTACAACTTAATTGAATTGAATTCATGCGGGTAGAATTGCCGAAATTTATCTTAGAGTGAATTATATTATTTTGTTTTTTTTTGAATATGTGTTGTAAAATGAGGGTCTCGAAATAATTTAAAAGTTTCATTGGTTAAATGCAAGCTTTTGGGTCGGGATTTTTGTCGCCCTAGCAGGGACCTCAATATTGGGGTAAGGGCCATTGTGGCAGGCTATACGCGACTTAATGTCGTAAATAAACACCAAAAATTTTTTAATATGCAATTTTCAAACTTGAGATCAAAGGAAAGAACCCTAGTTTTTTATTTACAATTTTCGATAATTCGTGTGTCTAAAGATAAGATTTTCACTCCTGAATCCATTTTTTTCTGTGTAGAACACAATCTAATGGATAATTATTGATGGTGATGAGGTTTGGTCTTTATTTTTTTATGGTGGGAAATGCTCTAATTTGGATATTGGGATTGTGGGTATGATATAGGGATTATTAGAATTGTTAGTAATTTAGTTAATTAGTAATTTTATTGTTTTTTGCGTTATTACAATTGTTAGTAGATAGGAACAAGCTTAACGAATCCAGATAGAGAGGATCAATTTTGTTACAGTTTCAAGCATTTTTTGGTGTAGTTGATTTTTCTATATTTATGATTGTACTATGTATGCTCGTTCTTGTTTCTTAATCATACATGTATGTATGTGAATATTGCATTAGTATCAACATAAGTTTCTTAATCATACATGTATGTATGTGAATGTTTCATTAGTATCAACATAAATTGTAAATGAACATATATGAATGACGAATGTCATGATGCTTTACTATATTTTATGATTATGAGAATGTACCTTATGATTGTGATTGTGTCTTGTTAAATTGATTGATTGTTGCATTCCGACAAACTAACTTTGATCGGTTTCCATGTTCCGACAAAATTATAGGATTGGTTTCCACATTTTTGCATAATAATTGGGTTGAGTGCCTCATTCTGGTATGTGAACAGATTGTGTTTTTATTCCATGAGAGGAATAATGATTTGATATAATTTTGAATCATGAGAAATGTAAATCTGCAGTTGTTTGTAAATTCTTTTACATAACCCACCTAATTCTAGCGAAATAGAAACTAAAAGACTAAAAAGTGAAACAGATAAATATTGCACTGGTCCTCGAAGAATGAGGATTCACCGCTAATGCTTTTGAACTAAAGATCGGGAATCGATCTATCCATGATCTGACTACTGAGAACCTGCACCTACAGCACAAGATGTAGCATATAGTATGCGTAAGTACTTAGTCTGTACTGAGCAACAGGGATAAACTAAAGTTGAAATAAATATACCTGAAAAACAAATAATATAATATGAACATGATAAGGATACTAAAATAAAGAACACAACTAAACTTGATTAAATGACCAAGTTATGACATGCTTAGATTTAAAACAAAAACCTGGTCAATGCAATAGTGTGTGACTGAACTATAGGAGCTACTAATAACCAACCATAAAACCACATAATCTAAATGGAGTCCGGTGTATACACCCCATTAAGAGGACTCAATATACCTTGCCAGAGATATAGAGGCATAATTATCGTGATCATTAAATTATTCCCATAGAGAGGACTTACAACCTTCTTGGCTAGTAGCTTAGAATCTATATGGGTGACTGACCTTAGTACAATTCGGTATTATGCTTCTACAAAATTATTAAATGATTAACATGTTAAGACTGAATTTATATAATATACTAGATTTCTCAAAACTATCATACAAACTAAGAATTGAACATTTTTATGCTGATAATGAGAGATTCAAAAACTTTTATGTACATCTATAATTACTGAATTTTCGGCCAAGCATGTGTCATTCAAAAACTAAATAACTACAAAGATATGAATCTGAATTTGATGCAAGAAACAAAGTTATAGTATGATTATCTGACTTGGAACATTTATAAAACTACTTCATGAAATTTTGTTGATGTTTTAGAAACCCTAGGTCTAGTTAATAGTAGGGAATCAAGGACAGAATTCTAGGGGCCTACTGGGAAAAATGAACCAACTTGTAAAATCTCATATGCACGATGAAATTATTCCACAAGGAAATATTTTGATTTCAGGATTGAACCGATAGAAATCATGTTGCGTTCTTGAACTAGGGTTTTGTCGCCTTTTTCTTCTCTCTATGTTCTAATTTATTATGTTTTGATGAAAGATATGACATAGTTAAGTTCTTGTTATGTTTGTAAGCTAAACGTTACCATAACCATGTAGTTTAGAGGTTTAATGATGTAGTTTAGAGGTCCAATGAAGTAAGAAAAGAACAAAATACCCCTGACTTTAGTTCCAGACGGGGCTGGCCACGTCACTTTCACGAACCGTGAAAGGAACCAGAAACTGTGAAGATAGTCATTGTCTAAACTTTGTCTAGGAGATGGGGTCTGTATCATGAATCCATACAATGGGACGTGTGCAGGACCACGAACCGTGAATGTCCTTGTTGACTATACTTGGGATGAAGGCTAGTCTAGAGGGCCTACTCGTTAGCCTAATACTAACACCACTAAAACCTATTGTGTGGACCACGCACCGTAGAGTTCCTTCTGGTCTTCACTTGGGCTTGGAGGTCTAAGGTATTGGCTAGCGTGGTTACTACCTAGACTCTATGGGTATCACTACAGCCCGTCTTGAAGACCACAAATCGTGAAGGTTCTCGTGGTCATATGTATCGATTTGGTGAATTCGAAGTCGTAACTACATGAAGGTTAACTAATTGTGGGACCTATCAAAGTACGTGAAACCTCTCGTGATTCACTACTTTAGGTAGTTTTCCTCATTGTTTTGTAGGTTTGATATTTGAGGTGTTACAATATCTCCTTCTAGGGATCATTCTTCCTTGAATGAAGACTAAACTAGAAAAAATGGAGGGGTAAGAGACACAAACCTACCACTTAACACTGAATTTCTTACCAAACTATGTTCCAAGAGCAAATATGGTGAGGAAAGAGGTCAGGATACTTGACCTTCATGGTGTCTTCTTCTTCCCAAGTAGCTCTCTATAAGTATAGAATCCTCCATGAAACCTTGAAAGAAGTGACTTCTATGTTTCTCAATATCCTAAGATGACGATGAAAAATCTCAAATGTACATCATCATGGGAAATATTGTCCTCCATGGCCACATTCTATAACAACACTATTGATTCTTGAATACCCACACACTTCTTTAGTAATGAAATGTGAAAGACATGATGCACTACTGCTAATTCTACTAGCAACTCTAACTCATAAGACGCTTTACCAATCTTTTTCATAATCTTTTAAGGGCCTACGTATCATGGATTCATCTTCCCCTTGTTGCCATACTCATCACTGTTTTATAGGTGAGACTTTCAAGAAAACCCAATCATCAACTTGCAACTGTAATTCGCTTCTCCTTACATCTACATGAGACTTCTAGCAACTCTAGGCTTTCCAAAGTCTTAACTCTAATAAGTTGCACTTTCCCCATAGCTTGATTAACTTAATCTAGTCCTGTGAAGGCTTCTTTACATATTTCATAAGGCGCCATGTAAATGTGGGAATGATAACTATTATTGTAGGCGAACTCAATAAGAGGAAGGTTGTGATTCCAACTACCCTTGAAATCGATAACACAAGCTCTTAGTATGTACTCTAAGCTTTGAATGATACTCTCTGCCAGACCGTCCTTCTATGCATGAATTGTGGTGCTAAGATTGACGTGAGTACCAAGACTTTTATGAAATGACTTCAAGAAATGAGAGGTAGAGTGAGGAAATCTATTCGAAATTATGGACAAAGCACCCCCTGCAGCCTGAATATCTAATTAATGTAATGCTTGACATAGTTATTTGCCAAATCTGTGATCTTGACCGCTAAAAAGCGTGAAGCCTTAGTAACCTCTTCGATTCTGATGTTCTACCTTCACTTTTATACAGTTGCGGAACTTAACAACAAAGTATGATATATCCCTTTTTATATTATTCCAACAATAGACTTTCCCCTGATCATGGTACATCTTAGTGGCTCTTGGATTATTATAATTCCTAGTATTTTGGGCTTCTACAAGAAAATGTTGTCTTAACTCACACACATTAGGAATACAATGTTAACCATTATTGTTGATCACACAATCTCCCTCCTCGGAGAATACCACAACCCTTTTTTGATAGACTTCACCCTTGAGTTCAAGAAATATCATATCATCACTATATTGATTTTCCTTAACCTCAGCCACCAATGAAGCTTTTTCCCCACTTAGAACTGTTACTCCACTCTATATTCTTATAAGACAAACTTCTAGGCAAACAAGTTTGTGAACCTCTTTTTCTAGTTCCTTCTTTTCTTTCTAAACATGTGTTAAACTGCCAATAGATAGTCTTCTAAGACACTACACCATTTTCGGCCTACAGCAACACCACGTAAGTGTAGCCTAAACTAGCAAAAAGTGTGGCCTTTGATAAAAGGCTACACTTTTGGACATTCAGCAACACTTTTTAGGGGCTTCCCAAAAGAAGCGTAAACTTTGACATTAGGGAACTTTTTTTAAATGTTGCCATCTTTGGCAAGACATATAAAGCGTAGCCAAATAGGTATAAGGGCACGCTTTGAAGACGTGCATTAACAACACCTATTTTTTGTTAGACTACACTTAAAACCGTTGCCTTTTCAGATTTATTCGTTACACTTAAAAGCGTTGCCTTTTCAGATTTATTGGTCACACTTAAAAAGTGTTGCCTTTTATTGGTCATCTATTGCAACATTTATAAATTGTAACTTTATATCTCATCTATTGCAACATGTATAAGGTGTTACTTTATATGTCAGCTATAGCAACACTTATAAATTGTTATTTTATATCTCATATATAGCAACACTTATAAAGTGTTGATTTTATATCTCATCTAGAGCAACACTTACAAACTGTAACTTTATATCTCATCTATTGCAACACTTATAAGGTGTTACTTTATATGTCAACTATAGCAACACTTATAAATTGTTACTTTATATCTCATCTATAGCAACACTTATAAAGTGTTGATTTTATATCTCACCTAGAGCAACACTTACAAAGTGTAACTTTATATCTACCTAAATCAATACTTGCAAAAAGTAAATTTTTTATCTACCTAGAGCAACAATTTCCAAGTGTAACTTTTTATCTACCTAGAGCAACACTTACAAAGTGTAACTTCAACATTTATAAGCCTACATGTAGCACAAATATATACAATATATTTACATATATAAAAGTGACCTAAAACACAAAATGAACTAATTAATCATTAAATTGAAACTTAATATTTCAAATAAACTTCAAGAAATATTTCATGTAAAACCAAAACATAGAAAGTGATTGCTTAAAGATCTCTAATATCAAAGAGCTCCAAAAACCAAAAAGTGTCATTCAAACGTATATGACAACAATAACAAAAATTTCTTCATCTTTTGCCACAATTGGATCGAGTTTACTTTTGGCAAAATTCAAATTCAATTACCTGTATTTTCCTGCACATTTAAAATAAAATTATAAGTTTGTGAATTAATTGTGGAAGTGCATAATCAGAGATAATTCACTGTAAGACAACCAATCCAAATCTAAATACAATTTCAATGTAAAAATTACACATTATAAGGACTACAACATTTGTGCAGTCTTCTGTTGTTGGCTCTCAAAAATTAAACTTCAAAAGTTAAATTTGTGCAGTCTTCTATTGTAAACTTCAATGTAAAAATTACACACAAGTAGATCAAACAAACCAGTCATGACCACTGGAAACAAGGTTCATAACATAGTTTCGAAGTGTCCACAAAAATCAATAAATAACAACATGACATGATATTTTCAAAGAACTGCAGCATAGTGCAGCTGCTGAAGGAAGATGGGGAAGTCTGACTAGGTGTGGGGTTACGGAGTCCACGACGGTCCGTCGAGTTTTTGACGGTCCGTCCTGCAGGTTCATCATGAACTTAAGAGAAGAAATCCTAGTACCCATATTCCAAGAGTTTAAGTGTTTTGGAACGAAGACCCTCGACGGACCGTCGTGTCAGTGACAGTCCCTAGGTGGCAGCGTAGTGCAGCTGCTGAAGGAAGATGGGGAAATCTGACTAAGTGTGGGGTTACGGAGTCCACGACGGTTCGTCCAGTCTGTGACGGTCCGTCCTGTAGGTTCTTCATGAAGTTCAGAGAGGTAATCCCAGTACCCATATTCCAAGACTTTAAGTGTTTTGGAATGAAGACCCTCGATGGACAGTCGTGTCTGTGACGATCCATAGGTGGCAGCGAAGTGCAGCTACTGAAGGGAGATGGGGAAGTCCAAGTGTGGGGTTACGGAGTCCATGACGGTCCGTCGAGTCTATGATGGTCCGTCCTGCAGGTTCGTCATGAAGTTCAGAGAAGTAACCATTAAGGATCTATCAAACATAATAAATCTACCCACAAGATCTTCTATTAATGGCCAAGCTCTAGATGGTTTCTCTACCCTACAAAGGTAAAGGTTTTCAAACCACTAAACTCTATACTAATAACAATAGTATTATAATTGTCTAGCATGTAGACATTTTAATCATAGGCTGCAACACATTAATACTAACAGCCACAATCACCTAGCTAACAGACACCAATATTAATAAAATAGCAATAGCTTCATAAAGGTGCATAAAGACCATTAAAAGACCAGCTACAATATCCTTTATCATGATCTGGATTCAGAAGCTAAAGGTAGAAAATAGTGTCATCATTTTTTAATTGAACACCATTGGCATCTCCCCTAAAACATAATGTGTTAGCCACAGACTCCTCAATTGCACAATTCTAAAGGAACAGTTATTCAACTAATGATTCGAATGGTTAAACCAAAAATAAAAACATGCTTAACAGTTATAAATTGGTGGACTAAACTTAGACAAGTGAAATAAGTTTTGAATTTCATTACAAAGAACACCAACTAAACTAGAAGAAAAACAATATTGACACTATTAACAGAGAATTTTAAATACAAAATATCTTTGAAGAACCGAATCTTCAGCTGACCCCGAAGAATATGGAAGATTTGTGCCTCTTACAGCTTGTGCACTACTTACATCGATAGGTGAAGCAAGGTTAGATCCAACACACCCTGGTATATCTTGAAAATTTAATTCAGGATTGTTTTGCAGCAATTGAGTGAATAAATGACGCATTTCTTCTCTCAATTCTTCCTTTAGAGAAGTGATTTCATCGGCATGCTTTTGTTTTATATTGTTAATTTCCTCATCTTTCTTCAAAGAACTTGTTGTCATTGATCTACCATAGCACCTAACTCGACCAGTCTGTTCCTTTCTAATCACTACTCTAAATGCATCATCAGGTGTTTCCCCATAATTTTGGTGATTTTGAAGTTCAGCCTATTGAATAAAATTGGCATCCATAGTGAATTGTAAGTACTATTTCATTTCCAATCCTATGATAGCAATCGAGCATTAAAACATTACGAAAACTTTTCATAAAAAATAATTAAACAATGTCAACAAATAATTGATATCTCCTCGAACTTGCCCAAGAAGAAGAAGAAGAAGAACGCATACGTGATTAAAATTTAATGTAGTCAAACTCCCCACTATATAAATGTTAAGTCTGAATAAAGTTCACTAATAATCCTCTTTGAAAAAATTACTATTGCTACTTGGGTATCATCCTGGATTTCCTTTCCCGTCTTGGTACGAGTTGCAATAAATATTGCAGGCTTTGATGGTTCTTGGTTGTTGTCTTTGGCTGCACGCTACAAATTATATCAAAAGAAATTTTAATAAATCAGTAAGTTCTTATAAAGTACAAAAAAATGAAAATCAAATTTTGTATGAAATGTCAGCTAAGTATTACCAATGCCACGCCTACTCTAGAAAAATTAATAGGTCCCATTCGATGCCTCAAGTTTTGTTTTTTCCCCGTTTTGAGAATTCATCTCGCATATAGCCTATTGTTAAAAACAAAGAGATAATTGAATTGATATGTATAAAAAGAATAGATATGACACAGAATTAGTCGATGAGCGGAAATGCACCATTTTAACCTTACTTGAACAGTTGGGTGTTTCCAATACTCGATCAACTGGCAGAATTGATTATGTGGAATGCCATCTGGACATTTTGCTAGCATATCCTCAAGGGTACTATTTTTATCAAAAAAATTCTTTTTAATTTTTTGCTTGTGTCGCCTCCAAGCATCACGAAGACCAGTCATCACCCACTTCTTTCCTTCTACTACAAGTAGAAATTGGGACTATACAAAATAAAATATATTTACTTTCAGTAAGTAAAAAAAAATATAAATTCTCAAGTGTGGTTGTTTTTACATTGACGTATTCCCACATGCGCTTTTTAGTATCCTTGGGCACCAAATGCCAACTAGTGTACATCAAGCTGATGAATCTAGGATTACTTGCAATTGTTCCTATAAAGTTGCTTAATTGTGAAACTATCTTATTAGTTAGTCCCACCGCTTGTCCTTTATCAAATGCCACCTCCTTTCTTTTTTCAAAATTTCATGCATGAATATCCTTACATGTTGTACGTCCTTGATCTTCTTTTGGCTTCGACATTTCTAGATTGATGTAACAGACATGAAGTAAGATATTTCTTTTATAATGTGTGCTAAATCTTACAAGGTTTAAAACATATATTTTGTACTATAATCAATGTCAATTTCCTCTTCTTGTTATACACGATCATCCAATCCTTTGTTATGTTCATTAATAATAGGAGTATGCATAAATTCGACATCACTTGTTGTGTTGTTGTCACGTTTTGTTTAATCATCTTTGTGTATCCCTTGATCTTTTAGAAACTGATCAAGAGTACTAGTTGGTATGACCGGCTTCCTCTTTACCTGTTTGAGGTTCGGTAGATCAAGAATATCATGTCGTGCCTCTCCATTACCTAGTTTTGTTCAAGTCACATGTGCTGAAGCAGTAACATCTTTATTGAATGACGTATGGAACCTAGAATTATTCATAGGAAGTTTAGTTCCATTATCTTGAATGGACTCTTCAAATTGAAATAACCTCTATTTAGTTTGTCCTTTCCCTGCAATCATACGTGTGGTTCTAAGCTCTTCCCTTGAAGACGATTGAATGACTCATTTGTACCCAAGCAATTTACTCTTTCCTTTTTGTGCAATGAAATCCTCAAAATTCTTTCTTTATTCTTTAATTGCTGCCTGCTCTTTCTTAGCTTTATCATTGTGTTCATTTGTATGTTTTTCTATCTTAATCTTGAATTTGTTGGCCAATTTAGCACTTGATCGGTATTGCATATCAACATCCAGATTCTTCAATGGACTTTGAGCATTGTTTGGATTCAGACCCTTTTTCTTTAGCATTGTTGATTGATTCATTGTTTTTGCTTTGTTTAAATCTCTTCAATTTGTTTCCCAATAGTAAGTAAACCTACAAATAATAAAATTGTTTATGTGAAAGAAGTAGCAGCAATGTAATTTTGATATAAGGTTCACAGGTGGATAGCTTATTATAGTACATTGCAACATTTGAGTTTCTAAAATTTTCAGAATTTCT
Source organism: Solanum lycopersicum (assembly GCF_036512215.1). Lineage (NCBI taxonomy): Eukaryota > Viridiplantae > Streptophyta > Magnoliopsida > Solanales > Solanaceae > Solanum > Solanum lycopersicum. Next base: position 42,564,674 of record NC_090806.1, on the reverse strand, counting down.
ATAATTTCTAGAACATCCAAAATTTCCTGAATTTATACATTAAAGTACAGTATAATATTGCATAACTTATACAAAACAGTAATGTAATTACAGAACTCATTTTAAATCACATAATAAGTTAAACACACATACGTACAAAAATCTAGGTGCAACACTATAATGAGTAAAGGTGCTAAAAGAGGAAGTAGACATAATGTCATACACACAGAGTTAGGATCTCTCATATAAATGATTCATAAGACTCATTAGTCTGCATATAGACTTAGATAACAATGTGCATGTGGGATTTAGTGACTTTTTTGAAAGGCAGAACTCAATATTGTAATGAAATGGGCTTTAATAAAGCAGAATGAATATTAAGGATTCATATAATTAATCCCAACTAGTTAGCGATTGAGCAGTAGTTGAGTGAACATCTATTACACTACCAGGTAGTATGAGTAGAGCAACTTCTGCGATGACCAATGAAAAATGCATAAAGAAGTCACTTATGTCTTGTGAAAACTCTCACTCCCTCTATCCCTATTGAATAGTGTCGTGCTTCTCATTGCTTCCCCTGATTGCCCCACTTGATGAAAATGCAGAACACATTAGTATTAGCAACTGACAAATGTACCTTAAGAAATCTCTATTTATCAAATGTAAAATAAGCTACTCGAAGTGCAAACATTCTTGTGCCTTGGGTAGCTGAATACCACAGTAAAACAAAACAGATTCAAATTGGAAGAACGACGTGAGTTAACAGAAAAAATTAATAACATAAGAAATAATATATTTCAAACAACTGCAGACGCGACTGTATGCCATTATTATTGTTCCCTAGTTGAACAAGTTTGTTAGCTATTTGCGTCACATGCCCAATGTTATCAATCCTGGGTGGGGTTCTTCCATAAAAAGAGTCCGTTGGTTGCATCCACATTTAAAAACTGGAGAGCTTCTTATTACTTAAATTAATAAAAGGTAAAGAGTTGTACCTCTCTCGGAGCGACAAACTCTTGACAACGACCAAACTAGAAGCAACTTCAAACTACAGAGTTGAATGCCTTTAATGCCAACTGCCTGATAATAATATGAAACCAGAAAGTATATAAATAACAAACAACCAAATAAGGCAAAAATCAGCTAGAAGTGTAGGTTCCTCAATAAAATAATAATCAGATAAGATGGAAACATATTACATTCCACAGATTAGATATATTAATGTATTTTACCAAAAAAACTATTATATTACAAAAAAAGTGAGTAAGCACTATATGATCATCGCAACAATAATGAAACTCATGGTGTTTCTTATTCAGACTGTTCTTTAGATTTGACTTCATCATCAGACTCATATTCATACTCATTTTCAGACACGTCTTCAAATACATCTGAAAACTCATCTTCATACTCATTTTAAGACTCATCTTCAAACTCCTCTTCATACTCGACTTCAAGTTGTTGATTGATAAATTCTTCCACATGCATATCAATGATTGGTTCTGGTAAATCAGTCCTTGTTAAAAGTACTTCACCATTATCTTTTGGTATAGATGGACCCTTATAATGTTCAGATGTCTCATTTTCATAACATTGTGGGAGATTAGATTCAACTTCATCACTCATGTTAAACAAGTCACTTGGAACAGTCTTCATAACATAATGTTTATCTTGATCATATGGATCTTGCACACAGAAGCATTGGTGTACTTGAGATGCAAGCACAAAAGGCTCTTCTTGAGAGCATCTCTTATTCAAATAAACATAAGTAAGGCCATAAACGTCTTTTCCAACCTCATACCAATCACACTTAAATAAAACAACCTTAAACTAGCTGTAATAGTTTAATTCAACAATATCAACTATTTGACCATAATAAGTCAAATCAGAAGCATTCGAATTTTTATCCTTTGAGCTTGCAAAGCTTGTAGTTGAGCCAATTAGTGTAACACCACTATTTTGTGTTTTATGCCTTGCAGCAAGCTGCCTAAAATGGAATCTATATCCATTTATGAGTTACCCAAAATATTTTTTTGCAATAGAATTTGGTCCTCTAGATAATTGTTTTAGCAAATAAGGCACATCCTCCTGCAAAGCACGAGTTTCAAACCATTGAGAGAAGTTTTGACAATGATTCTTGGCTTTTCTCCATTTAGATCATCGTGACTGATTATTAACCTCTTGCTCATGCTCTCTACAAAACATTTACTATATTTGTTTAAATAATAAATTAAATAAGATAAAAAATTAATTATACAAAAGGAATGCTATATTCAAATTAAGGTACCTAATATATTCTTGAACATCTTCACAATTTCCCAATAAGTATGCATGTGCCTGACTTAGTGACTTGTCATCTTAAATGATTGGATCAGCTTTCTTTGCTCCTAAAGGAACTCTTTTTTCAGAAAACAAAATCACAGGTTCTGCGTCACTTAGGTCACATTCATCATTGTTTCGCGCTCTCCTATTAAATCTGTTATGCACACCCTGATGCATATATTTTGAGAATAAATTCATGAAATCTATTCCCACTCGTGTCTCTGCTATGCAACCTTCTGGAATACGCCTATTGCGAATGTATGATTTGAATGTACCCATTTCTCTATCAGTTCAATACATCCATCGATTTTGCACTGGGCCGCCTAATCTCACTTCATTCACCAAATGAATAGGCAAATGAATCATGATATCAAAAAATGAAGGAGAAAAAATTCGCTTCAACTGATTTACCGTTTCTATGATCTCTACTTCTAAGCAATCCGGTTCCTCCAATGTGATTACTTTTTGGCACAAACAATGGAAGAAGGAACTTAGACGAATCAAAGAAATAGCAACATGATCAGGAAGAATGCTTTTAATTGGTATTAGAAGCAAGTAATGTAACATGAAATGAGCATCATGGGTTTTATAATTAGACACCTTTCTTTCATCCAGGTGCACACACCTAGATATATTGGAGGCACTACCATCAGGTAGCTTGGCTGTCTTTAAAACTCTACAAAAGATGGATTTCTCTCCATTTGTCATTGAGAAGCACGCCTTTGTAAACTTTGTTCTCTTACTATCTTGTGTATCTTGTGGATGCAGGTTCTTCCTGATTCCCATATCTTTCAAATCATACCGTTCTTTTGTGTGATCCTTTGTTTTTCCTGAAATATCAAAAAGAGTTCCAAGTATGTTGTCAACTATGTTCTTCTCTATGTGAATTATATCAAGGTTGTGACGTAACAAGTTGTGCTTCGAGTAAGGTAATTAAAAAAAAATTGAACTTTTTTTCCATGGACCATCATTTGATCTCTTTTTCTTCTTCGCAAACACATTTTCAAAATAAAGTAAGCTATTAAGAACATCAATTTCCTTTAAAGGAGTTGGAGGACGCCTAAATTCAGTTTTTCCCGTGAATGATCTTTTGTTTGATCTCCATGGATGATCCATCGATAGAAAAACATGATGATACATATAGCACATTTTCTGACTATGTTTAAGATAGCGAGAATTAGTGCCATAGTTACAACAAGGGCAAGAAAACATTCCTTTTGTACTTCAACAAGATAACATAGCATATGTAGGAAAATCAATGATTGTCCACATAAGAGCTGCCCGCATTTAAAAAGTTTCATTTCTGGAAGCATCATATGTTTCAACCCCAGAATCACATAAGAATTTTAACTCGTCTATCAATGGTTGTAAGTAAATATCAATGTCATTTCCAGGTGATCACGGTCGAGGTATAAGTAAAGAAAGTATGGAATATTCAGATTTCATGCACATCCATGGCGGCAAATTATAAATCATCAACATAACTGGCCATGTGCAATGTGATATACCCATGGTTCGAAACCAATTTAATCCATCACTTGAAAAGCCAAGTCTCACATTGCAACAATCGTGTGCGAAATCTGGATGCACCCTATCAAAGTCTTTCCATGCTAGACCATCAGCGGGATGCCTTAACTTTCCATCATTAGAACGTTTTTCTTCATGCCACCTCAAAGAATCTGCCGTCTTTGAGCACATAAATAGACTTTTGAGTCTAACAATTAATAGAAAGTGTCTCAATGTCTTTACAGAAACTCGATGTTATTTTTTTGAAGACTCAAGCTCACTATCAACTTTATGAGCTTCAATATATCGTGAAGCTCCACAAGTATGATAAAATTCGTCATCCTTATGATCATATCTGAACAACTTGCAATCATTTGGACATGCATCAATTTTATAATAATCAAGACAAGGATTCTTAACCATAGACTTGGTTTTATTGTAAGACTGAGGAATGTTCAACTCTGGCATCGCCTATTGTAATAACTCTATAAGAGAACTGAATGATTCATTGCTCCATCCATGTAAACACTTCAACAAATATAAGCGAAGTGGGAATGATAATTTAGAAAAACCTATACAACCAGAATATAATTCTTGGTTTGCCTCTTCAAGTAAGCTATTGAATTTCGTGGCATCTTCATTTGGACCATGATAAACTCCTCCAGCCTGTGCAACATCTCTAAATTGATCATTAACCAACCCATCAATATCATCACATGAGTAATCCATATCTTCATCAACATTCAACTTGATATCCCATTCCCCGTGATTGATCCATCTAGTATAGCCTTTAACGAATCCATGGCATATTAGATTATCATACACTACATTCCTTCAGTTTCAAAGAATATTACAACATTTCGCACATGGACACTGAATTTTCTCTCCATGAGGATCTCCATAAGAGTAAGCAAAATCCAGAAATGATTCATTGCCATCAATATACTCTTTGCTATACCTTTCTAAATTCATCAAATCCTTAGATGGGATTTGTGAACTTCTAGAAGAATATATCAATATTTATTCGTTCAGCAATAATCATTAACCAGTTAAAAAATAAGTTTTAAAAGTCACGAGTAATCTATCAGAATCATGTCTTATGAGATGATAAAAGTTTCTTACCTAGTCATGAGGTTTTCTCTATGTCAAATCAAATCTTTAATCCTCCACAAATGTTTTTCAATGTTGATGATACTATAAATGAAAAAATAAGTACAATTAATAGGATATAAATAAATCTGTCCATAGATAAATGTGGAGATTTTGAGCGAAGAAATGCATAAGAGACCACCTATGGAGCTTGTGACAGTCCGTCGTGCTTGTGACGGTCCATAGGTGGCAGCATAAGTGCAGCTGCTGAAGGAAGATGGGGAAGTCTGACTAAGTGTGGGGTTACAGAGCTTGTGACGGTCCGTAGGTGGCAGCGTAGTGCAACTGCTGAAGGAAGATTGGGAAGTCTGACTAAGTGCGGGGTTACGGAGACCACGACGGTCCGTCAAGTCTGTGACGGTCCGTCCTACTGGTTCGTCATGAAGTTCAGAGAAGTAATCCAGTGCCCATATTCCAAGAGTTTAAGTGTTTTGGAACGAAGACCCTCGAGGGACCACCGTGTCTGTGAAGGTCCATAGATGGCAGCGTAGTGTAGCTGCTGAAGGATGATGGGGAAGTATAAGTGTGGGTTTACGGAGTCCACGATGGTCCGTCGATTCTATGATGGTCCGTCCTGCAGGTTCGTCATGAAGTTCAAAGAAGTAATCTAGGTACCCATATTCCAAGAAATTAAGTGTTTTGGAACGAAGACCCTCGACGGACCGTCGTGTCTGTGACGATCCTTCATACATGCCGTCGAGGATAATGAAGAGAGCAGAAGTGTGGGACGATGAAGTCCATGACATTCCGTCGTGGCCACGACGATCCGTCGAAAAACATCATTTTTGAGGTTAGACTCCGCATTGTTAGACGCTGGATTATTAGTTATACTCTGTAATATTATTAGGTTATCTTGAGACATTTATCATTGAGTGATGGTGATTTTTGTTGAATAATCAAGAGAACTTTCGGATTTTACTTTTTCTCATAGAAGTAAGTTTGAGACTATCACTCCCTCTCTACCCCTTCAAGACTTGAAAAATATATCCTATATCGTCTATCTCTAAGGCATATGATTCATTTTCTATATAGTGCAACTCAAAATACAAAGAAAGTTTAGTAAATTCATACTACTAGGTTATCCCAAAACAACTAAGAAATATTCAACTAAAGTTTCTAAAGTACACTTGAAAATGCAATAGAGAAACAACAAAATGACAACTAACACTTCAAGGCATGTAGTCAAAAAAACAAACATTTTAGAAGAAAATAGCTACAAGACATAATCAATGTGGTTAACAAAGTAACAAACCAAGCTTAAGGTGAGCACAACTATGAAATCAGGAAGACTAATAAAATAGTGACATTAAAACAGACATTAAAAACTCTTCAAATTCAAGTAGAGTAGCTACTTACAGTTGACGAAATCTAAATTAGGGACAAAATATCATAGGTTTTGCCAGCTTCAACAATTTTAGTTCTTCGAAGAAAGACCACTTAGCTACAACTCAGTTCTTGATTAAAGGCGACATAGCTTCATCTTGTACATTCAACATTCAAGAGCAAAAACTAGTTAGTCAAAGATAATCTGCCCATTTATACATAATACAACTATAAACTAAACTCCCAAAATCAACAAAATTCGTGTCAACAACACAAGAACGTAAAAACTCTAACATCGATTTTTGACTTACATACAAGCATATAAAAATCTTAAAGCTATAATTTAGACTTTTGAAGGTAAAATCTCTTACCTGATAAACTCTATTCAGACAACCTAAAGCTTTAAGACATGAGACATGTTGATTTGTGAAGCATTTTCTTTCAATTTTCAAAAGGAAATAAGATGGAACAACAATTTACCCAGACATCTTTGAAAAAGATCGTCTTCTTCAGCTCTCCAATCTTGAACAACGAAGCTGAGAGGAAAATCGTCTTCTTCAGTTCATGTTCAGAGAAATTGCAGGGCTTTTTGATTTTTCAGCTGAAAATGGTGTTCTTCAGTTGAAGTTTAACACAAATGTGAAGAGTGGTGTTCTCCATTATTGAACTACAGCTGATTTCTTCCATTCTTAGATCCTTCTTCAGCTACGGCTAATGGTGTTCTTCAGCTGATATTGAAGATTCAGGTGAAGTTTTAGGAAATGTGGCCTTTTTTTATTTCTTTAATTTTTTATTCTTTTTAATTTTTCTTTAATTTTTTTGGCCAAATAAAAATGGGAGGGAGATGAAATATTAATGTTAAAATGTTGGAGGGAATATAAAATTTTGGTGAAAACACTAAGGCCATATTTTTAATGTTTTGTATTTTCAATTATAAAAATAACACACTTTAAAAGTGTGGCCATTCATGTAAATAGTTGTTGCTAACTATAAAAACACTTATAAAGTGTAGTTTATCCCATTAAAAAGTACACTTTCGAAGTGTTGCTAAAATTAATGTAGCTAAAAGACAAAATCATTGGATAAACTTTAAAAGTGTTCCCAAAAGTATTTTAGGCAACACTTTATAAGCGTTGTCAAGATTTAGTGTTGCCGTAGACCTTAAATGGTGTAGTGAAACCATCTACTACTTCATTGGACTGATCAGGATGGTAATGCTATCTTATATCATAGTACTTATGGAACTAAAGCCATTTTCTATGGTGAAGATTCAACTCTTTCTAGGTGAACACATATTGAAGGCTCTTATGATATGTGAACAATTCTACGTTAACACCATACAAGTAATGTCTCAAAATATTAAGTGAAAACACCAATGCTGCAGGCTCGAGGTCATTAGTTGAGTAGTTCTTCTCTTACACCTTAAGTTGTTTATAAGCATAAGCTATAATCTTACCTCTCTTAATCAGCACACAACCTAGGCCAACTCTGGAGGCATAACAATAGATCGCATAACATTCTAAACCCTCTAGAAATGTCAAAATAAGAATTGTAGACAACGTAGTTTTCAGTTATGCAAAGCTCTTCTCACAATTATCTGACCGTTGAAACTTGACTTTTTCCAAGTCAATTTAGTCAATGAAGATGTTATGGATGAAAAAACTTACACGAACCTTCTGTAATAAGCAAGTGGACCCAAGAAACGTTTTATATATGTACGAGATTTAGGTTTGGTCCATTGTTTTACCACTTGTATTTTTTGTGATTAAAGTCGGATCCATTATCTAGACATAATATGCCCAAGGAAAGCAATGTCTTGAAACAAAAACTCACATTTGCTAAACTAAGGGAATAACTGACAGTCTTTGAGAGATTGAATTCCTCATTCCTATAGGAAATAAGGATATCATAAGTAAATATAATAATGAAAGTTCAATTATTATTTAAACACTATGTTCAGAAAATTCTTGAAAGTTGTAGAAGCATTGGTATGTCCAAATGATATTTTACTACAAATTCATAATTGACATCCTGAGTTCTGAAGTATGTTTTCTAAATCTAAATATTTGTGACTCTAATTTTGTGATAGCCTTATTTGAGGTATATTATTATGAAATTTATAGAACCGTAATGTTGAAACATTCATCAATCATGGAGATGTCAATGCACATTAAGAAATAAATATTTTTTCCACAAACACCACTTGTACACCCTATGGTGAATATACCAGTTGTTATGAAACGGTTATCTAGAAGGCCTCTGAAGTTCTGCTTTAATTCCCCGAGGTCAACTGGAGCAATTTTGAACGAATAGAAATATGATGGGTGTGTGAAGGAGATCAATACCAAAGTTTATTTCCCTTTTGCAAGGAATTACGAGAAGATTTGCTGGAAACACCAACTACTACAACTAACTCAAAGTTTTGGTTTCAGAGATAGAGTTCTTAACCAAAACTAGATGATAGAAACAACCCTTAGAGATCATTTTTCTAGCATTAGGGTAAGAAATGAATCGACCCATAGGTACTAAGCTACTTCCCTTCCATTCATTGATTAGTTCGTCTTGAAACTCAAAACGAACATTCTTAGTTTTACAATCAATTGTGGAATAAATGGAATGTAACCAATCTATTTGTAGAATGATATAGAAGTCTACAATTTCTTACTCAACCTGATCTGTTGAGGTGACATTCTAAAAGACTATGATTGCACAATTTATGTATACATGTCTAGCTTTAACTGGGTAACCAACTATAGTGGAGACTAGGAAAGGTTCTAAGAGAGTTTCTTGAGTAACATCAAACTTGACTACTATATACGAAGTTACGATCCCGAGACTCTCCGCGAGATATAACAATTCATAAACATCAAGGTAAAAGACTCATAACTTACCAATGTATACATAAGGAGAATCCTTATAATCCTGTAGATCATACAACCTGTTTTGCCATTGCCAGACAATCGAACAAGATGAGTTACCCTATTGAATCGTGCGACCTTCGTGTGCCACTGAAGTTGTGGACTGAGCTCTACAATTTTTACCTTCTTGCCTCTTTTTAAAAGGACAATCCCTCATTATGTGACAAGACTAACCACATCCAAAACATTTTTCCTTTTGTACAAGGCACTTACCTCGATGGTTCTTACCACACTTAGGTCTTGGTGCTTGAAACACTTCCCTTAGACTTCTAGCCTGATTCCCTACCTTTATGATCATACCTATTCTTGAGGACAGAACACTTACTATGAAGAGACTGGGCCATAACACATCGTTGACATTGTGTGTGATTGCCAACACCCTATTTCTACTGAGAATACTCATAGTTCCTTTCCTAGCCTTTTTGCTCTCCGTAGCTTGTTTCCTAATATTTTGACCCTCAACATGATGAGCTGGAGTCATAATCCTAGAGATGTTCATGCTTTCAAGCAACATAGAATTTCTACACTATTTTTACCAAGTCTTACAGTGCATACAAAATCTAATTGATTTGAGACCTAGAATCAACAACCATATTTAGAGAATACCCTGAGAGTTGTGTAAAGTTGAACCCATACACTCACACTGTCATATTACCTTGCCTTAAATTCATGAACTTCTGAGCTTTTCCTCCCTTAACTATATAAGGGGGAACCTTTTTATAAAGGTTCCACTGAAGCAATCCCAAGTAATAGGAGCGTCTATGTACCCCTGTTCTCTTTCCACTTATTATACTAGATATGAGCCACATCCTTAAGTAAGTAAAATGCTAACTCAACCCGATCATGCCCCATTACGTGCATTACCTAAAAGATATCTTGATCTCATTCAAAAAATTTCTATGATCCTCACTAATGTTGCGATCCTCAAAACTCTGGCTGGTTCGTCCTAACAAAATCATGCACTCTACATGTAGCATACCAAAAATTGGCATTTGCCAAGACTAGAAACCACTGATTTCACTAATAATCCAGACTCTGATCCAACATTTGAACAACAGTTCGGAACTCTGTATTCCATATTACTTGGTCAAGAATTTGAGGAGATACTTTTGTCTTCATAGATTCACATTCTTAGCGTTGTCTCTATAAGATAGCATTATCTAAAATGTAGCACGTCGAGTTAGAATGGAATAGATAACATCATATGCACGATAAGTGTAAGAACAAAATAATTTTTTTCCCTAAAACAATTAAAAGTATCCCTCTCATTACATGTATTGTCTTCAAACCCTTGAAAGGGACTCTACATAGTGTAGTTTTTTTGACATCCTAGGGAACTTAAAACAGACATTAATATCAAGTTTTTAATGCCCAAATGATACCCCTAGACGCAGACACGGGACCTAGGATCACGAAATACCCCTATATAACCCTACTGTCATAATCATAAGCATTACTAAAGGTAAGATGAACTCATATACTAAACTAAATATATCAAAGTTGAGAGGTTGAATATAAAAGAGGAAATAAACCCTAAAATCTCGTAAACTAAAATATGTAGATTAAACAATGAAAATAAGAATATTTATTTTTTGAAAGAAAAGGAAAAATATGAAAAATTCTAAAATGTAAAAGTCAGTTTTGTAATATTTAAACGGCCAAAACTTCAAGCTCAGAAAGAGTAAGGGTGAGTTCTTTATATGATTGAAAAGCCCTTGGTAAAACTTTCGAATGGCACCGAGTTTGTGCATTTGCAATGTCATATTAGGGATTTTATGCCTTTTGGAAGTTTTATTGTTGGACTGAGAAAAGTCCAATCCAAATTTTATTAAGGGTAAAGTAGTATTTTCACCCTCGTATTTCCTAATTAATTTTACAGGTTTAATAGGTGTAAAACCATGTCCAAGTTGAGTTTTTACAAATGTTAAGACACTTAGGGCTTGGGAGAAACAAGGAGAGAAGAAGGAGATCAAGAATTCTTTAAGAACACCAAGAATCGTTTTGTGGATTTCGTATGGGGTGATACCTATTAAGGTATGTGGGATCTTCTGTGTTGGGTTAATTCATCCACACATAACATTGTTTCAATTTAGGGAGTTTAGGGAATAAATTCATGTTACAAGTTAATGTTTTTCAAGGAATGTTTTGATTTCTTGCTTATTGGAATGTTGATTGACTTCTTTAGTTATATTCTTGTTTCTCCGAGTTATTTTGAGTAGAATTCAGTTGTTATTAATAGTACCAATTGTACCAATCATTTGCTGAGAGAAGTAGGACGATTTGGAGAATTTTGATATTAAAAACGAGTTGAAAAGTTCGTCAGACCTACGTTGGTACGGGCAGGCACAGGGCGCTTGCACTGAACCTTAAATTGGCCTCATCCAACAAAGGCTCGGCACGGATGCAACCAGTGTGCCAGAACCAAGCTTCCATCAACTGAGGATGGTGCGGCGTGCAACCAGTGTCCTTTGGTTGGTGTTTTTCGCCCAATTTTTGTAGTTTAGGCTTCGTAAGTCCTTCTAACGTACAATAACACCTTCCAAACATCATAATTACGTAAATTGAGTTCTAACAATGTAGAAATCAATAATAACTAAAATCTTAACCTTTAATCCATAATTCAATTGAAGGGAAGTCAAGATCAAAGTCTAGTCTAAAAGTTAAGAAGTAAGTCAAAGTAAGTTCTTAAAGTATTCAAGATTCTTAAACAACCTTCTTAACTTATATTTGAGGATCCATCAAATAGTGAGTTAAATTCTCAAAACATATAAGGGAACAATGTATTCAGCAAGAGCTTAAATAAAATGTTTTCAACTTTCGAGAAAGAAAAAAAGCTAGACTTGCACCGAGCCTTTGAATAGTTTTAATAAAAGAAAGACGAAACTATATTTTTCAAAAGAGATTTTAAAGCTATGTTTTGAGTACAAATCCCAAATCATAGAATGAGAATGTTTTAATAAAAACATAGAATCTAGTGTATATATTTATGGAGTCGTATTGAGCAGCGATGTGAGGATACAAGTTCATGTTAACTCAAGTCTCCATGTAAACACTGTATATATCATGGGCAGAAATGGTTTATACTTTTTATACGAACCGTTTTCATAGTATAGTAGTAGATCCATTAGGAAGTTTAGTTCCTATGCTCTGGTAAGGTTAGGATGACCGGTCAGCATGGGTCGAGTAATGTAGTATCATCACTGTAGCTCGTAAGTTATGGTTGTCTCTTAGAGAAGCTCCCACAGAAGTATTTTATTTTCATATACATTAATTATTTGTATTTTATATATACCTCAAGCCTTATTGTTATAATTGAATACATTAAGAGTTTACAACATGTTTCAGTCAGATTCTTTATATTGCAATCACTTTTAAACTGTATATATTGAACAAGAGTTTGTAAATCATGAGTTGAACTAATCAAAGGTAAGTGTTCATTCTTACTCCTTTTCATGTTTTAGTGTTGTTTCACACTCCAACTCATATACTCATACATTTAATGTAATGATGTCCGTTATCATGCAGCATATCATGATGCAGACGCAGGTAACAAGGATCGACATTTAACATACCTTTGATCCATGTGAGCACTCTAGAGACGGTTGGAGAGACTCATTCCATTTAAGAGGATATGTGTTATTGATTTCTACATTAGTTATATAGAATTTTATGGGGTTTGTTCGAACAGTCTTAGCAGTTAGTTTAGAGGCTTCATAAATAATTGTAGTTTAGTAGACTTAAGACTTATATTCTTATGTTAATGACTTGATTTTCCATTTTGGCCCGTTTGAATGTTTAAACTTTTAAAACATCAAATATAGTATTATTATTAAGTTTAGTAAGTTATTTTTTCCTTATAAGTGTGATTGTTGTCTTCCACTGAGTTAAGGAAGCCAGACCAAGTGTTTGCTTGAGGATAGCAATGGTCAACGAGTGTCGGTCACGCCAAGGATGTAGTCTTTGGGCATGACAAACTTGGTTTCATAGCATAGATTTAAAGGGTCCTAGGGAGTCTAGGAATTTGTCTATGTAGTTTCTTAGTCATCAATGTGAAGCGCTCCACAACTATAATTAGGAGGCAAATATATTTAGGAATATCTCACTTCTTTCATATTTTTTTGAGTTAGAGTTTATCTTTAAAAGTCCCCTATAGTTCATTCTTTCGCTTTTTTCAGATAACAATGCCTACACGATGAGCTACAAGAGGTTGTCCAGCTAGGAGAACTGAAGTAGCTTAGGAACACGGGTTACCCAATGATCCTGAAGTGCAACTTCAAGGGTAGGTTACTAATGTGGAGTTTCACGAGTCTATCATAATGTTGAGTCACATTTTGACAAACAAAGTTGTGAAACAAAGACGTGCTCCACAAAAAAGGCTTACCACATCGAGGATTTGGGATTTTTTGCAGATGAATTCCCAAGCTTCACTGGTTCGGGCACTACTGAGGGTCCGAAAAACTTTGTGGAAGAGTTGAAGAAGGTGTTCGAGGTGATACATGTGGTCATTATTGAAATTTTATTTAGCTGCATATAAATAAGAGAGCGTCTTAGAACCTTTGATCCATAGAATGATGGCAGAGGTGAGGACTCACCACATCTAAGTTGATCTTACATTAAATAATCCTTTTTTGGACGTTTCTTTCCCCTCAAACTGAAGGAAGTCGAGGTTATAAAGGACTCCTTGAGTGTGCACGGGTACGGTTGTTACACCCTAAAAATGAGCTAGGTTGAACTAAATCATAAAATTTTTATCTGATATTATAAAATCTCAAAGAAGTTAATAATTAAATTTATAGGCAGTATATGATGTTTGGAAGTGTATGGAGGTAAAACGTCCAAGAACGTCCAAAACGATCGAAAACTACTCGAAGTTGAAGTAGTGTATTCTAGTGTTTTGTAATTACAGCCAAAGGGTTGAAACGTCTGAGAATGACTCCCCGGGGACTAGCCAAAGGGCCCCCAAAAAGGACTCAAACATAGGACAACCAAGCTTTCGCACTAGCCAGAATATTGTTGTGGTTGTGCGTCGCGCAACTGAAACTGATTGGGAAGTATTCTTTCCTTGGGACGTGGGACTTTATTAAACCATTCTATCTAAAAAATTTCCAAAAAAAAATTGAAAATGCCCACGACGTTCATTAAACCCCCAGATTTGGTCGCATCATGAAATTTGAATTGGCAAAATTGTCCAATAAGTGCAGGGATCTTTTGGGTGATTTGGTCATGACTTATTGATTGTTATTAATTCTCTTTATACCCCTAAAAGACCAATCAAAGATAAATCATCAACTCAAAATAAAATTTCTCCATTCATCTCTCCAAAACTTCATTGTTTAAACTTTAAAGCTCCAAGGAAGAAGACTGATTTTCCAGGATTTTCCAGGAAGAAAACTTCATTGTCATATTAATAAGATTTTGTGAAGGGTTGTTTCAAGTCCGGTCAGATATGGAATTTCATAAAAGAATATCCAACGAACAAGAAAGGATGTGGTAATGGGGGTAGCATAGCTCCATATTCATTTGAGCCTCCACAAGACAAGGCTATACCTAGAGGAAGCATTTATGGTAGTGGCTGAGAGGCAAATCATATCTACACAATCAGTTCCCTCCATGTGCAAGAGAACTCTCCAGATGTTGTCATGGTTATGATCAATGTCTTTAGTTTTGATGTTTGTGCTTTCTTAGACCAAGGATCAACTTTATCTTTTGTAACTCTTTGTGTTGCAAATCTGTTTGAGATTCTTCTTAAAAAACTTTTGTGAACCCTTTTATGTTTCTACCCCTGTTGAAGAGTCTATTTAGCATAAAGATTCTATCGTGATTATTATATTTCTATCAATCACAAGAACAAAATGGCTGATCTAGTAGACTTAGACATGGTAGATTTTTACGTCATTCTAGGTATGGACTGACTCCATGCCTATTATGCATAAATAAATTTTAGAACTCGAGTTGCCAAGATTCAGACTCCAATCAGTCAGTTATAGAGTGGAGTAGTAGTTCACGAGTACCTAACGTTCATTTTATTTTTTACCTAAAGGCAAGAAAGTTAGTTTCCAAGGGTTGTATCTATCACTTAGTCTGAGTTAATGACTCAAGTGTTGCGGTACCTTCCATTCAGTAAGTTTCCATTGTCAGTGAGTTGCCAAACGTCTCTCTTTATAATTTATCCGGAGTACCTTCTGAGAGAGAAATAGACTTCGGCATGCACATCATCCAAGATACTCATCCTATATCTATACCTATATACATAATGGAACCAACCGAATTGAAAGATCTAAATGAACAATTGGAAGATTCGCAAGCTTTTCTGTTAAGACTTGGGGTTTTTTGGGAATTTAAAACCAATTCTTATAAAATAGGAGGACGGTTAATTTTGGTGTTTATGATCATTTTAAGTGTATATAAATCATGAAAGTCTAATTTAAACCCTTGCACCAAGAACAAAACTCATTCCCTCTCAAAGTTTCTTCGAAAACTTACATGAGAGCTCAAGATGACGACAGAGTTTGAAGATCGATCTGCAATGAAGTTTATTATTCAATTATAATTGGATTATTATAATAAAGTATGAGATTTATTAATCTAATGCTTTCTATCAACTTAGAGTCCATTTCAAAGCTGATTTTCAAAGATTTCAAAAAGATGAAAAAGTCAAATTTCTACTCTATGTTTCGGATTATTGCATGAAACGTTTTCAAATCTTAATATATGATATTATTTATTAATAATTGATCTTTTCCAATGAAATTTTCCCTGAAACCTTGGACTTCTCAAATCTCTCAATTTGAAAAAAATATTAGTTATGTGATCATGATTTAATATTAATGAATTAATGTATATAGTTATGGGCTATTTATTTATGTATAGATTATTATTGAATTGTTTATAGTATATTTTTATTTTATCAATTTATTATTGTTGATTATTAAATCCATTGAATATTAAGATTATTGATTTGATATTTACATAATGCTTATGAATTTTAGTGTAGTTTTCTATGATCTATTGAATAACGTAAGAATTGTATTCAATTGATGTCTTATTGGTCTTAGATTGATAAATATATGTTTATTGAAATAGATTCATTGATAATTGAATTTTATATATTGAATTGATATTCATGGCCATGGATAAGGTCCTTTTGGTATTGAATTGGATAATTTAGATTTGGATTGAACTAGTGATATTAAATGGGTGGTATGCTTCCCTAACTCTCTCAACGTTATGTACAAATTTTGTATTACAATGATTATTTGTATGGTAAACTTATGGTAGCAGTACTATGTTTTTTACTCATAAATGATGTGCCCTTGTCGATGTTACTTTATGTAATATGATAATTATGGCCTTGTTGGCACTATTTGAATTATTATGATGATTTGTGTAGTTGAGTTGTGTGAAGTATGATCATATCTTCTACATGTGACTAAGTCAAAGTATGTTTTCCAATTATGTATATTAGGAGATCATGTTATACTGTGATTATGTTCTTATGAGTGTATTCTTAGAGTTGTTGCATGATCATTTATCTATTACTATATAAGTGTACGATGGATATATGGATGATGATATGGTAATGTATAGGATGAGATAAAGATGATAAGGGTTATTTCTATGTGCTTTAAAGAATGATTAGCTATATGTAATAAAGTAAAGAATGTTGTGTATTTTTTTGGTAGACTTGTGTCCCTTACTTGATACATGCATGAATGATGTGTGAATACGAGATGTCTTAACTAGGTAGGCTTAGTGCATCATTGCTTGCATGAATGAATGATATGTGAGACCTTAAATGATGATAATGTAAGACCCCAAAAATAACATAGGTGAACTAGAGCCTAAATTGTTCCTCTTAATGGTATAAGGTCCAAAATAGGCCTAATATATGGTATAATGGAATTTACAAAACTATTACGTGCATTGGAAGTCAAGCGTCAAGGGACAACTAAGACGTTCGACGACTAAGTCACCTATGTGCCTCATATGTAGTTCTATATGTTTATGTGAGATTCATTATGTTGTAAGGTCCTTAATATCACGTATTGACAGTGCGTAAACTTTTGTAGAGTTTTGAGGTTAAACGTCCATGACGTTCGAAAGATATGCCTTGAAGTGACCTTTTGTGTGTAGGCATGTTTCATCGAGTTTTACATGTTCTTTTTTGACTAAATTCATGTGAGAGGTTTTAAAATCATAGACGATCGTATTTGGATTTCAAGAGTCCAGGAAATTATCACAAGGACCAACCAAGGGCCCTTGAGGAAGGACCTAAGATTGTGGCCAAACTACTAAAAGGCAGTCCACCTACGGAAAGCAATCGACGTCCAGTTACCTGGTCGACCCCCCATAGGTTGTGGGCACGGGTAGTTACTTAGAATGGGTGGAATATCTACCAGTTCCCACCCTTTGAACCCATTGACGGTTAACAGCTCACCCCGTAAGTGTACTTTCGCCCTGTCGATTGGCTGTCCATTGATTAGCCTGTGTGCCTGCGGTGAAGTCACTATTAAGTCTAGGGGTGAACTTGTAAATTCACCCCACTTATTTATTGAAGTATTGGTTGTTATTAATTGTATATTTTGTATTTTAAATATGTATATAACTGTTTAACACTTAGAAGATTTGATACTTCAAAATCAAAACCCCAAAATCTGTTAAGAAATCTAAAGATTCCATTGAAGTCCAAATTCAAGGAACAGCTTGGCGTGGAGTTTTGAGTGGATATTCTTCATATAAGTGAAGAATTTTCATCATTGAGGTATGGCTTTTGTTCCTTGAAAATCGTTTCATCAAGGATCCCAATCCTCGAGATGTTTTTCAAAGTTGAATTGTCCAATTTCATGATTCTACCATTGTTTCTTGCATAAAGGATTTATAAACATTGAATTATGATCTAATTGATATTGTATTGATGATTTCAATCTAAATTACCTATGAACCCATAAATTTGGATGAACTTTAGTTTTGACTATGATGAATGTCACTTGATATTAAACTAATGTTGAGGATTTCTTATGTAGTTTCTTATGGGATTTCTAATGATGAAATCATTGTACTAAATTGATATCTATCATGTATTAGATGGATGAGTTCACATTTAATTAACCTAGTTCACTGATTATTGTAGTTTTTATGTTGAATTGTTTGTTATTGCCTTATATAAGTGTCTTGTGTTATCGAATTGAGTAAGTTGACTTTGAATTGAAGTGTTTAGGATGATGAAGGGGTACGCTTCCCTATTTAAATTATTTTAATGTTTTTTTATACTTGAATTCTATTGTGATTTGTATGGTCCACTTATGGTTTCAGTTTTATGTGTTTTACTTGCGTTTGTTGTGGCTTTGCCATTGTTACTTTATGCAATATGATTGTTACTTGGCCTTACTGACAACTACTTTAAGTAATATGACTAAATGTGTAGTTTGATTTTGTGAAGACTTACAATATCTAATACATATGAAGCCACATATGTATTCTTCTATTCATGTTGTCTTAGGTGATCATGAAAGACTATGACTTTGACATTATGAGTATAGTGTTAGGGTTGAGTCTTGGTTATTGCTAATTTACTATGAGTCTATATGGAGTATATTTATGATGTTATGATTGTATATAGGATGACTTGAAGATGTTAGGTGTTTCCGATATGATTCTAGAATAACATTCATTATGAGTTAAAAGTGAAGTATGTGGTATGTTGTCTTGTTTGACTTGTGTGGCTTTCTTGATGTATATATGAATATGAATATGTTATATATTTATTGAGGATGTTATAACTCTTAGTCTCGAATGTATGAATGACATGTGACTTTAAATGAACTTAAGAGAGTGCTTTATGAATGTAAGGTTAAGATTGTTGAAGTTGCAAGCCATAATGGTATCCTTCAAAGTAAAGGAATGATGTACTTAAGGTTTGTTTTATGGACTGACATCATATTAATCCTTAGGAATGTCATCATTAGTTTCTTGTCGCCATTCTGAGGCATCCCTAGTGAAACTTCTTTGGTAGGGTAAATGTGATTGGGTTATAAACTAGTTATGGAACCCTTTTATGTGACCCTAATGTGTGAATTACTCTATGATAAAGAAGTTGAGAACCAAGAGAGTTTCATAAGGGAAGTATTTCTAGTTAAGTATTATACTAGAATACAAACAATCCCTTGATATTCCTTATCCATGTGCCTACATGGGATCTGTCTAAGTTCTACCATTATCAAGTAGAACAACCTCGTTGGAATAGAATAGAAGTACAGATTCCATGTCTTGCAATCATGGTCTATGTCGGTTATTTCCAATTCTCATAATGTGGAATAACAATTAGCATTGGAGAAGTTTATGAGGTTTAGGTGGTTGTATCGGACACTATCTAGACATTGCACAATAGGCTTGGAAGGTGTTATTTTGAGTTCCTAGGTCTTGTACACGACCATTAGTTGAATGTCCTATATGTGATGTATGAGTCTTAATGAAATAATTAAATAATGACTTATATTAGGAAGCATATCAATAAATAAGTACCTAATCTAAAGTGACTTATGCATTCCTTAGCTAAAGTTTGACTAAGTTATAAAGGATGATCTCTTCATTTCTTATCTTTGGAAGTCTTGAAGATGACTTTAGTTGGGGAAGTTGGTTAGTTTTGTGGACATGATCTAAGTCTTCAGTAGTATTAAGGATTATATAGCTAATGTTGAAGAGGTCACAATGAAGTTATCTTCTTGATTTACTTGTGTAAGTCTTTTGATAGCCTTTTGGACGAGAATGTTATATCACCTATATGTTATTATTGTTGATGTGCTTAAGTGTGTATGTTACTTATTATGAGTGTTTTTAGGGTCATTTTGGTATGCTTAAGCTGGTTTCTTGGGAGGTCTCTCTTTCTGTTGCTTAAGTGATTCTTAGGATATCTTTTAGTGATATAACAACATGCTAGAAATTGTTAAAAACGAAGACAAGGGAATTCAGTGTAACAGTGCAATATTTCACTATATAGGAATTGAACTCACTATAATGTGGCTTCTAATATGATGATTTTTTTCTAAATTTTTCCTTATGTGTTTTTATGTTGATAAATGTTATTCTTATGATTAAAATTTTATTTATTCGTGAAAAGATGCATGTTTCATATAAAAGTCTGTTTCATGATTTTTATGCATAATTTCATACTTAGTACATGTTGTTGTACTAACTCCATGTTTTTATATTTATATATAGCTCTTTGTAGGTGAGGATCTTTTAGAAGAGATGTTTTGGACTTAGAAGATCATTTAAGAGAAGTTGAAGTATTTCCTCACTTGACTCGACGGCGTATATGTCTTTTATATTTTCATTTAAAGTATTATAATAGACTAAGTATCCCTATATTCTTAATCTGAAGTATGGGTCGTGTCCTAAGTATTGTTGTGTCTTAAGATGATGAGATTGAGACTTAGTATTTACTATTACTTTTATATGAAGGACATTTTAAAGACCATATTATGTTTTTTGAAAAGTTTTAAATCCGCACTACTTTTCACCATGTTTATGTGATGAATGATATGAAATGGCTTGTATAAGACCTATGAGAGGTTGAGTAGGCCGGTTACAATCTGAGATTGTACCCTAACTTCTAGGTGTGGTTTTCGGATGTTACAAGCTTGATATCAGAGCATAGATTTGTGAAAGTAGTCTTAGGAATGGAAAAGTCTCATCAAGTGTCGACTAATAATGTCTTGACCATCCGTGTGAGTCTCGACACATCTATGGGAGAGATTCTATAGGACGATAGAGTTTCCCTTCTCTTCTACTCCTATGTCGTGTTGTAGAATAAACATTATGATATCCTTCTTATGAGTTTCCTTGTGTTTACTAGGATATTAATACGAAACGGATGGCCGGTAGAAGGTTGGAAGAGGAGAGGGTGAACGAGGAGATTCCTCCTCAAGTTAAGCAAGTTGAGCAAGTTCCTCAAGGTGGTCAAGGAGTCCAAGGATCTAAAGTGCCTCCCCAAGGTGATAATATTCCTAATGTGGAGGGAGTCAATGAGGTGCCGGTGGTTCATCTGAAGTTTACTAGTCAAGAGATTAGAGAGGCATTGATGGCTTGAGCTCAAGCAAAGACTACTCAAATTAATTTCACTATGATTCCTAAGGTTGTTGAGAGCACTATGACATCTAGATTAAAAGATTTTTTGAGGATGTCCAATATTTCTTGTCTCTAAGGTGGGAGAGGATCCCCAAGAGTTCCTTGATGGGGTATATAACGTTTTTAGTGCTATGGGAGTTACATTTAATTAACCTAGTTGATTGGTTATTGTAGTTTTTATGTTGAATTGTTGGTTATGGCCTCAGATAAGGGTCTTGTCTTATCAAAATGAGTAAGTTGACATTGAATTGAAGTGTTGAGGATGATGTGGGTGTATGATGCCCGATTTCACTTATTTTGATGTTTTTATGTACTTGAATTCTGTTGTGATTGGTATGGTCCACTTATGGTGTTGGTGGAATGTATTTTACTTGTGATTGATGTGGCCTTGTCGGCGTTACTTAATGCAATATGAAGATCTTGGCCTTATTAGCAACTACTTTAAGTAATATGACTAATTGTTTAGTGTAATTATGTGAAGCATGACAATTTATCTACATGTGAAACGATATATGTATATTTCTATTCATGTTGTCTAAGGTGATCATGTTAGACTATGACTTTGACTTTATGAGTATAGTGTTGGGTTGAGTTTTGGTTATTCCTACTTGGATATATGATTAAATGTTGAGTATATTGATGATGTTATGATACTATATAGGATGAGTTGAAGATTAGGTTGCTTCATATGTTATTCTATAATGACTTGCATTATGAGTTAATAATGAAGTATATGGTATCTTGTTTTGGTTGAATTCTGCCCCTTTCTTGATGTATATATGATTATGAATATGTAATTTATTGATTTAGGGTGTTAGAAATCTTAGTCTCGAATCTATGATCGACATATTACATTAAATAAACTTAAGAGAGTCTTTTATGTGAATACTTTGACTAAATTGTAAGGTTAATATTGTTGAAGCTGTAAGCTGTAACGGTATCCTTCTAAGTAAAGTAATGATGGATTTATGGTTAATTGTATGGAACGACATGATATTAATCCTTAGGAAAGTCATCATGAGCTTCTTGTTGGCATTGTGAGGTAGTCCTAGTAGACCTTCTTCGATAGGGTAAATGTGATTGAGTTATGAACTTGTTAGGGAACCCTTTTATGTGAACCTATTGTGTAAATTACACTATGAAAAAGAAGTCTAGTACTGAGTTGGTATTATAAGGGAAGTAGTTCTAGATAAATATGAGACTAGAATACAAAGAAGCCTTTCATATTCCTTAACCATATGCCTACATGGGATGTGTTAAACTTATACCATTGGCCAGTAGAACAACCTCATTGGAGTATGATAGAACTATATATTCCATTTCTTGCTATCATGGTCTATATCGGTTATTTCTTATTCTCATCATATGGAATACCTATTAGAATTGGAGAAGTAGATGACGTTGAGGTGGTGGTATGAGACGCTATTAGGATATTGCACAATAGGATTTGAAGGTGTTTGTTGGAGTTCCTAGGTCTTGTCTGAAACCATTAGTTGAATGTCCTTTATGTGATGCATGAGCCTTAATCAACTAATAAACTAATGACTTATATTCAGAAGTATATAAATAAATGAGTACCTAATCTAGAGTGACGTAAACATTCCTTAGCTAAAACGTTAAGAAGGCATTAAGGATGATCTCTCCATGTCTTATCTTTGGAGGTCTTGAGGATGACTATAGTTAGGGAAGTTGGTTGGTTTTTTGGACATGATCTAAGCCTTAGGTAGTATTAAGAATTATTTACGTAACTTGAATAGGTCACGAAGGACGTTATCTTCTTTATTTAATTGAGTAAGTCTTTTGATAACCTTTGGGAGGAGAATATCATATAACCTATCTGTTGACAATTTTTCTTGAAGTGTGTATGTGACTTATTATAAGTGCTCTTAAGGGTCATTTAGGTATGTATTGGTAGGTTGTATGGGAGGTCTATCTTTTTGTTTCTTAAGTAACTCTTAGTATATATTTTAGTGAGATAACAACATGCTAAAAGTTGTTAAAATGGAAGACAAGGGAATTCACTATAACAGTGCAGTATTTCACTATACAGTGAATTGAACTCACTATAATGTGGGTTCTAAAATTATTATTTTTGGCTAAATGTTTCATTATGTTTTTCTATGTTGATAAATATTGTTCTTATGATTAAAATTTTATTCATAAATTAAAAGATTCATATTTCCTATAAAAGTCTGTTTTAATGATTTTTATGAATAATGCGATACTTAGTACATGTGGTTGTACTAACTCCATGATTTTATCTATCTATATAGTTCTTGGTAGGTGAGGAGCTTTGAGAAGAGAAAACTTGGACTTAGATGATCGTTCAAGAAAAGTTGAAGTATATTCTCACTTGACTCGGGGACATATATGTCTTTTATATTTTCATTCAACGTTTTGTAAAAGACTAAGTATCCCTATATTCGTAATATGAAGTATGGTTCGTGTCCCAAGTATTCTTTTGTGTTAACATGATGAGATTCAACATTAGTATTTCCTATTACTTTAATTTGATGATGATTTCATAGAATATATTAGGTTTTGTGAAAAATTTTAATTTTGCACTACTTTTCACTATGTTTATTCGATGAATGATATGAAAGAGATTTATAAGACCTCAAACCGAGTTTGTAACATAACTTCTAGGGTGTAGTTTCGGGAAGTGACAACCTTGGTATCAGATCATAGGTTTGTGAAAGTAGTCTTAGGAATTGAAAAATCTCATCAAGTTTAGTCTAAAAGAGTCTTGACCATTGGTGTGAGTTGATATACCGTGGTTTCACGGTATAATTAATATTTTTTCCTTGAGTTTAGTGTGTCCAAAAGCCTTTTTGTGCTAATTTTGATATAAGTTTCTCTTTGTTTTGCAGAAAATTTGTCCAAAGGTGAATGCGGAGATTTTGAGCGAAAAACTGCAGAAGAGACCACCTACGGAGCTTATGACGGTCCGTCGTGCCTATGACGGTCCGTAGGTGGCAGCGTAGAGAAGTTGCTGAAGGAAGGTGGGGATTTCTGACCAAGTGTGGGATTATGAAGCTTGTGACGGTCTATGATGGCCATGACGGTCCGTCTTGCAGGTTCGTCGTGAAGATCAGAGAAGTGATCCCAGTACCCAGATTCCAAGAGTTGAAGTATTTTGAAACGAAGACCCTCGACGGTTCGTTGTGCCTATGACGGTCCGTCACACTTGACGTCGAGGGGAATGAAGAAAGAAGTAGAAGAAATTGCACCTAGTATGGGACGACGGAGTCCACGACGGTCCGTTTATACCACGACGGTCCGTCGCGTGGTCCGTCGACCCAGCCGCGTTTTGGCAGATTTCCAGTAATTAGAATCCTTATTTAATTAGGTTTTTATTTTTTATAAATAGTTCAAAAAACCTCGTTTTGGAGGTTAGACTCTGCTAGATTAGACATCATATTATTAGACTTTGTGTATTAGTGTTTGATTTTTGGTTATTCTTACAAGTGATTTTTGTGTGATTAATCAAGTAAATTTTCGGACATTATTGTTTCTTATTGAAGTAAGTACATGAATTCTTATTTTATATATTTGAATATTGTGTTTATTGCTATGAGTAACTAAACTCCATAACTAGAGTTGGGGGAACCATAGGCAAATAATGAGATAAACCCTAACTAAAATAACAATTCTAGAATAGTGTCTTGCATGTATTAATAATTCTTTCGCTTAGAAGACTTTTTAACGGATGATCAACGTAAGAGCTCGCCTTAATGCTACTTGCGGGACCAAGGAGGTAGATAATAGGAAAAGAATTATTAACATAGATTTAGTGTATACTATCTAATAGGCTAGTATTGATTGGTACAAGGTAATAACTTAGTCAAATATCGAATACGATTCTTAATATGAGGTAAAGATAAGGGTTAGGAAAGCGACACACGCAGCCGGACCAAAGTGGGGAGTGAGATTTTCTAGATGCCGGACGAAGGATTTAGAAATACATAACTTATCACTTTGCATGCAAGATACTAGGAAAGAATTGTTATAGTTAGAATTATCAAGTTATGAACCTGTGGGGAACACGTAAACCCTAGTTACTTTTATTAATTGATTAAAACCCAAAATTAAAAGTTGTTAACTGTTTCTTTCAAGTTCGTTGTTTATTTTCACTTATTTAGAGATAGAACCCCCCTTTTATGTTTTTACTTTCTAAGGAAGTCATCAACTGAACAATAGTAATAACAAGTTGAAGTTAAGTCTAGACTATTTTCCTCGTGGGAACGATCCCAACCTCACTAGTTGGGTTATTTACTTGACGCGACCGCTTTACTTCTCATTTGAGAAGTAAGTTTGAGCGTATCAAACGCTTTTGCCTAGGAAATTAGCTTTTAGATTAACTTGAGCTTATTACAAAAGTTTAGTTGATATTTTCTTGATTTTACTTTGTTTTATTGTTTTTGATTTCTTTTCAGAACTATCCTCCTTGTATGCCAAATACATGGAAAGGAAGAGAACCCTTGTTTCGCTATGATCACGAGCTAGAGCATACACTGCGCAATATTAATCAAAACATGGGAATAAATAACGAGGATCCAAACCAGAACATCCCAGATCCAATGGACGTTCATGGTCAGATGTTACCCGACGCTCCGGGTGAACATCAACAGTGGGGAAAAAATCATGTTCCACGGCCCTAAGCATACTATAGAGGGTATGATAATATAGTAGACTTAGATGGTCCACTTGTCTTGCCCCCTCTACCCACAGGCCACACTTTTGTGGTAAATAGTAGCCTGATGCAAATGCTCACTGCCAGAGGTTTGTTTTCACGGCTACCTTCTAAGGATCCACATGCCCATATAGCTAAGGTAAGGGCAGTGTGTAAAAGTTGTGTGGGGAGGCCTGATTTGGATCTAGATGTAATAGGTCTCAGAGTGTTTCCTCTCTCACTGACGGGAGAGGCTGCTATGTGGTTTATTCAGCTCCCATACAACTCCATCTTCACTTGGAACCAACTACGGGATGTCTTCTTAGCACGCTACTATCCGATCTCCAAGAAATTAAACCACAAAGACAGGGTGAATAACTTTGTGGCACTACCAAGAAAGTCAGTTAGTAGTTCTTGGGATAGATTCACCTCATTCTTGAGAAGTGTTCCAAATCACCGTATTGATGATGAGTCACTGAAGGAATACTTCTATCGGGGACAGGATGATAACAAAAAAGCGGTTTCGGACACTATAGCAGGTGGATCTTATGGAGAATGCCGTTATGCTGAGATTGCTAAGAAATTAGAGAAAATCTCCCGTAACAACAAAGCTTGGAGTACTAGGAAGTCTGATACAGGGAGAAACACCTTCGCAGTGCAGTCCACTCACAACCCAGCCACAGATGATATTCGTGAAGAAATGGCTCAGATGAGAACTGAGCTTGGGTTGGTACTAAAACATGTCACTGGGGTGCAGAAAAGATTAATGCAGTCAATTACTTAGCTAAACCACCACCTCCAAATGATGAGTGCTATTATGCGGAGGACACTTATGCGGTAATTGAGCAGATGGGGGGTTTCCGACCAAGCGCCCAAGGCTCGCATCAAGATAATTGGCGCCAAGGTCAAGGGAACCAAGGTCGGAACTATGGTAACTACAACCTTGAGGGTGCGTTCACTATTCCTTGTACAGTTGGGTCATTACATTTTGTGAAAGCATTATGAGATCTGGGGCCAAGCATTAATCTCATGCCCCTCTCAATTTACTAGAAGTTGGGTTTGGGGGATCCAAAACCCACTTCGATGCGGCTACTGATGGCCGATCGGACAGTTAAAAGGCCTATAGGAATACTCCATCATGTGCTAGTAAAAGTGGAATCATTCACCTTTCCGGCTGATTTTGTTATTCTTGATTGTGAGGTCGATTTTGAAGTGCCTATTATTCTTGGGAGGCCATTCCTTGCTACAGGTAGAGCCTTAGTTGATATGGAGAAGGGACAGATGACTTTCGGTTAGAATAATGAAGAAGCGACCTTCAACATTTGTAAGACCATGAGGAAAAGTGGTGAGCTCCAATCGGTATCTGCCATAGCACACAATGAATAGATGAAGAAGGAGACTGAACAGAAAAATGCAAAACAAGAGTTTATGGTTGGGGATTTGGTGCTTGTAGACAGTTCTGGGGTGCCTTGTCTTCCGGGCAAGCTCAAGTCCAAATGGACAGGCCCTTATTTGATTACCCAAGCATTCCCTCAGGGAGCGGTTGAGTTAAAATCAAAGGAGGGAGTGCGGTTTAAGCTGAATAGAGATAGAATAAAACTCTATTTTGGGCATAAAAAATCGGGGAATAAAGTAATAGAGGCAAACCATCTTGATGAAGTCTGAGTAATCAAGTTTCCCCAGTCGTGCCGCGACATTAAATCAGGCGCTTGTTGGGAGGCAACCCAATTCTTATCATTTTTTTCGTAATGGTAGCATTTTTCTATTAATGGGTTTTGAATTTGCAGGCACATCACCAGGAAATTCAACAGAAAATTATCCTGCAGCAGTCACTGACAGACACATTTACGGACCGTTTCACCTGCGAAGGACCGTCGTATGCATCCGTCACACCAGGAACGTTTTTCTGTCATTTTGAAATTAGGGCACACACGATGGAACCTACGACGGGTCGTCACAACTGCGACAGACCTTCATCGGGGAACCCTCGCGTGATTAATGAATTCTACCCAACCCGACCCAGCTGGACCCTTTTCAAAATCTGATCGTTTATACTCCCCACCCCTCCATATTTCACCCATTACTTCCTTATTCCTCTCATCTCCCCTTTCTATTCAACATCCACATTTCCCCCCACTGATCATTTCCCCCAAAATCCTCCTAAGCCTTATAATTATCATCTACTAGTCCGTGCTGCTTCTGTAGGTGTCAACCTTGCCAACTGAATCATTCTCCATTTGTTTTTTTCTCCATTTACAAGGTATGTGTCTCTAAATTTATGGTCATTTATCTTGCATTTTTGTTTAGTAGTTAGTATTAGCTTAGTTCTTAGTCGCATATTGTTTCCTTTATATGATTATGTCTAAACCTAGGTTAAAAATGTTTGAATTTGCCATGTTGATAACCCTAGGCATAGGTGATTTTGCATTGGTAGTTTCCTAGGTAGTTAGGATAGAAACATATAGGTCCACAACACTACAAGACCATATGGGTTCATCGGGGATGCATAGGGTACCAACGAGACCCCGATGATGGACCGTCGCACACACGACGGACCGTCGTAGGATCCGTTCCAAAAGCCCTAGCACCCTGTCCCAACGACGCCTGTGACGGACCACTGTCTTCACGACGGTCCGTCCTACACAACCGTTCTGGTTGTCAGAGACCCTGTTTCTAAGGGTCTCTCAAAATTTTCTAAGTGTCCTACGACGGACCGTCATACCCACCACGGTCCGTCCTGAATGACCGTCATAATGATCAGAGACCCCTCTGCTAAGGGTCCCCCTACATTGTCAAAGTGTCTTACGACAGACACTTACGACGGACCGTTGTACCCTCGATGGTCCGTCCTGCACGACCGTCATGATGGTCAGAGACCCCTCTAATAAAGGTCTCCCAACATTTTCTAAGTGTTCTATGACGGACTCTTACGATGGGTCGTCGTACCAACGACGGTCTGTCCTGCTCGACCGTCATGATGGTCAGAGACCCCTACTTCAGGGTTCTTTATATATACATAGAGTAAGTACAACACGACAGACCTCATGCTGGTCCGTCATAGCCACGACGAGCCGTCATCTGGCCCGTCGTGTGATACAGTTTCAATATCACTAACACACTATTTTCAATGTTTTATGTCGTATGGACTTGCCTGTCTGGTTTGCCACTAGTCATACTAATATTGATCCTTTACAGGTACTATCTACTATGGCACCCAAGCAATACCGCACCTACTCATACGGGCGATCTAAGTCTGTCGCTCCGTCTGCCCGTATGGTCATTGGCTCAGATGATGAGTGTGACCCTGAGTACGTGCCCACAGGCACTTCCACCCCTTCCCGTGCTGCACGTGCCCCCAGATCCACACCCAAGACGGTGGCGTCTGGCGTAGTCACTGCCTCCCAGTCTGATGAGAAGCACACACTGACCGGCACACCCTCTGGGTCAGCAAGAAATGAGGAAGGAGCGTCTGGCTCCTTAGGAGTATCATGGTCCGAGGAAGCTTCAGGCTCTGCTGAGGTTCCCGCACCCGCCACTGCTACAACGTCGGCCTCGTCTGATTAGGCTGACAGTTCAGACTCTACATCCGGCGCACCAGACCAGGTCCCCACCCCAGCCTTTGACCAGCCAAACCGGTGGTGTGTCGAAGGACAGTTTCAAGTTTACTCCGATGCTAAGTTCCTGACTAATAAAGGAGTAATGACTCGGACACTCACCTTGGATCGACGGGTACTTACAGGGAGTCTCCCATCGATGCCGGAGATCCACAACCTCTTCACCAGGCATCACTTAGAGTGGACAGCCCGTCCGTTCAGACGGTACAGTGAGGAAATGGTCTGAGAGTTCTCCCGCTAAACAGGCCCCACAGGAGCAGGTTCGAGTCCGGGGCGTGCAGGTTGACATTTCCCTGCCAGCTATCCACCGGTTCCTATACGGCAAGAGTATAGATGCCACGTGGACCCCCATCACTGCTGAGTTTGACTACCGCTGGCAGATAGTAAAGGATGGATAGTTCTTGCGCGAGCCAGCACTGAGAGAGACCACCAGGAGGTGGATGTCCTAGAACCTGTCAGTAGATGGAGAGGGTGCCGATTGGGTCACTGAGCCGAAGGGGGCCATCAAGAAGGCCAACCTCACGTTCATCCCAAAGTTCTTGTGGCTGCTCGTCCGTCACTGCCTTTTCCCCACAGCTGCTGATAACATCGTCACCTTGGATCGAACAGTGTTGATGGAGGCGATGATAGCCGGATTCCAGGTGGACTTCACATGGCTTCTCCAAGCATTCATGCACGAGAGGGCATTCAAGGTCACTACTACCTACCCCTTTCCCGTGTATGATCTTTTCCCTTTGCAGGTCCGCAGGTGTACCCATATGGCACGTATATCAGTTGAAGAGCCCACAGGGCACCGTTGACATCGGCCTCATCAGAGACGAGGCCAATGAGTTGGACCCACGTAGAGGGCCCCGTCCAGAGCTGCCATAACTTGCTGATGATCTTACGGATAGGGTATCCCAGGCCCGCGCAGCTACACAGACGTCCACTGACACTACCCTGGTCGAGTCTATCCCGGGTAGTAGCCCAGCCCCGAGCTCCTCTCGCACAGCCCCTCTACCGGTACTGGTACCGCCTGCTAGGATCCAAAAATAGGAGGCATAAATGGCCACTCTTCTGCATCATATCTAGCCGTGGATGCAGAAGTCGATTACTGAGTCTGAAGCGCGTCTAGAGAGGAAGATGCAGCAGTTTACCGAGCGGAATATTGTTGAGTTTAACCAGCGCCTAGATGTCTTTGAATTGAGAGTGTTAGCTTGACCATCCCCTCTGGTAGATGTGTCGACTCTTCAGGCTGCAGTCGACAGTCTTCGAGCAGACATCGACACGATTCTGGCAAGGGTACCGGATTCTGAGGCCCCTTCTGTCGAGCCTGCTGATGACACAGTATTGGCGGCCCTGTTTAATAATTAAATTCCACCACCACCTCCTCGAGAGAGTGCCATGAGGCGTAGGGGTCGAGCAGAGGATGAGGCGCGAGCAAGGAAGATGGAGCGCCGAGAGATGGAGGTTGCGAGGAGAGCCTCACTTGCTGAGGCGGAGGCACACTAAATCAGAGCATCGCAGATAGTGGCTGGGGCGTCTAGCTCCCGCACTGTAGAGACAGCTTGAGGCACTACTGATGGTGCGGGTGTTGCTGATCACACCACTAAGGTTGTCCAGATTGCAGAGGATGTGGGTTCCGGGGAACCGGACCTTCTAGCTGGTTGAATCGACGACACTTTGCACCACAGGTTTGCTTCACCTACCACTCTAATATTTAGATTTTTTATGCATTGGGGACAATTGCATGCTTTTTTGTTGGGGTGGGGTAAAAGGAAAGTGAGTGTTAGGGTGAAGTCTGAGTAGCCCAACTCACTATCCTCTTTTGGGGTTTTCTTGCCTGTGTTCTTTTTCCCCAAAAGACTGATTTCTTTTTCAGTTGAACCGGCACGTTATATCTTTTGTACATAGTTTAATTCTGAAGCATGATGGCTAAAATGATATCCTGATAAAAGTGGAATATGTTGCATGACTAGGCGTAGTAACTGATAATTGTGTGGCTCTAAACATGAAATAGAGTTACACCATTGCATTACCCTAAATCTTCAAGTTGAACTAGGTGTCTGATAATCTTGTATAGTGATGAGATGTCAAGTGAGTGTGAGGAAATTTTAATAGTCCACTACTGGTACAAAGCTAGAACTTGCCTGGTTAGTCCTGCTAAAAGTAAGCTGTAACAGACAATTTTGAAAGGATCATAGGCCCTTATTCAAGATAGCCCATTTCTAGTCTAAATAAAAGAAACCAAATGAAAGTTATCCTTCTTTGATCCAAATAATTTGAGCTTAAAATTAGACCTTTCTTTTTCACCCCAATTGATTTTTTCTGGGAACAATATGTTGGCCTTGGTCCCTCCTTTGACATGTGCACCTCAGCATATGCCAAAAGCATAAGTTGAGGGTCGCTAATGCATCAACAACTTTCGTTATTGCCCTGACCTGACTTTGGGTATTGTGTACCTTAACTCATGGCAAAGCCATGAGTTGAGGGTGGCTGTTTTGAGAAATGCTCTGGAAAGTGGGGTTGAAAGAACAAAGAGAGAAAAAGAACAAAAGTAAAGTGACTCAAGAAATCGTTGAAAAAAATAATAATAAAGAAAAAAAAAGGGAAAAGAGTCACTTACACAAATGAAGAAAGAAGGGAAAATAGCAAGGTGAAAGAATGGGAGAAACTGGGTGAGATAAAGTGATAGAAAGTGGAAGGTTTAGCCGATATGTCAAGGAGGGCAAAAAGTCACTAAAGTATACCTAAATATACCCTACCTGACTCTGAGCCTATGTTACAAGCTAAGAAAGTCCTATCTTGAACCTAAGGGTTGTATAGCAAACTTAAGGCAGTGAAAATAAGGGAAAGCTTATGGCAATAGGTATGAATGAGTGTGACTTTGTTTTGAGAGCGAGTGTTGAAAAGTAATCCATATACTCAAACTAAAATCATTGTGTGAAAAATGAGGATTTTGTTTTGAAGTGAGGACACTAGTTGCAATACCAGTATAGTAAGCACTTCGGTGAGATATTGAAGAGGATACGTGTTAGTGTATGGTGAGTCTGTGTCATGTTCGAATCACACAAAATTCAAGCCTAATAGTGATAGCATGCATAGATTTGGTGATACTAATCGGGATTTATAGCCAAATGATTGCAAAGGCTAAATCATGAATACTACCGTACAAAGATTGTGTAGTAAGTCATAGTGCATCGCTTGAGGGCAAACAACGAATTTAAGTTGAGGGTGTTGATATACCGTGGTTTCACGGTATAATTAATACTTTTTCCTTAAGTTTAGTGTGTCCGAAAGCCTTTTTGTGCTAATTTTGATATATGTTTCTCTTTGTTTTTGCAGGAAATCTGTCCAAAGCTGAATGCGGAGATTTTGTGCGAAAAAATGCAGAAGAGACCACCTACGGAGCTTATGACGGTCCGTCGTGCCTGTGACGGTCTGTAGGTGGTAGCGTAGAGAAGCTGCTGAAGGAAGATGGGGAAGTCTGACTAAGTGTGGGATTACGAAGCTTGTGACGGTCCTTCATGACTATGACGGTCCATCCTGCAGGTTCGTCGTGAAGATCTAAGAAGTGATCCCAGTACCTAGATTCCAAGAGTTGAAGTATTTTGAAACGAAGACCCTGGACGGACCGTTGTGCCTATGACGGTCCGTCACACTTGCCGTCGAGGGGAATGAAGAAAGCAACAGAAGAAATTACACCATGTATGGGACGACGGAGTCCACGTCGGTCCGTTTTGACCACGACGGTTCGTCGCGTGGTCCGTCGACCCAGCCGCGTTTTGGCAGATTTCCAGTAATTAGAATCCTTGTTTAATTAAGTTTTTATTTTTTTTAAATAGTTCGAAAAACCTCGTTTTTGAGGTTAGACACTGCTAGATAAGACATCATATTATTAGACTTTGTGTATTAGTATTTGATTTTTGGAGTTTCT
This sequence comes from Solanum lycopersicum, assembly GCF_036512215.1. Taxonomy (NCBI): domain Eukaryota; kingdom Viridiplantae; phylum Streptophyta; class Magnoliopsida; order Solanales; family Solanaceae; genus Solanum; species Solanum lycopersicum. Next base: position 42,531,149 of record NC_090806.1, on the reverse strand, counting down.
TACAAGTGATTTTTTGTGATTAATCAAGCAAATTTTCAGACTTTATTCTTTCTCATTGAAGTAACTACATGAATTCTTATTTAATATATTTGAATATTGTGTTTTTGGCTATGAGTAACTAAACTCCATAACTAGGGTTGAGGGAACCATAGGAAAACAACGAGATAAACCCTAGCTAAAATAACAATTCTAGAATAGTGTCTTGCATGTATTAATAATTCTTTCGCTTAGAAGTCCTTTTAACGGATGATAAACGTTAGAACTCGCCTTAATGCTACTTGTCGGACCAAGGAGGTAGATAATAGGAAAAGAATTATTAACATAGATTTAGTGTATACTATCTAATAGGCTAGTATTGATTGGTACGAGGTAATAACTTAGTCAAATATCAAATACGATGCTTAATATGAGGTAAAGATAAGGGTTAGGAAAGAAACACACGCAGCCGGACCAAGGTGCGGAGTGAGATTTTCTAGATGCCGGACCAAGGATTTAGAAATACATAACTTATCACTTGCATGCTAGATACTAGGAAAGAATTGTTATAGTTAGAATTATCAAGTTATGAACCTGTGGGGAACACGTAAACCCTAGTTACTTGATTAATTGATTAAAACAAAAAATTAAAAGTGTGAAGTGTCTCTTTCAAGTTCGTTGTTTATTTTCACTTATTTAGAGATAGAACCTCCCTTTTATGTTTTTACTTTTAAGAAAGTCATCAACCAAACAATAGTAATAACAAGTTGAAGTTCAGTCTAGACTATTTTCCTCGTGGGAACGATCCCAGCCTCACTTTTTGGGTTATTTACTTGATGTGACCTCTTTACTTCTCATTTGAGAAGTAAGTTTGAGCGTATCATGAGTCTCGACACATATCTGAGCAAGTGGCTATAGGACGATAGAGTTTCCCTTCTTTTCTACTCCTATGTCGTGAGGTAGAGTAAATATTATAATTATCCTTCTTTTGATTTTCCTTATGTTTACTAGGAGATGAATACTAGAAGGATGGCCGCTAGAAGGTTTGAAGAAGAGAGAGTGAATGAGGAGAGTCCTCCTGAAGTTTAGAAAGTTTAGCAAGTTCCTCAAGGTTGAATATATGTATCTACGTGTGAAGTCATACATGGAAGTTACATTTAGGGAAAAGGCGGAGTTGGCATAGTATCAATTGGGGATGTTTATGAAATTTTTTACACTCAATGGAAGGATAATAGACCGGAGGAGTCGGGTACCATTGAGTGGGAAGAATTGAAGGAAGATTTTCATGATAAGTACTTTCGCCGAGTGAGGAGAGAAGTTAAGGTGGAGGATTTTATCAATCTCAAGCAAGACAAAATGAGTATTGAGGAGTACTCTTTGATATTCTCAACATTTTCTGGGCATTCCACTTCTCTTATGTCTAATCCAAGCGATTAAATGAGTCATTTTGTGATAGGGGTAGTCGACTTAGTGATTGAGGTACGTCGTATTGATATGTTGCATGATGATATGACCTTAGATAGATTTTTGTTGTATGCACAATCTATTGAAGACTCTAAAATTAGGAGGATGGCCATAAGTTTGAAAAGAAGTGGTGCTAATGATTAAGAAAAAACGAGGTCTAAGAAAAGGGTCAAATACCAAGAAGAATCTAGGAGTGATAAGTTCAAGGTTGAGATTGGAGGTGGTTCAAAGGATTGCAAGCCTACTTGTGCCAAATGTGGCAAGAAAAATAATGATGATTGTCTAGTAGGTAGCATGTGTTTCTTTAGTTGTCGTAAGGAAGGACACCAGATGAGAGATTTCCCGATGATTACTTCTAGAGGAAAATAGGGTAAGTAAATTGCTCCTAGTGTTCCAAGGATGATGCTTCAACAAAGAGGAGTTTCTACGCACTTTGTTCTCGAGTGGAGAAACCCGATGAGAAGGAGAGTAATGATGATGTTGGTATGTTCTCTTTCTTTTGTTGTTATATGATATATTTTAAGTGGGGGAGTATAGTTTTTAAATATAATAGAAGTCCTTAAATTTGTTGCTTGTGCATGATATTTAGGAGTTTGATTGAAATTTAATTTCATTAACTTCTTGCATTGTCTGTTTTATGAAGCCATGATTATGTTGTAAAATGTGTTTATATGGTGTTACTTTTCATATTAGCATTTTTATATTATGAATTCCTCAGATTTGGAATTTTGATAAGTTTTTGCATAAAATCTTGTAACACTGCAAATTGTTCATTGTTATGTTTTATGAAAATTGACTAATTGATTCTTTTGTCAATTTTTGGTAATGTGGTTAGAAATAATGTATATATTAAACATAAAATAAGTTGTTATTATATGGAATGAAGCATGTGAATTTAGTAGCATAATGAGTTATAGAATTGTTTTTTAGTTCTTGTGGTATTGTGAATCTCTTGTCTATGTGAAGTTGATTTTTTTCTTCTTGGTTATGTGTTGTATGGTTTGTATAACAACCCTAGAAATGTCTTCTCTAAGTAATGCTTAATGTTTCTAGAATGCCTAAGATTAGACTTGATTCACACAGATTGATGCGCGTAGAACCAGACCTCTAAACCCTTGCAAATTCGAAGCCAACAAAAATTATGAGTAAGTTGAGAGAGGAAAGATTGGGTCCAGCAAATTAGGGCACCCGAATATGAAGATCTACCTGGATGAGCCTTAATCGAACTTAAAAAGGGATAATCGTATGTTTGGAGGGGGTAGAGGTAAATGGTCTTTTTCCAGGCTAAGGGTAGTATTGTAATTAGCCTAAATATTTATTTAATTAATTATTTAATATGGTGGAGGGAAAATTTAGGTAGAAAGGGCAGAAATTGGCCCATTGAGTGAAATCTTGCTTTACCCGGGTTCGAACCTTGGTTGGAGCAATGACTTAATTTTATTATTTTATTTGGTGAATTAATTTAATTAATTAATATGTAATTGCTTATTAAAGAAAAATAGAAAAAACAGATTTTTATTTATTAATTTATATAATTAATTCTAATTTTTCTAAGTGTCTCCCTAATCTCTTAATCCTTATTTAACACACCCACAAGTTTCTCAATATCTCTCTGTCATGTTCACGCCCAACTCTCTGTAAAAAAGAGAATGAACAGAATGAAAAATGAAAAACATAAAGTTCATAGATCTTGAACACTCAAATAAGCTTAAAAGCGAAAAGTAAAAATCAATTTCTTTACGGATTTTTCTAGTGGTATCGGTGGTGAGGCGTTCTCTTAGTGGGGAAATAGGCAGCACGTTGAATTACTTTTGAACAACTTTAGGTATGGGTTTTCTTCCCTCTTAGTCCCTTTCCCAATATACCCTTAAGGCTTATATGAATCTACTCGAAAACTAGGGTTGTTCCCCGCTGCATGTCCCTGTCACTAACTCCCTACGATCCAAGATTGTGTATGCTTGCTGGTAGAATTTAGTAATACTGCATTTGTGGGGATGATCTTGTTTCGAGGATCTGTTCATGATTATGTTTTTATGTTCAGTGTGTTTTAGAAATATGAATGTAGACACGTATGTATGTGTGCAAGATTGTGACCATGACTTTGAGTCTCTGTTTGAGCATATTAATAACATAAAGATTACTTGTGTTTTATGTACAATTAGATGTTCTTAAAATTATGAGGTTCAAATGACCGTAATATTCTGCATTAAAATAGGATTAAATCATATCTCTAACTTGTCTTAAGAACCCTAACCAAAGACTAAGAAAGAGGTGCTCAAATGACAGTAATATTCTGCATAAAAACATGTAACGAAGTCCAAGAATCTTGAAATCTGCTGCATATGATATCGGGAAATTTAGGGCGTCTAAACGTTTAAAAAAATAGGTGAGGTTTGGAGGGATTGAACCCAATACCTCACTAAAGCATACCTTAACAATCATTAAAATGGGTGTGCTAAGTGGGGCTAGAACTGTGGCTAGGGTTCTATCGAATCTCGACAGAAAAAGGGAAAAAATATATGTTCCTCTAGGTTTCGATCGCACGACAATGAGGATCCCCCAAGCATGTAATTAAAAAGAAGTGAGGAGCACGTCATTCGAACCCGTGTGCCCTTAGCTAGACTCTTCTACTCAGAATGTAAATAAAAAATTGTGAGTAGTGCGATTCGTACCCACTTTCTTTAGGAAGGTAGCAAAGGAGATGAGAAAATATAGAAAAAATGGGGGTTATGGGGAATCGATCCCACAACCCCTCGACCAGTAGTGAAAATGAGAAGCTAAGGAGGGGAAAATGTATTAAGGGAATTGCTCAGGCGTATCAATCATATAATAAAAAATCATTCAACCTTGAATAGTCTTATATCATAAGTAACAACCGCCAAAATGACACCACTACCTAAATATGAATAAAATTCGAAAGAAATACTAGTTCAACATGCTCAACTAGCCTAAACCTATTACTAAGCCAGAAACATAACGCCAGGCATCCTCGAATGCATGGGGACCTACCAAGTCCGGATGAAAAGGTTTGATGTCCGAACAACTGCAATAAATTTCTTCAACACCCTGCTGACCCTTCACCTAAAATAGTATAATTACGGGATTAGTACAAGCATTTACTAATTATGGGTGTATGCAAGTACACACTGAGAACATGTATGATTAAGAAGAGCTCTCTCCTAACGATATGAATTATGGAAAAAAAAGTCAATTGGACTTGCCAAATCAGATTAGGGAAGTCATTCTATGACAGTAACGTGCATCATCATTATTTTCATATTGCACACAACACACAACATATTTTATATACAGCGTACATATATTACATGTCATTCGTTTATATATCTTGAGACCTTGGAATCACGGACATAACATTACAACTCCCAAAATTAGGCTCAACATATGAGACCTCAACTATAATGCCTTCTTTAGCAAACACAGAGACTGCTTCATTCATTCATACATACTTCATTTTTGTTCATTCATAAGATAATGTATACATCAGCCATACCTAGGATGTAATTTAATACTTTCAACAGGTTTGCTGTGCAATTACCCTGAATGACCTAGTTTCATTACCTGAGTCTAGTTCACCTCTTGATTATCCTATCCAAACACAATTGGTATCATTCATTTCATTTTCTTTCATACTTTGAGGAACTTAAAATTTAACCATCGTAGTTCATGTGCACATCAAGAATTTTGATGTATTCCCCATACCGAAAAGAGGTAGAGTAATTGCTCAAAGTGATACCAAAACGTCCCTATCTCACTTAAGTTGAAAACCACTGGCTAGTTTCTTGTAGTTAAAGCATAGTTTGATGACTAGGAGATTTAGGGAGACACATACCTACCTTGGGTGAAAGTCTCATCTATTGAGAAATACGTGAACCTCTGCCCATCCCGAAAGAAGGCATTACCACTCAAAGATAGCCTATCGTATCTCTGTTAAAAGTTTCTATTTACATTTAATTCATACATCATCGAAGTTTTCTTCTAGCATTATCTAGTCATAGCTTATTAGATTATTTCTCATCTCTTCTTTACGTACTAAGTTCCATTTGTCCTTACACTTACATATGGAGTGTGGTTGAGACTTTTCACTTAATGTTCAACACTCTCTTATGTAAGTACTTTTGGTGACCTTATATTGGCGTATTTACAACTTGTCTCAGTTGTACTAGACTCTAATTGTGATGCCACCCTGTTCTTTCTTAACATCTTTACATATTATATTTACTGACCTGTTCATTTTTTGTTCATTGTATATCATATGCTCTCTTTTGGTGACGTATTTACAACTTGTCTCACTTGTACTAGCCTTTTATTATGATGCCACCCTGTTCTTTCTTAACATCTTTATAATTCGTATTCACTCACCTTTCATTATTTGTTCATTGTATATCATATATACTCTATCTTGGAATTTACATTGAGGGACATTGATTCACAGTTATTTTAAAATACTGTATTGGTGCCATTTTGGGAACTCTATATTTTATAGATATATTTACTATGTCTTTCATTTGATTATCTTGATAATAGATGGTTGTTGTGAATGCTCAAGAGTTTACATAGATTATGTTATGCGAGTTGAAAGTATCCCACTATGAAGTCTAAGTAAATGAAAATCTCAAAATTATTGCTAAAATTAACTTAGATGATACAATGATGACGTATGTAGTCTTGTCTGCGACCTCTAAAAGGTCAATGACGCCAGTTTTTTCTAGGGTCTAGACTCCGATCATGACAAAGTTTATATCAGAGTATTATGTTAAATTTTGAGGATAATAAGTTCACATCAACCACATCAAGTAGTTCCTAAGTCATGGTAGTAAAGTACACCACTATCCTTAATAAGAGATTGCATGATGACTATGAAAAATTCCCTTCTTTTGATCTTATCGTGCCTTCGCTAATTACTGATTTCTTAGTTTTATGAGTCTATCTGACATCAATTCTTATGTTTTTACATAACATGAACACAAGAAGGAACTCTGATTGGGGAATAGGAGAAGTAGCTGCTCAAGATAAAGAAGTTCCACTATAGGATCAATCTGAAGGAGTGGACATGTCGGCTAACCCAGCTTTGTTAACTGATGTGGAGGTGCGGACCGCTATGGCTGAAATGGCTTAAGCCATTACTATTATGGCCCAGGACAACAGACAGAATGTTCAACGCTAAAACCTACCAGCATGTACCATGGCAGACAGACTACAGGTCTTCATGAGGATGAACCCTTCAATTTTCAGCGGTTCCAAGACATCAGAGGATCCTCAGGAGTTTATTGATGAGGTGCATATTATGTTAGTGTCTATGGTTGCCACAAATACTTAATAAGCTGAGCTAGCTTCCTTCCAGCTCAAGGATGTTACACAGTCTTGGTGCAAGATTAGGCAGGATAGCCGAGGTTTGGGAAGAGGTACGGTCACGTGGGAGCAATTTAAGATAGCCTTCGTGGAGAGATTCTTCCGAGGGAGATGAAAGAGGCCAGGGTAAAGGAGTTTATCAACCTTAAAAATTAATCGATGACAGACAGGAAGTATTACCTGAAGTTTGCTAAATGGTCCTGGTATGCCACTTCCCTTGTCTCCAACAACAAGGATGATATGAGTATGTTCCTTACAGGATTATCAGGAGATCTTTAGGAGGAGTGTCAGGCTGGGATGCTCCACGATAACATAGACCTCTCCTGGTCGATGGTAGATGTCTAGAAGGTAGAAGATAGCAGGAGGATGAGGGGCCACCATGAGGTTAGGAGGACTAAACCTACTCATCAAGTATGTCCTAGTAATGGTGGTGGTAGGAACAACTTCGACATCCGTGAGAATCCCAAATTTACAAAGGGGGATCAGAGTTCCGAGATCTCTAACTCTCAAAGGTGCATCACCTAAAGAAGGCAGACCCAAGCCCAAGAAGGGCAATGGAGTTGATGTGCATCCCAGATGGAGTGTGCCATGTGTGAACATACTTATTGTGAAAAGTGCAGATAGGACACTAAAGCCTGCTTTTGTCGCGGGAAAAGCGGGAACATGGTCAATTATTGCCCACAGAACAGGGGTCAGGTTGGAGGTAATGCTTATGATAGGCCTAATCAACTAGGTGCAGCAGCAACCGAGCCTTTTAAGAGGAACAGATTCAACGCCCTTAAGGGCAGAGAGGCGCAGGAGAAGTCCGCTGATGTTTTCATAGGTATGCTCCATGTATCCTCAACTTCTGTTTATGCCTTACTTGATCCAGGGTCTACGCTTTCCTTTTTAACTCCACTACTTTCTCTTACTTTTGATATGTTGACTAAATTTTTGCATGATGCTATTGTTGTTAATATACATTTAGGAGAAAAATGTAAGAGTTGATAGAGTGTACAAGTATTTACCAATAGTTGTATGTGGTAGGACTGTGTGTGCAGACTTTGTTGAGATACCTATGAACGATTTTGACATCATTCATGGCATGGACTGGCTTCATAGTTGCTATGCTTGTGTGGATTTCCATAGTAGGGTTGTGAGATTTTGTCTGGGATAAGAACAACTCGAGTCGTCCTAATCCCTTGATTTATAACCTTAAAGCCAATAAATTGATGTCCAATGGATTACTATGTCATATTGTGAGTGTCAATGATCTAGATCATGATATTCCTTCCGTAGAATCAGTGCCTATAGTTAATGAGTTCCCAGATATGTCTCCTGATGATTTGCCTAGAGCTCCTCCCACTTAAGATATTTATTTTGGTATCGACTTATAACCCAACACTAACCAAATTTCGATTTCTCCTTATAGAATGGCTCCAGCTAAATAGAAAGAGTTGAAGTTGAAGTTAAAAGATCTCACTAATAACATTTTTATTCGGCCTAGCATATTTTCTTGGAGTGCTCCAGTATTCTTTGTGAGAAAAAAATGATGGAACCCTTAGAATATGTAATTATTATCGGCAGCTCAACAAATTCACTATCAAGAATAAAAATATCCACTTTCCATAATAAATGACTTGTTCGATCAACTTTAAGGGTCTAGTTTCTTCTCGAAGATTGATCTTCGTTCAGGGTACCATAAACTTAAGGTTAGGGATGAAGATATCCCAAAGACAAACTTTTTGTACCCGTTATGGTCATTATGAGTTCTTAGTCATGTCATTTGGTCTCACTAATGCACCAGTTGTATTTATGGGTCTCATGAACAGGAACTTCCATGAATACCTAGAGTAATTCGTTATAGTATTAATTGTGGACATTCTAATCTACTCTAAGACCAAGGAAGAGCATGAACAATATTTGAGACTAACCTTGCTTGTACTTAGACAACATCTTTTGTATACCAAATTCAGCAAGTGTGAATTCTGGCTTAGATTAGTGACCTTCATTGGTCATGTTGTGTCCTACAAAGGTGTGGTTGTAGACTCCAAAAAGACTGAGGTTGTTAAGAGCTGGCCAAAACCCTACTCCCACTGATATCTGTAGCTTGTTGGTATTGGCTAGTTATTAGTGCAGGTTCATGGAGGGTTTTTCTTCTATTGCTTCCCCACTCACAGCTTTGACGAAGAAGAAAGCCAAGTTTGAATGGGCAGAGACTTGCGAGAAGAGTTTCCATGAGCTCAAGCACAGACTCACTTTAGCCCCGGTGCTTACTTTGCCTAAGTGTGGTGAGAATTACGCTGTTTGTTTTGATGCATGTAGGGATGGTTTGGGTTGTGTTCTTATGAAGGGTGTTTAAGAACTAGATTATGCGTCTACAGAGCTTAAGGTTCATGAAAAGAATTATCCCACTCATGACCTGGAGTTGGCAGCTGTGGTGTTTGCACTGAAATTATAGTGGCATTACTTGTATGGAGTGAATGTTTATGTGTTAACAAACCACAAGTGTCTCCAATACATGTTCACGCAGAGGTAGTTGAATCTACGTCAGCGGAGATGGTTATGGCTTTTTAAGGACTATGACATAATGATTGCCATCCAGGTAGGGCTAATGTTGTAGCCAATTCTTTGAGCAGGATGAGCATGGGGAGTACATCCCACATTGAGGATGAGAAGAAAGAGTTGGTGAAAGATGTACATAGACAGGCGAGACTGGGTGTGTGGTTGGTTGACTCTAATCGTAGGGGTGTTTCATTTAATCCTAGTTTTGAATAATCCTTGCCAGTTTAAGTCATATGGGTCCTCATCTTTATTTTTTTAAAGGAGTTGAAGGACTCATTGTTGTTAAACATGAATGAGACTTTTTCTTTAGGAGGTGACGTCATACTTAGGTACCACGACAGGCTGTGTGTACCAGATGTGGGTTATTTGTGGATGGAAATTGTTACAGAGGCTTATGGTTCCAAATATTCGATACATCCAGGTTCCACCAAGATTTATCATGATCTTAAGCAAATCTTTTGGCCTTAATGAAGAATGATTCTTAAATTTACTAACGAATGTAATTACTTAAGTAAAGAAAACATGTTAAATGAGTAATTACTTATCAAGAGTATTTTATGGGTTGTCTATAATGTGTGAAGGGGGCATAATAATAATCGTTTCGTATCTTCCCTATATAAGTCTTAATAATTATTGTATTTAGGGAAGCAGGTTGATTATGTAAAGATGATCTAAGCCTTAGGTATTCTTAAGTCTTATTTAGGTAATTTTGAAGAGATAAATAATGGATGTTATCTTCTTGATAGACTTTGGAAAGAGTATATGATATAATATATAAGTTGTTCTACTAAGTGAGAATGATTCTATCTTAGCTAGTCTACAATATCTCTTAAGTGTGTGTGTGTAAATGATTATGTAGGCGGTCGCTTCACAACTCACTCAAGTGAGACTTATAATCAGCTCTGGGAGGAGGATCTCATGTTTATGTGCTTGGTGTGTATATTATTATAGGTGGTCTTAAGGATCATTTTTGGTGTGCATAGAGAGGGTGTGAGGGAGGTCTCTTTTTGTCATACTTAAGTGAGTCTTAGAGTAGCTTCCAATTAGAGGGTTTCTTAAATGATGGGTTGCTTAAATGAATTCTTATGTGTTTATAAGGTGTTAAATGTTGTTCTTATGCTTATAGTAAATGTTTTAATAAAAATTCATGAAAAGTATGTTATTTACTAAATGTCCTTTTTCATAATTTTTGCATGGATTCCATACTTAGTGCATCTAATGTTCTAACCCCTTCTTTTCCCTTTTTAACTAAAGTGTAGGGAATTTGATGTCTTGATGTTCCATGGAGGATGGATAGGTTTATAAGGGTTGAAGATGAAATATTGGTGAGTTTTCATCGATTCGAGGATATATCCACATGTTTTTCTATGTCTTTGTCTTTATTTTATGTCTTGTATGGGCTTAGTCCCAAGTGTTGTATACTCCAAAGTTTAGATGGTTCAGTTAGATGTTGTAAAGGTTCAATGATTTAAATGAAAGTCCTCCGCTTGCATAGTAATTATAGAAAGAAATCTTCGTGTGTGAAGAAAATTTTAAATACTTACTAATTTAGAATATTTATTATGGAATGAATGATACGAGTGGTTTTATTGAGACTTCTTGAACTCAAATTTTCCGTGTGGCAACACAAGGAGGCTCTAACTTCTGGGGTTCACTTGCAGGTTGTTACAAGGGTTGTTTCAGAGCATAGTTTTGGAATGTCTTGGTTGTCTCATAAACCACATCTAGTAAAGTCTTGCTGATAATGTAAAGTTTCACTTCATCAATCATATAGTCGTTCCTAAGAACTTTGTATATGGTATCTTTCCCTTCTTTCCCTTATGTGTTGGTCCCTTGAGGGTGACTTTGTGAACATTGTATTGCCGGATATAAAAGATACGATGTGACTTGTTAGATTAGGTGTGAAAGATGGTGTTGATGACCATAGTTTCCTTTAGTTACCTTTTTAAGGGTTGTGTAGTTGGAAAATAATGGTAAGGTATATTTCTTGAAATGTGAAGGTTTGGTTGTTGAGATAGTTTTATTTGGTTTAATACCCAACCATAGAAAGTAAGGTGATGAGATTTTAAAGAGTAAAGGTGAGTTTCTCCTAGTAAGGGGGATGTAGTGGTTAGATGGTTACGCCTTTAAGAGTCTTTAGTTCTCATGAGATAGACTTTAGTGAGAAAGCATTAATATGGTTTAAGGTGCCTTGAGGGAATAACTTGTAGTGAATGTTATGTTAACCTTAGAATTGGTTTTTCCTAATTGGGGGAGTATGGTGAAGAGTATTTTTTGTTGGGAGTGAGGTACCATTAACCATTGTTTATGTGTTTATTCAATCCTTAAACAAATAGTTCTTAGTAACTTGATTTATGTAGGAGTCTTCTGTGAAATAGTGAGTTCCAAATATTCTCATTATGATATACTTGTTTTTGTTGAAGTTTTGTTGAATGAGAAAATGAGTTTTCATGCATGGTTATCTTCTTCATGGTTCATGTTCATATAGTGAACGTTGCTAATTTTATAAAAATTAAAAGTGAGCATGTCTAAATGATTATATAATATTGATTTGTTGAGCATTTATAAGAAATTTCTGAAGTGTTGCATTGTTACATTGTGAAGTATGTTCACTGCAACGAAAATTATGGTCAGTGTAAAGATTTTGTGAAAATGATTAAATTGTTCTTTCGTGTAAAATAGTTGCATCGTGTCTATATTTAGATATATGATCATGATAATGAAAATAAAATGAGTTTTTTCTACTTGAAATGAAGGATGTGAGTCTTATGGAATAATCAGTTGACGAATTTATTCTAGTTTCTAATTGTGATTTTATTCTATTAATTATGTAAAAATGATTTTTATACTTTATTGTGTATTTTATAATTTGTAGAGTAAGTTGAGTCCGACTCTTGGAAGTGTTCGGAGAGTGCCAAGTGTCATTCAAGGATGAATGTTGTCCAAGTGGGAGAGAATATAAAACCTCAAAAAATGACTTAGGTGAAATTAGGACCTAATGCGTGTAACATTAAGTCTTGAAGTCCTAATATGGTTTAAAATGTTTGAGAAAATGTCTCAAGATTTGGGTTAAGGTTGAAGTCAAACGTGAAGGGACGACCAAGACATTAGACGAGTAGTAACCTATGTGCCTTATGTGTTTTCATGTCCTTATGAGAGAGTAATGAGTTTATGAGGTCCTTATATTATTCATAATAGTGTTTAAAGTGAGCATGTTGAGTTTGGTAAGGTTTGGAGGTCGAACGTCCAAGAACGTCCGGTGATGTTTGAACGATAGCCTTTGGAAGTCCCTATGAGTTTTGATGTGTTTTAGCATGTTGCGTAGCTTTTTTGATGTTGATGTTGTTTGGATATGTTTCTAATACGTAGAGTACCTGCCTAAAAGTTTAACATCTGGGTACGACTCCACCAAGGACCCACAAGGGGCCCTAGAAGGAGGACCCCAATTTGGAGCTCAACTGTAACATTTCAAAAATCCAAGGAGAGTCATAAAGAATAACATAGGTGCCACGGGTTCTAAACACTATTTAAAGACCTATTTAAATTAATATATTTCATATAGGAAGTTGATGAACTAAGAAGTCAAAGAACGTCCATAACATTTGAAAAACTAGTTCTAAGGGGTACTAGCGTGCCTTAGCCTATTTAACTAATTTTTAGGTGTCAGAAACTCATGAAATTAGGTGGAATGGTGTAAAACATATGCAAAACTTTATTTGTGGTTGAAAAGTCCGGGTACACCTCTTGAATGACCCACAAGTACCCTCGAGGAGGACACTAGTAGGTAGAAGGCTACACTTCCTAGGTAGTGTGCGAACCTCGAAACCAAGGAATGACACATGTGTGGATCGATGGGACATCGATAGAAACTATGATCCCACACATAGGAAAAATGGTAAATCCCTCTCCTTCACAAGTCTCTAACACGGAGGGGGGACCAACCGTCGACTCACACGGCCCATCGATGGGGTTCTATCTTTGAAGGCCCTTTTTTATGCACAATTTAAGTTAATTCCAATAAAATTAAATGATGGGTTTAGGATTTATTAAGGGATAAAATAAATATTAATAAAAAGAGTTATAAAGACCCCAACCCTCATTTATCTAAAGACAACTCTTAAAAATAAAATATCTTCCTTTTCTCTTCTTCCTCTCTCTATTGGAAGACACCATTGAAGAAAATCTAGGGGAGGTTTCGTGGGTTGAAAAAGTATGATTTGAACAACAAATATTCATCAAATTATAAGGAATGGGACTTAATTTACCTTTGAGACTTCGTTCCTCAAAGCACTCCTTCAAAGTATTTCATAATGTTGTGTTTTCAAGTGGGTTTCATTCAATTACAAATTTGATGTTATGAACTTAGATGGTAATGGTTTCATTAGGGTGTAATGAATTTATTAACATGTATTTCAACTTGATTATCATAATTTGTTATGGTTTGATCTAAATAGAAGAACATGATCCTTGACCCTTAACCCTAGGTTTGATCATGATATGAATTAGGTTGGGATTAATTCAATTTACTTTATTACTATTTAAATCACTATTAGATGATGTTTTTACACTAAATATAAACATATTAGGATTATTCATATCCTTTCATACTAGTTCTTGAGAAGTCATCTAGGTTATGAGGATTGACCTAGGTATCTTGTCTTAAGCTTTGATTGGTATTGAATTATGGTGTAGTGATTTATTTTAGTCTTGTCATCATGTTGTTAATTGGATTATGATCTTATATATCTAAATTGGATTGAATTTAGGGTTTATGGTAATGCCTAAATGATGAACTATGAAGGGGGACTTGGTAAGTCTTATAATCACTATCTTTACTTCTAATTGTGATTAATTGGTGTTAAGTCATGATGTCATATTGTATTAAGACTTGTATTAGGATTTGTAGGATAGTATGATGTTGAATTCAAATTTCTTGACGATGTTGTGAGGTTAATTAAGGTGAATGTTATATAAGGACGTTGATGACTATCAATTTTCCTTGTTATGATATAAAATGCTAATGTTCTAACATCACTCATATGAATTGTAATAAAAAATTTATTGAGCAATTGATGACGAATATTATACAAGGGGTAGATCCTATAACCTAAAATAAGCTATGTTTGATAATTAAAGACTTAAATAGATTTCAAAAAAGGGACTCTAGCTTAGCACCGAGTGATCTACATTGAGGACAGTCCCTTCAAACATAGTACACTAATAACACTAGTGAGATTGGAGACTACACTACAAGGAGCCTAAAGAGGGTCCAAACTATATCTCCTAGTTTTTGAACTATGTCGCACTATAGGAATATTAGCTACTGGATCCACATAGTTGTTACGTTTAATGTTTTGGTAATACCTTGGCAAGTTTTTTGCCTTCTTTCGGTGTAGGGTTTTATGACACAGGATTCCACACTAGCTCATGTGGTCTATGTCGATTAGAGAGAGATATTTCCAAAATGTAAAATGAACTCAATGATGGAACTCTAACTAGGATAATATAAGGGGTCTGGCTTAGTGTAAGTAGGGGTATGAGGCTCTACCTAGCATTACAGTAGTTATCCTTGAGGGGAGTCTTAGGAGGATGTTCTTATATATGTTTATGTTTATGATGATGTATGACATGTATATGATGAACTTGAACATAGTTAATACTATATGTTGATTAGTTCACTTATGAATATGTGTTGGGTTATATTGTAAAACTAATATCGAATGTATATCTAAATGTCATGTTATGTGAAGTAGGGTGGGGTTGCTTGATTGAGTAAGGTTATGGGGCTTTGCTTGGTCATTGCACTTTTTGACTTGATAGGAGTTCTTGGGAAATTATCTTGCTATATTATAATTAAGTGTACGCTTATTCATGTTTGTGATGTCTGTTTACTTGGTGATAGGGTTGTAGTATATTACAGGTTCAAGTATGATGATATGTATATTACTCTTTTAAGATAGAAAGTATGTTTTGTTAATTTGTATGACTCACTTGATGATGTATAACACTTTTAAAGACTTAAATAGCACAGTTTAACTAAATGTCCCTTTTCAACATATTTTGATAGTATTTGTGCATATAGTCTCATGCTTAGTACAAGTGGATTAATAACCCCATTTTCATGCTATTTTCCAAAAATTTTAGGTTCGGGTCGTTGAAGTGTTTTGGAAGGCGACTTGAAGAAGACTTCGATCCTTTGATCATCCAAGGTGGGTAGGTCCTCATTTTTCGATAGTGATGTCAATATTGAGCTTATGTTCTCATTTTAGTTTCATGACATATATTTTATATCCTTTTATTTGAGTACTTATTGTAAAAAGCCTGTATGTGGCTCTTTTTACATTGATGTATCAGTTATGCCAAAAATTTCTAATCTAGCTAGATGGTTGTGACATGAGACAATCATTGAGACTAATATCTTTCTTATATATGTATGTGCAATAAAAGTAGAAGTCTATGTAACAATCCTATACGGCGGATCTGTGCATACTCGATATCTATATAATTATGTGAATGTAAAGGTCTATTTAAACCTCCAATTTAGAAGTAACAAAAGAATTAAATTTTCTGCTAAATTCGCTTTATGAATTTGATGATGTAAACCAAGAGGTAGTCTTAGCCCTCAAAGGTGACAACGATGCTACTTACGTCTTTGGGTTAAACATGAATTTGAAAAACATGGTTTCTGAGCATGAGATTGAATTATCTTAGATTCAACGTCTCTGCGTACAACGTCTACGTAATTTCGTGATTATAATTTTGAAGAACACCACATTTATGGATAGGAACCTACATAATGCCTAGGAAATTCTCATTTTTTCAAAATCTTGTATTGTTCAATTAGAGTATTCATATGGTGTGCTTTTGCATATAATCTTTTTTTTATGATTATAGGAAGAAATAACCCAAGAAGGAATGCGATAAGAATACTTGAAGTGGAAAATGTCAACGTAGAAGCTCCTCCCCATAGTGATCAAGTTCCTCCACTTGAAAATGATTCTAATATGTGTAACACTCTTGAAATGTCAAGACTTAGATTAGAGATTAATATATAAAATAAATGTTAAAATGATGTTGACCTATATTAATGTAATAAACTCATTTGGAAAAGGTTAGAGAAAAAAAGACTATGAAAGACCTTACGTTCGGAAACTAGCTAATTCTAACTAAATGATGTTCTTTTGTTTTGTGAAGGTTTTAAAGTGTCAAATGAAGTCCAAAACTTGTAATGAGACCCTAGATAGGTAATATTTAGTAAAAAGGGTCCAAACATCTTGTAACGACACCCCAAGGATCACTAGAAGGGTCCTTGGGGAGGAGCCAAACATGGGTGGGCAGGCTTCGTAACAGCCTACGAATAAGTATGATTGGAAAAACAGCTCGCGATGCGCGTTCCTCACAAGGTGTTCTGCCTCAAGATTTTAGAGGGAGCCTCGCGACAAGTTTCTGAAACTCACATCATTGCCTCAACTCAAAATTTAATAAAAATTACGAGATTTGGCCCCGCAATGCGTAGCTACTTACCAGAATCGTTAAAGTCGTATTTTTTGTAATTTAATTTATTAAAAAGACCTATTTAAATGGAGGGTATTTTGAGTAATTCATAAGAATACTATATATTGAAATTAGGTCAGTTTTAGAACACTTTTACACGTCCCTAATAAGATCAACAAAAGTTTCTTTCATCTCTCTCAAGAAAGCTCTCTTTTAAAAACTCCATTGAAGAACAAGAAGAGCTTAAGGAAGAAGACGAAGAACTCAAGCTTTTCATCCAATTTTTGAGGATTCTTCATCTATAAGGTGTGAATTTTTCACTCTTGGGATTCCTTTCCCCAAGAGGTCCTTTTAAATAATAGGGTTTTTACTCTATGAATTTTTTTTTCTTCTGAAACATAGATTTATGATTTTCAATGAAAAGTAACTGTTTTCTAAGGTATATTCCACATGAACTGATGTGCATTTTGAATTCTTTTGTGGAGCATGTTCTTTTATAAATGATGGTTTCTCATGATTGTCTGTACTATTTAATAATATGGAAACTTAATGATTCCAAGTAAGACTAGAATGAACTCTTAAATGACTTTTTCCTTCACCCTAAATTATGCATTAATCATGTACATGATTTGATGATTTGTTCTTTATTATGATATTGAGTATTTCACTATGTTATAATTATGAGTGTTGTAACTTGAACTATGTTCTTGAATAAGGTTCTTGGAAGCAAGAGGTAAGTCTTCTAAAGTTGTGCTTACTCTACTATGTTTATGTTAGCCTATAAATCATGATGATATATTTTGAAAGTATATATGATTTTTCTATGTTGATATGTTGGGATATGAACATGTTAGTTGTGCGATCATGAAAAGAATAAAATACATGAAAGTTACGATATTCTCTTATATGTTTTACACAAGATGACTATGTTATATTAATCTCACATACGAAGGGTTATTATAAAAGGAAATTCTCATCTAATCATAAAGAGCTCATAATCATGTATTTCCAAGTAGTTAATATCCTATGACCTATGAAAAGATTATGATAAAATACAACTTACAAGTTATTCAAGAAGGGACTTAGGCTAAGCACCGATGAACTATTTATGAGAGGTGTCCGTTCCCTAGTTTGACAGTACGTTCATAATGACTATCATGAGATTGAGGCTTCCGTGTAATGTGGAACTATGGGTCTTTAATACATCTTATAGTTCATGAACAATTTTTCGACCATAGGATACTAGCTAGTGGATCCACCTAGAAAGCTATGTCATGTTTGGTTCTACTTTTGCCGTTAGACCACCTTCTTTTAGTGTG
This sequence comes from Solanum lycopersicum, assembly GCF_036512215.1. NCBI lineage: Eukaryota > Viridiplantae > Streptophyta > Magnoliopsida > Solanales > Solanaceae > Solanum > Solanum lycopersicum. The sequence goes on along the minus strand of NC_090806.1, from coordinate 42,512,982 downwards.
GGGTTTTATGACTTTGGGGTCCATGTTTATCTCACATGGTATATATTGGTTAAGGTTAATATTCCCTCATTTAAAACTAAAGAAAAGTAAGTGAACATCGAGTAGGGCGATTTGAGGATTCTACATAGTAGAGGTAGGGGAATGGGACTCTATCTAGACATTGCACAAGATGACTCTAAGTGAAATCCTAGGGGATTATTCTTATGTAATATGATAACATGATGTTACTCTCATATGATGTTGGTCTTTATTATGATGATGTTATTGGGTTATAGTGTTAAATGAAGTGATAACTACTTATATTACAAGTTATATAAATGAAAACTTTACTCATGGTCTCCTATCTTATCTACTTGATTGTGTGGGTTTATGAGGCTTCTCATGACCATTGCACTTCAAAATATAGAGACATTACTTCTATGGTGTGCATGTTGATATGTTTACTAACCATAAAAGTCTTCAATATATTTTTACACAAAAGGAGGTAAATCTTCAGAAGAGAAGATGGTTAGAATTGTTGAAGGATTATGATATAATTGTCCTTTACCATATTGGCAAGAACAATGTGATTACGGATGCTTTGAGTCTAACGGCTATGGGTAGTATGTCTCTTGTGGAAGAGGAGACGAAAGAACATGTGAAGATGTTCATTGGTTGGATCTATTATGTGTATGGTTAGAAGATTATCCATATGGTGGCTTGATGGTCCATCATCACTCCGGTGGCTTGATGGTCCATCAACACTCCGACTCATCCTTAGTGGTGGTGGTGAAATATAAGAAAAACCTTGATCCGGTATTGATGTAGTGGAAGGAATCGGTACTAAGTATGCTCAATGTCTCATTCTCCCAACAGGGGATGGTGCTCTTTAGTACCAAGGGAGATCATATGAACATGATGTTGAGGATTAGAGAAAACAGGTTCTGGAAGAAGACCATGGTTCTCGATATTCTCTACACCTGGGTGCCACCAAAATGTATCATTATCTTAGAGAGGTCTATTGGTGGGATGGCTTAAAGAAGGACATAGTTATGTTTGTTGCTAAGTTTCCATACTGCCAACAAGTTAAATCTGAACATCTCAAATCGGGTGGGTTAACCGAAAGCATTGATGTTCCTACATGGAAGTGGGATTCCATCAATATGGAATTTATTGTTGGGTTTCCTCGAACGTATAAGAAAAATTATTATATATGGGTAATTGTGGACCGGTTTACCAAATCTGCCCATTTTATTCCTGTTAAGTCCACTAACACGGCTGAACAGTATGCAAGGATCTACATTAGTGAGATTGTAAGTCTTCATGGTATTCCTTTGTCTATCATTTTGGATAGAGGCGCCCAATTCACTTCTCATTTTTGGAAGGCTTTTCAAAAAGGTTTAGGTACTCATGTGAAACTTAGTACCTCTTTTCATCGTCAGACCGATGGTCAAGCGAAATGTACCATTAAGACACTTGAGGACATGTTTAGAGCATGCGTCATAGATTTCGAAGGATGTTGGGATGATCACATAACTTTGATTGAGTTCTCTTACAACAATAGCTATCATTCGAGCATCTCCATGGCACATTTAGAGCTCTCTATGGTGGAAGTTGTAGATCTCAGATTGTTTGAGGTTTGTGAGTCCTCGCTCCTTGGTAGAGACATTATCTTTGAAGCTATAGAGATGGTTCAAATCACAAGGGATATATTGAAGGCACCCTATAGTCAGCAAAAGTCATATGCCGACAATAGAAGTAGAGATCTTGAATTTGAAATAAGTGATCATGTCTACTTGAAGATTTCACCAATGAAAGGGGTGATGAGATTCGGTAGAAAGGGAAAGTTAATTCCTCAATATGTTTGTCCCTATTAGGATTTACAACAAATTAGGTAGGTTGCCTATGAGTTAAAACTACCTAGTGAACTAGCTGCAGTTCATCCGGTGTTTCATGTTTCAATGATCAAGCATTGCATATGCCACCCGGTATCTATTATGCCTATTTAAGGTTTAGGAGCAGATTGGAAACTCTCCTATGAAGAGGTTCCGGTTGAGAAACAAGGAGGTTTCCTATGTAAAAGTTCTATGGAGGATTCGTATTACTGATGGTGCAACATGGGAGACTGAAGCCGACATGAAGTCCCGCTAACCTCATCTCTTTTCTCCTTAAGGTTAGACATTCAGATTAATTGAGAAAGTAATACATTGATCATGAAATAATCTTGTTTTCTAAATAAGTGCATGTTTGTAAAGGTTGCACCAAGTAGAGTTTTAGGAAATGCCTTCAGACTCTATTCTTGCACTTATGTGAAACATGTATGCATATGTTTTTTTTATATTTTTTTGTACTATTACCATCTTGAGAAGAAAGATAGCATAGTGAATCTTTTATGCATTTTCAGCTGATGATAAGGTTGAGAAGGAAGTTCCTCACTAGCGTTATTAATATGAAGCTCTTTTCTATTATGTATCATGAATTGAGTGCTGTTTTAATGTTATGGTATGGGTTGTAATGAGTTGTTATATACTCATATGAGTTTTGAATCGTTATGATTTTATGTTTTTGATTCGTTGTGCTGCTAGTATTGAGTCTATTCCTACCTTCCATAAGATTTTTAGTCTCATTCGAGGACGAATGTTCCTAATGGGGGGGGGGATAATGTTACACTCTGAAAATGTCATGAATTACACTACATGTTAATATATTAAATAATTCTGAAAATGATTTTTCCTGAACTATTTTAATGTAATCAAATCATTTGGAAAGGTTAGATCCAAAAAAACTAAGAAAGACTTTTACGTCTGGAAACTAGCTAATTCAAACTAGTTAATGTTCCTATGTTTGGTGAAGGTTCTGATTGTCAGATGAAGTATGAAACTTTTAAATAGACCCATGATATGTAGTATGTAGTAAAAAGATTCCAAACGTACGTTAACGACACCCCAAGGCCCTCTTGAATGGTCCTTAAGGACGATCCAAACATGGGTGGGCAGGCTGCCTGGCAGCCTACAAACATGCAGGATTGGAGAAAAAGGTTGCGACGCGTTTTTCTCACGAGGTGTTCTTCCTCAAAATATGACACGCAAACTCTCACCTCACTTCCTCAACTAAATATTTAATAACAAAGATGGTATTTGGCCCCGGGACACGTAGCTACTTCTCACAAACGTTAAAGTCGTATTTTTTGTAATTAAACCTATTAAAAAGACAAATTTAAGTGTAAGGTATTTTTTATATTTAATTTCATTACTATATACTAATATTAGATAATTTTTAGACCACTTTTACACGTCCCAAATCAGATCAAATGAAATTTCTTTCATATCTCCCAAAAAAGCTCTCTTTTCAGAACTCCATTCCAGAACAACAAGACTTAAGATAGAAGATGAAGAGCTCACACTTTTCATCCAATTTTCGTCGATTCTTCTTCTAAAAAGTATAAATTCTTCACTATTGGGATTCCTTTCCTCAAGAGGTCCTTTCAAAATATGTTTTCAAGACAATCAAATACTAAGGTTTTTACTCAACGAAATGGATTTTCTTCCTAACCCTGGATTTATGATTTTCAATGAAAAGCAAGTGTTTTCTATGTTCTATTCCACACTAATAGATGAATATATTGTAAGTATGTTAGAATTTCATGTGAGGCATGTTCTTATCTAGATGATGGTTTCATGTGACTGTCTCTACTATTTTATAATATGAAAACATAGGGAGTGGAACTAAGACTAGATTTAACTCTTAAATGACTCTTTCCCTTACCCTAAATTATGCATTGATATTGTACATTATTAAAATAGTTTTTCTTTATTATGATATTGAATATTTCACTATGTTATGATTATGAATGTTTTAAGTTGAACCAATTTCTTTAATAAGGTTCTTGGAAGCAAGAGATAAGCCTTTTAAAGTTGTGATTACTCTACAATGTTTATGTTAGCCTATAAATCATGATTATATGTTGTGAAAGTAGTATGGTTTTACTATGTGTATATGTTGGGCTATGAATATTTTAGTTGTGATATCATGAAAAGAACACAATAATTGTAAGATACAATTTTCTCTTCTATGATTGACACAAGATGACTATGTTATATTATTCTCACATACAAAGGGATATATGATGAAAGGAAATTCTCATCTAATCAGAAAGAGATCATGATCATGTTTATACAAGAAGTTAATCTCCTATTACATATGTTAAGTATATGATAAGAGGCAACTTAAATGTTATTCATGAAAGGGACTTAAGCTAAGCACCAATGGAATAGATATGAGAGGTGTCCCTTCCGTAGTTGGAAAATTGGTTCACAATAACTTTCATGAAATTGCAGATGCCATGTAATGTGGAACTATGGGTCTCTAATAAATCTTCTAGTTCTTGAATTGTGCTGCCACCATAGGATACTAGTTAGTGGATCCACTTAGAAAGGTATGCCAAATTTTGTTCTACTTTGGCCGATAGACCACCTTCTTTTTGTGTGGAGTTTTATGACACCGGATTCCATGCTTAGCTCACATTGACTATGTCGGTTAAGGCGAATGTTCTCTCATGTAAAATGAAAGAACAGTAAATTAAGGTTGACTAAGGCGACTTGAGTACAGGTAGGATTATAGGACTCTACGTAGACATTGCACAAGTTGACTCTAAGGGAAATGCTAGGAGATTGTTCTTATGTAATATGATAACATGAAAGGTATGATGTTTATGCGACATGATGTTTCTCTAATATGATGTTTGTCTGTATGATGAATATGTTATTGGTTTATATTTTTAAATGAAGGAATGAATACTTAGTTCATAAGTTATATGAAGCAAAGGTTTACTCATGGTATCCTATCATATCTACTTGTTTTTGTGTGTTTATGGGCCTTCGCATGACCATTTCAATTTTAGGTTCGGAATGGGATCATTGATAAGGTTTTTTATGCTATGTTACATCATCTATTGGATATAAAAAGTTAATATGTCTTTGCTTACGGTCATGTTTTATGTTGAGGGAATCCTTAACTTGTATATGTTATACGGTACGTGTATGAAGAATTTCATATGACTTAGCATGCTTCCTAAAGGTATGATAAATGATCCTTTTTCATGCATTTACTTAATGTTATGTGCATATAACCATGTTTAGTACATGTGGCATACTAACCCCATTACATTATAATACTAAAACTGTAGGTTCCGGCCATTGATGTTATATGAGGTCGATTAGAAAATGCTTGAAACTCTTTCTCCAAGTATTTGTAGGTCCTCAACTTCGGGATGCTATCATTTATTTTTCCAGCTTATGAAGACTTTAGTATATATTAGGAATATCCTATTTCCATCATGTTTCTTTTGATTTTTTTTGTATTAAGGCTTATATGGCATATTCACTATGTATTGCCAAATACCAAATTTCTACTCTTTAGATTGTTATATATATGTGAGACAATATCATAGAATATTGTATGATTTATGAATGATAAGTATGAAATCTAATTATACACCAAGTAGGAAGTAAAAGTTTTAATTTTCCATAATTTTTACCGATAACATTTTATAGGGAATGTTAAGGGCTTGCCTGATTCCTCTGAGAGGACGATGATGACGGTCTCATCGTGGGTATGCACACAAGGTGTGACAAGCTTGGTATTGAAGAATGAGGTTAAATATCCTTAGAGTTAATGTCTCCCTAAACCACGTTACCTAGTGTCTTGTTCATGGTTGTGAAGTGAGCCACAATTTTGGATGAGTGGCTATGTGATGAATGGGGAACTTCTATTTTCTTTATACTCCTATGTTGTACCTCTAGAGTTTTTACAGTAAATATCATTTAGAATATAATCCTTTTCTTGTGGTTATAGGCGATGAACACAATAAGGACAACCGTGAGGAGAGTAGGAGAAGAGACTGCGAAGGATGAAGCTACTCCCCAAGGACATTAAGCTCCTCTTTAAGTGCAAGTTGCTGCAAATGAAACATGGGAAAGTGATGGACTATGTTTGTAGTAACCTTAAGGTACATGAGCCAAACTATCCAAATCATGACCTTGAGTTAGTGGCCGGTGTTTTCCTTTAAAATATGGAGGTATTATTTGTATATGGGTCATGTTGATGTCTTTACAATCAATAAGAGTCATCAATATGTGTTCACCCAAAAGGAGTTGAATCTCCGGCGGAGAATGTGGTTAGAATTGTTTAAAGATTATTATATGAGTGTACTCTATTGTCCTGGCAAAGCTTATATTGTTCTGGATGCCCTAAGTCGTATGACTATGGGTAGTGGATCCCACATTGATGAAACCAAGAAAAATATAGTGAAGGAAGTTCATAGGTTTCTTAGGTTGGGGGTGAGGTTTGAATGTTCTCCGAATGGCTGTTACTATGTTCCATCATAACACCGAGTGATCATTAGTGGTTGAGGTGAATTCCAAACGATACCTTGATCAACCCTTAAAGGAGTTGAGAGAATCGGTTCTGGAAAAGTTAAATGAGTCTTTTTCCTTAGAATTTGATGGTGTGTTAAGGTATCAAAGGGATTGTGTGTTCCCGATGTAGATTGTTTGAGGGACCGGATCCTTGAAGAAACCCATGGGCCCTGCTACTCCAGTTATCCGCGTTTGACAAAAAATGTACCATGATCTCAGGGAGATATATTTGTGGGAAGGTTTCAAGAAGGACATAGCGGAGTTTGTCGCTAAGTGTCTTAATTGCCAACATGTAAAAGCTGAGCATTAAAAGTCGTTTGTCTAACTACATGAGATCCTAATTCATACTTGGAATTGGGATGTCATCAATATGGACTTTTTAGTGGGATTACCTCGGACATAAAGGTCATATGATTCTTTATGGGTGGTTGTTGATAGGTTGACTAAGTCCGCTCGCTTTATTCCCGTCAAGTCTACTTATAAGGAAGAAGATTATGCTAGGATCTTCATAGATGAGATTTTGTGTCGTCAATGTATTCTGTTATCCATCATATAGGATCGAGGTGCACAATTCATGTCACACCCGGGTCCTAGACCCATGATGATACCGGTGTCATTAAACTCTTAGAGGTCGCATACAAACCTCTTTTTAGCTTTCATCACTATCATACATTTAAAATTAGCGGAAAATTTAAATGTTTTCAATTTTACTGAACTGTAATTAGACTTTATATAATTTTTGCGTAAGAGTGATATACTAACAGGTCAAAATAAACAACCAACTATGAACAGATTTAACAATTGAAATGAAGAATTAATAATATCATTAATAGTTGCCTAACCGGCCTTTATATGAAATCTTAAACAAATGTTTCAAAGGAAATTATAGGGACAACTTCCACTAGCTATATCTAATCTACTAAAGCTATAAGATAAAGCGTAGGCATCCTCAAATTCAAGAGGGCATACAAAAGACAGGAGGTACTAGTAAAAACAGCTTCACTAGATCTTCAATCTTCTTCTAGAACCTCTACCTATAAAAATATTAATTGTATATGGGTAGTACACACTGGTACAATGTATGGGTGAATGCAGATAAACAGATAAGGATTATGCATGATAAAGGAAAGCTCTACCTATAGCAACATGCATTTTTGTAAAGTGAAATAACTTCACTTTCCTAATACAGTATTTTTGAATCATGCTATTAATCTGACATATTTTCAAGCATTTAAAGCACACTAATAATTTTATATATGAACATAAAAACATGGAATCATGAATATAATTTAGAATAACTGAGGATAAATTTAATATTTTTGCTCCCCTTAGGCTGAGAACTCCCTCTCCCAGAGATAGTTTATTTTTCAGTATTTTCTTATTTTTTGTTGTGTAGTTCAATGATCTCCTTTGATACTATGTTTTACTTACGAGTGAAATGATTCATTTAGGCCCATTTCTACAACAAATCAAGGAGGTAATAAAAATGACTAAGGAAATTATTCAACCACCCTACTCCCAAGTTTTTCTTTCCATTCTTGTTAAATTGGGCATGAAGTCTTTATGAGCCAATATTTATTTTCTATGCCCATTATTTGTCCATTTGGATAATATAAAGATGTTGGGGAATATATTCATACTCCAATTTATGAGTCATTATGTTTTACTTCCTTTATTGGTATAAGCTAATAAGTGTTAAAACTTCATTCTTATCAAACATTGATTATTTGATATTCTTCTGCTTTCGCTTACTTTGTTCACTTTAAACTTACATTTCTTCTTCTTTGATATCCTGTTAACTTTTAACATGCTAGGTGGACTTAGGATATTCTTTTAAGACTTCCATTGGGATCTTACAGTGCAATGACTAAGAATGACTTACAACATTACTTATTCTATCCTCACCCTTTGGTCATCCAATCTGAACACCCCTCATTTCCTAGTTCTTTCTTTCTTTATTTATTACTTTCTCAAAGAAATATTTAGAATTTACCTGACATAGTTAATGTGAGCTAACATGAAATCCAGTGTCTTCCCCATATTGAAAAGAGGTGGTTCACCGGTCAAAGTAAATCGAATACTTCCTAACATTCTTAGGTGGATACACTAGCTAGTAACCTATTCTTGTGACATAGTCCAAATACTAGAAGGATTCGGAGACCCTTATCCACCTTTGTAGTAGACTAATCTCATGAGGCTTACATTAGGTTGAACAAGCTCAATACTAGAAACATCGGTGCTTAGCTCAATTGATTATACATTACAACTATTAGAGTTGACTCATACACAATGGAATCTTGTTCTATTCTGAGGTATGATAAGATCAATGGATGACTTGTCATACCTTTCTATATTTGATGAATGTGAACTTAAATCTTACATTATCATTTTTCTGTGAATGAGACTTCTCTCACGATTTCTTATACCCTCTTATGTGAGTATGTTTAACATCATTGTTTAGGTGCAAGTGACACTTGTCACACTTCTTTTAACACCCTATTTTAGGTAAACTTGTTATCTCATAAGCTTTTAGTTATTTAATTACTCATCTTATCTTGTTCAATGTTATTTGGTAGTCTTGTACCATTCTTTATGAAATTAATAAGGACTTATTCAAAGTGCTACTATGTTCACAAGTTCATTTAGATAGGGTATGTTTGAACTTGTCCCGGTCACTTGCATATCCTATGTTATGAATTCCATTGAGTTACATTTTAAATAAAATCTTTAATGCGTTTGGCCTTACAAGAAACATCTTAATTTTCATTGGCCATATAAGATTGGTATGACTTAGTCATAGGCCAATTCTATTCCATACTTTGGAAAGAATATTGATTGCCTATTTATTGTCATAAACCAAACTTTCACTAAAAACTTGTCATGATATTATCAATACCCATGTCAATTTAATTCATGTTTATACTACAGTAATCTCTTCATTTTAAGCAAGCCAACTTTTAATACTTTATTAGCTTACAAGAAAAATTCTATGTTTTGTTTGGCCAAGCTATAAAGTTGATTTGGCATTGAAGATTCAATAACTAGCTTTGTTTCTCATTCTTATTTCCTTTTGGAAACATTGCATTACAAACACTCACAAACATATCTACTGTAAACACACCAAGTAATCGAAACCTTTATTCCTTTCAACTGTAAACTAAATTTCGTAAACGAGTTATATCAATTTAATATTATTGAAAAGAATTAGACATTAGAACTTTTCTTATCTCATGTAAAGGATACTCTAATCATACGAATCAAACCTATAGGTCTCAATCAACATTATCAAATAATAGAAACCTACACAGAATGATCTGTTAGCATGAAATACCAATAACATTCTCGAGATTTTTATTATAAATGAGACTAGAATCGAAAATAGGGAGAACTAGGGAGATGAACATTAGACAATTTTATTGTGAAATAACCCTAGTTTCTAGTTTTCTTGAATTCAATATGTTTTAAAAGCCTCCTACGAAAAGGAATCAAAGAGAGAAACCCATAACTTACTATAGAATTGAATCTACGAAGATCACCCTTTAATTTGAACGAAAATATTGAACAATTGCTTTGAAATTACCTAAGAAAAATCGAAAATAATTTTCTATATTTCTTACATTTTATCACTTTTTTCATTCGTGAGTTCCTACTAGATAAACACGAGTCTAATCTTAGGAACTGAATATTTACTAATTCAACTTAGGTTAACTAACTTATTTTACTAAATCAATTTGCTAATTACCAAAACACCCTCTTTAATTGACTAAAAATAGGAGAGCATTTGACTTAGCAAAATTTTGAAACTTTGCTAAGGGTCTCGGGCTTGACCATGATTTAAAATTATATAATGAAGTTGCTAATTTAATTTATTAAGGGACCTAGCGTAATAACTAAAGTATCCCCTTAGTCACTAGGACCATAACAAACCAATTTTGACCATCCTAAGTTAGGTACTAGGATGTTTCTTTAATATGCTACTCGGCTAGTGTCACCCGGTTAGGTCTAACCATTCGGGCACATTAGTTAGTTCATTTTAATTTATTGTAGATTAGATAGATAGTTCGGTTGTAGAGCCTAAGATTGGTTATGAAGATTGGCCCCACGTGGTTTGACCCGACGCGTGCTGGCCCCCCAACCGCCCTAATCGAATCGGTTGGGCTTGGTCGCTTGGTCTCTCAGCCGGTAGCACATGTGCTTGCACATGAGTTGTCGTGCACCTTCCTTACTATGCACTGTGTAGTTGTACTTGGAAAGTTCACTTATTGTCCGAAGGATCCTCTCTATGTCCTTGGGCACTACTTAATCTACATGATCATTTTAAATGATCATGTGTTATGGTACCTAGGCTTTACACTTGGCTGACTCGTACCTGATTTGTGTAATCTATTAAAACAAAATAATTTTAGTTTAGGGTCTTCAATACAGGTAAAATTCCGAAACAAGATTGGATTAGAGCATTTAAACATCAAAGTGTATTTTAAGTTACTTGTTAATTCATAGAAATTAGCAAACACCCTTAAGTCAATATTCTCTAATGTGCCCAATATTACTCATTCTTGGGAATTATGATGCCTATGTACCAAATCAAATATTCTTAAAACCTAATAGACTCTTCACTAGATAGGTACATTTTCTTGAATATTACATTATCCACCCCTTAGGTACATTAGTCTCCGAATGACACTATATATAATTTTGAATCAAAGAGGGTATTTCGAAAAACACATTCAAATAGTTGAAACTTTAATCTTTGTGAATATATGATTCAAAACTTACTCTTGATGATACACATAACTCAAAGCTTATATAAAGCTTCATATCTGAGATTGAGGAACTTCCTTCTCAATCTCACTTTAACTTAATGCACATCACAACTCATGCGACACGGAGATCATGTCAACGCTATACCAAAAAATAGCAACATGAATGCACGCATGAACTCATATTAACTAATATAGTTCAAGTATTAAATATAAATTTGGGAACTTAAAACATCAAAAATGACTCATGCACTAAAATATAGAGTTTCAAAAACAATAGACTTAGGAAGATTAAATCTAACCTCAAGAACTTAACAAGTGAGGGTAATGGGATATCATATCGGCCTAGGCCGCCCATGTTTCTCCCTCAACAATGTGATTCTTCCATACACATTTATGGTTGCAACCTCCTTGTTCCTACGCTGCTTCACTTGGCGATCTAAAATTTCAATTAAAACATCTTCATAAGAGTGGTTCTCATCGACTCCTAACCCCTAAACAGGAGGGATGGAAGATGGATCACCTAGAAACATTTTAAGCATCGAAACATAAAACACTGGACGAACAGAAGCCAAGACATTTGCAAACTTTACTTTATCGGCAAAATTTCCTACTCGCTGTAGGACCTCATAAGGAATGATATACCTCGGACTCAACTTCCATTCCTTGTCCTGTGCAGACAAAGCAGAAAGTCTATATTAATATCCTCCCAGTTCCATGTTGGAATCTAAATCAACTAGGTAAGACCTCAAGGATTAAGGTGTTCGACCATAACCAATTTGCAATTGGGGCACTACTCCACAAACATAAAAATATCTCTCTCCATACCTTCCACTAATAGATCTCCTTGAGATCATGATACATCTTAGTTGGGCCTGGATGAATGGAATACCTAGAGACATGACCTTATACATTGATATTAGGTCTAAAATTATCAATATTGGGCACAAAAAATTTGCCCTCGTATCTAAACACACCATCCCGACCAAGGGAGAATGATTTATTATGCTTACTCAACACTAAGTCTTTCAACTCCATGAGTATTTGGTCTTGATGTTTCTTCGCATTAAAATCTAGAACAAAGATGTATTCAGAATTGGAATAAATTGAAACAGCCCCACTTGGTGTTTCTACTAGTCGTACACTTAACCTAGCCAATTAGTGTACCTCTTTAACAAGCTCCTTCTTCTCAATATAAATATGAAACACTCTCATCGTGCTCAATCGGCTCAAATCACTGTCCACTACATTGGCCTTACCTTGGTAATGGTGAACACTGATGTCATAATCCTTGAGTAGCTCTAGAAATCTTTTGTGACGAAGATTCAATTCACTTTGTGTAACAACATACTTTAAACTTTTATGGTCAGTAAATACATAAACATGCACACCATATGAGTAATGTCCCCAATGTTTTAACACAATTACAACAGAAGCTAACTCAAGATCATTTGTAGGGTAATTGTTCTCTTGGATTTTCAACTGCCCTGATGCATTTGAAATCACCTTGGCTTCTTGCATAAGAACACTTCCCAAACCTACTTTAGAAGCATCAAAGTACATCACATACCATTAACCAATCATCGGCAATGTGAGATCCGGGGCTGAAGTTAGTCGGTCTTTTAGCTTTTGGAAGCTGTTTTCACAAGTTTCAAACCACTCAAACTTCGCCTTCTCCATTGTTAAAGCCGTCAATGGATCAACAATAGCAGAAAAAACTTCAACAAACCTGCGATAATAATTAGCAAAACTTACGAAACTCCGGATGTCTTTAGGACTAAGGTGTCTGAGCCAGTTTTTTACTGATTCAATCTTTTCTGGACCAACCTTTACACACATGTCGGACACAACATGACCAAGGAAGGTCAGTGTTCTCACCCAAAACTCACATTTGCTGAATTTTGCATACAGTTGATGTCCCCTGAGTACTTGCAATGTCATTCTCCAATGAGACTGGTGCGTTAGTAAGACCAAATGACATGACAAGATACCCATAATGACCACACCTAGTAGATAAGGCAGTCTTACGAATGTCCTCTTGTCTCACTCTAAGTTGGTGACACCCTCACCATAGATCTATTTTTGAAAAGAAACTTGAACCTTGAAGTTGATCAAATAGATAATTAATTTTGGGAAGAGGGTATTTTTTCTTTATATTGACTTTGTTGAGTTGCCGATAATTGATACACATTATAAGTGTTTTCATCCTTTTTCTTAACGAACGACATTAATGCACCCCATGGGGATATGCTTGGATGGATGAATCCCATATCAAGTAGCTCTTTTAACTGCAACTTCCAGTCTTTTAGTTCAGCTGGATCCATTCTATAGATAGGAATGGAAATTTTGCTGGTGTTGGGATCTAAGTCAAGACGAAAGTCAATTTTGTGTTTAGGAGGAATTCTTGGTGTTCTAAGTCATTGTGTTCTAAGTCATTGACTCTGACAAAATATTTTAAATACCCCTTAGATAACATCATATTGGCATTGAGATGGAAAACTATTTGTCCTGTTGAATTTAAACTATGCCCTTCACATTCAAACTCTAACTCATTAGGAAACTTAAACCTTACTACTTTGTTTTGATAGTCTATGGTGGAATAGCATTTTTGGAGTCAATCCATACCAAAAATTATAACAATGTCAAGCATGGTTAATTCTATTAGGTTAACATAGGTAACTCTATCATAAACAACTATTAGGAAATCTCAATATACTCTTTTAGCTCTAATGTTGTCTCCTGTGTGAGTAATAACTAGAAATGGTTCACACAGGATCTCAGGAAGCAAGTAAAATTTACTACCTACTAAAGGACTAACAAAAAACTTGGTGGATCCTTGATCTAACAATGCATACACAAGAAAAGAGAACACGTGCAAGGAACCAGTGACAACATCAGATGACTTCTCCTTCTTCTCTCTTCCTTTCAAAGCATAGAACCTATTCCTCTTGGGAGGGTAAGCTACAACAGTAGGATTAGGACGAATCTGAGTATATTCCTTGGCCTGATTCTTCACATGTGGGTAGTCCCTGATCATATGAGCATTCTTGCCACAACCATAGATTGCATTATAAACTACCATACACTCACCTCCATGCTAATGGTCACACTTACCACACGACTTTCTTTCATGGTGGGCATCTCTATCGTTGCCCTTCTTGAGTCAAGACTTGTTCTCTTTGGGATTAGTAATCCAGGAAGGAGTAGGATTACCTGAGTGTTGGTGACCCTTATTGAACTAGGGCCTTCCCTAGACTCTAAGTGAACTCCTACAAGTGCTAGAAAAAACTTGATCCAAGGGCCTAGGCTTCTTTACTTCTTGGCCTATCTTTCTTCAACGACTCTCCTACACCTGCTGTACTTGTATACACCAGTCATAAACCTACTCATCTCATCCCTTCTATTGGATACCAGGGAAGAAGCATATTAAGAAAGTTTAACAATCTTCAAGAATTATTCCTTGACTAACATACCAACCTGATGTAGGTTGATGAACTCCTCAACTTTAGGCTCTCTCTACTCTCTAGGAAAGAACCTCTCGAGGAATGTAGTCTTAAGAATGTCCCAACTTAAGGGGACTTCTCTTGGTGTTTGCCCATCTACCTACAACTTGTACCATGCCTGAGCCACATACTTGAGCTGGTAGGCATCTAACTTAGCCTTCTACCCTTCATAACACCCATAGAACAGAGAATATTGTGGACCTCGTCCCCAAACATCTGGTGATCCTTATCGGTTCTTGACCTGAAATAGACTGGAGGATTCTTCTTGGTGAAATCTCTCCGTTTTGTAGCCGTGGTGCTAGCCATTGGGTTCTCACGGTGAGAACCCTCTCTAGTGGCCTGGGTATTGATAACATGTGCCTGGGCAGTGATGGCTTGGGCAATCTACAAAAGTGTTGCTCTCACATCTCCATCTGTTAACACAGCTGCGTTGATAGTCATTTGCACTCCAACAGCTGGAGCTTGAGGACGAGCTTGGTTTCGCCCACTAACTGATTCTTCAACTGTCCTGCCTACGTTTCTTCTTGCGTTCATTTTTCTACCTAACCCACAAGAATAAAGTTAGATGCTAGAATGACAAAAAATTTCCAAACTCTATACAGCACGATTAAGAGTAGAAGAAGGAAATATTCTTAACATCACTAAGTCTCTATGTCATGGTTGTGGTGAACTTGACTACCGTAATTTAGAAACTACACAACATTGTTGTTTTTTAGCCTTGTTTCCTAGGTAATTTAACCTCATGCTCTGATACCAAGTTTGTCACACCCGTTTCCTATACCCTAGATGAGGCCGGCATCGTTGACCTCTCGGAGGTTGCAGACAAGACTCTTCTTAAATTTAATCTAAATCATACATTTAAATTTATCAGAATATTTAAAAAAAATTAAATTTTAGGAAGTATAGTTATACTTCATATAATTGTTGCATAATAGTGATATACTAACAACTCAAAATAAACAACCATCTATTATAAGATTGAACAATTGAAATAAAGAATTCATAATATCACTAATAGTTGCAAAACCAACCTTAATACATAAGCATGAAAAAATATTTTAAAGAAAATGCTAGGGAGAACATCCACTAGCTATATCTAATCTACTAAAGCAATATGATAAAGCGTAGTCCTCCTCGAACACAAGAGGACCTACCAAAGTTAGAAGGTACTAGTCCAAACAAATTTAACTAATCGTAAATCTTCTTCAAGGACCTACACCTATAAAAATAGTAATTTAATATGGGTTACTAAAGACTTGTACTATGTATGGGTGTGTGCACATAAACACATAAAGACTATGCATTATCATGTAAAGATCTTCGTATAACAATATGCCATTTTTAAAAAGTGAAATCACTTCGCTTTACTAATTTGTTATTTATGAATCATGCTATGAATGTGACATATTTTCATGAACTTAAAGAACAGAACTCATATTCAATATTAATATAATAACTTGGAATCATAAACATAATTTTAGAACAACTCAAGCAAAATTTAATATTTTTGCTCCCCTTAGGGTGAGAACTCCCTCTCCTAGAGTTAAATTGTTTTTTCAATCCTTTCTTCTTTTTTGTTGTGTAGTTCATTGATATCCGTGGATCCTATGTTTTACTCATGAGTGCAATGACTCATTGTAGTCCCATTTCTACAACGAATAAAGTAAGTAATCCAAAAGACTAAGAATATGATTTGACTACCCTAATCTCAAGTTGTTCTTTCCATTGTTATTAAATTGGGCATAAAATCTTTATGACACAATCTTTAACGGGTATGTCCATTATTTGATCTTTGCATAATATAAAGATGTTGGGACATATATTGATACTCCAATTTTATGTTTTTATCCATTTATTGGCATAATCTAATCACTTTTAAAACTTTATTCTTCTCAAAAAATGATGATTCGATATACTTATGCTTTTGATTACTTAGTTAACTTTAAACTTGAATTTCTTCTTATTTGATCTCATGCTAACATTGAACATGCTAGGTTGACTTAGGATATTCCTTTAAGACTTCGATTGGGATCTTTTTGTCGAATGACTAAGAATGACTTACATAATTATTTCGTCTAACATCACCCTTTGGTCATCCTATTAAAATACCCCTCACAATCATAGTTATTTCTTTCTTTATTTATTACATTTTAAAGAATCTTTAATATTTAACTATGATATAACATGTGATATAACATGAAATCCAAAGTCTGGCCCATACTAAAAAGATGTGGTTCACCGGCCAAAGTGAAACCCAATATTTCACTAGCTATCTTAGGTGGATCCATTATCTAGTAACCTATGTTGGTGACATAGTTCAAAGACTATGTGAATTTTGAGACCCTTATCCACCTTGTTGGTAGTCTCATCTAATGATGATTAAATGTGCTTGAACAATCTCATTACTAGTGTATCGGTGCTTTGCTCAATTTATTATAGTTTAAAAAATTTATAGTTGACTCATCCATTATGGAATCTTGCTTCTAGTATGAGGAATGCTTAGCTCAATGGATGACTTGTCATCCCTATTTATACTTTATGAATGTCAACTTAAATCTTCAATTATCATTTAGGTGTGAATCTGACTTGTATCATTATTTCTAAAACCCTCTTATGTTATTATCGTTAACATTATTATTTATGTGCAAGTGAGACTTGTGTCAGTTCTTTTAACACCCCATTCAAGGTCAATTTCATAACACATAAGCTTTTAGTTATTTCGTTACCCACCTTATCTTGTTAAATGTTATTTTATAGTCTTGTAACATTCTTTATGAAAGTTATTAGGACATATTCATTGTCTTACTATGTTTACATGTTCATTTAGATAGGGTATGTTGGGATATGTCCCAATTATTGGCATACCCTAGGTTGTGAGTTCATTGAGTTACATCTTATCAAGTCTATTTTTAAAATTTATTTTTCTTTACAAGAAACATCATAATTTACACTGGACATATGAGATTGGTATAGCTTAGTCATTGGTGAATTCGATTACATAGTTTGGAAATAATATTGATGGCCAATTTATTGGTATAAACCAAACATTCACTAAACACTTGGCATGATATTATCACTAGCCAAGTCAATTAACTTCATGTAAATACTATAGTAATCTCATCATTTCAACCAAGCCATACTGTAACATTTTATTAGCATATAAGAACAATTCAATGCTTAGTTTGGCCAAGCTATATAGTTTATTTGGCATTAAAGATTCATTAACTATCTTTAATTCTCATTCTTATTTCTTCTTGGAAACATTTCATTACAAATAATTACAAATATATCAACTGTAAACACACACAATAATCAAAACCTTCATTCCTTTGAATAGTAAACTGAATTTCATAAACAAAATATAACAATTTCATCTTCTTGAACACAATTAGGCATTACAACTTTTCTTATCTCATGTAAAGGTTACTCTAATCATATAGGTCTAATATATAGGTCTCATTCGACATTATCAAATTAGATAAACCTACACATAATGATCATTTATAACCACATAAAAACAACATGCTTGACATTTTCATTATACATACTACTACAATCCAAAATAAAGATAACTAGGGAGATGAACATTCAACAATTTCATCGGAAAACAACCCTAATTTCGGTTTTCTTGAATTCAAAATGTTTGAAAAGACTCCTAGGGAAAGGAATCCAAGAGAGAAAAATTTACCATACTGTATAATTGAATCTACAAAGATCATTCTATACTTTGTACAATAATCTTGAAGAATTGACTTGAAACTGCCCCAGGAGAACCGAGATTATTTTTCTATCTTTCTTACGTTTGTTCACGAATATTCATTCAAGAGTTTCTAATCCATAAACGTGAGACTTAATCATAGGAACTGAATATTTACTAATTGATCTTACGTTAATTAACTAATTTAAATAAATCAATTCGCTAATTACCAAAATGCCCTCCTAAATTCAAACTTTGCTAAGGGTCTCAGGCTTGACCATGAATTTAAATTAATTAATTAAGTTGCTAATTTAATTAATTAAGTGACCAAGGGTAATTAATAAAGTACCTGTAAGTCACTAGGACCATAACCAACCCCTTTGGACCATCCTAGCTTAGGTACTACGATGTTTCATTAGTTAGCTACTCGGCTATTGTTACCAGGTTAGGTCTTAGGATTTCGGGCACTCTAGTTAGTTTGGTTTAGTTAGTCCTAAGTTAGTTACATAGTTAGGTAAGTTAATTAGAGACAAATATTGGTTAGGAAGCTCATACCAACGTGGCTTGACTCAACGTGTGTCGTCCCCTTAACCGCCCTAATTGAATCGGTTGGTCTTGATCTCTTCGTCTCTAGGCCAATAGCACATATGCTACTTGAAGATGGGGTGCCATGTACTTTGCTAACTGTGCACTCTGTAGTTTCACGAGGAAAGTTCACTTCTTGTCCCAAGGAACCTCACTATGTCCCTTGTCACATCTTAATCTACCTGATCATTTTAAATGATCATGTGTAATGGTACCTAGTATTGACTCTTGGATAACTCGTACCTAATGTGTGTAAAACAAAATAATCAGATTAGGGTCTTCATTGCATGTACAATTCCTAAACAATATAGGATTGGATCATTTGAACACCAAAGTGTTTTTTATGTTACTTATTAATACATTGAATTTAACTAACACCCTTAAGCCAATATTCTCTAGCATGCCCAATATTACTCAATATTGGGCATTGAGATGCCTATGTACCCCAATAAATATTCTTAAAACCTAATAGACTCCTCAATAGATAAGTACAATTCTGGAATGCTACAATTCAGATCCATGATTGGGAGGTCATTCCAAAAAGGGTTGGGTACTAAGGTGAATTGTGTACCGATTTTCATCCCCAAATGGATGGTCAAGAGTAACGTACTATTTAAACCCTTGAAGAAATTCTTAGGGCGTTCATTAGTGATATTAAAAGAAATTGAGATAAGCATTTGCCTTTGGTAGAGCTTGCATAAAATAATAGTTTTCATTCATCTTTTTCCATGGATCCCTATGATGATTTGAATGGTAAGAGATGTAGGTACCTATAGGATCGTTTGAGGTAAGTGAGCCTTAACTTTTTTGTCTGGGTTTGGTTTATAAGACTTTCAAAAAGATTCATATCATAAGGAACTAGTTGCAAATGTCATATAGTCGGAAAAAGTCTTATGCCAATCATATGAAAAAGAATTTGGATTTTTAAGAAGGTAATAAGGCGTGTTTGAAAAATTCACTAATTAAAACGGTAGTTAGATTTGGAGAGAAAGGGAAGTTGAGTCTTCGTTATGTGGGTCCCTATGAAATCTTGCAAAGAGTTGGCAAGGTTGCCTATGAATTTAAATGTTCTAGTGAATTGACTTAAGTTCATCCGGGTTTCTGTGTTTCCATGCTTGAAAGGTGTATTGGTGATCCCGAGTCAATTCTTCATATTGAGGGTCTTGGTTTCAAGGATAACCTCTCTTTTTAGGAAGTTCCAGTTCATATTCTTGATAGGCAAGTGAAGAAGTTATGGAACAAAGAGGTGGTTTCCATAAAAGTGTTATCGAAGAATCGCCTAGTTTAAGGTTCTTCATGGAATGCCTAGGCCAATATAAAGTCCTGTTACCCTCATATTTTTTATAATTAAGGTTAGTCATTCTTTTTAATAAAAAAATTATGACTAGAAATTGAAGGTTAATTATTTTTGGTGATGTTTTGCAAAAAGGCGCAATTTTGGGTTGCGTTACAGTGAATTAAAGAAAGTTGATACTTAAACTTGAAATTTTGCCTTTTTTGGTTTATTTGATTTATGATTGTGTAATTTGACAGGGTGAGTATAAATGAAAATTTATGTAACCTATTGATACGTTTAACTCTGTGCTAATTGACTCGTATAATATATGTTGAGCCTAGTTTATTATTGTGAGAACGATATTCCTCATAATGTAATGTTGAGCCTTATGAGTGGTAATTGAAGTTTTGAAATTTCCTTTGTTCAAATCATATGATTTCTATTGCTTTGATATTCGTTATATGTTCGGGCTGCTAGTCTTTAGTCTATTCCTTCCTTCAAAGCAATTGTAGTGTCATTCGAAGATGAATGTTCTTAAGTGGGGATAATGTAACATTTCAAAAATCCAAGACGAGTCGTAAATCCTAACATATGTGACATGGGGACTAAGCACTTTTTAAGACCTATTTCAAAGTATATAGGTCAATGAGAAAGTCCATGAACCAAAATGTCCTAGAACATCCATGACGTTCAGAAAACTAGTTCTAAGGGATACTAATGTGCCTTATTAGCCTATTTGTCTATATTTTAGGATTAAGAAATTTATGAAATTAGGTGGAAGGGTGTACAAAATATGTTAGAGGTTATTAATGGTCGAAACCTCTATGTACGACTCTCCAAGGACCAAACAAGGTTCGTCAAGGAAGACCCTAGCACGTAAAATGCAACACTGCGTAGGCAGTGTGCAAACCATGAAGACAAGAGAACGACTCTTGTATTTATCGATTGGGAGTCGATGCCTACCGTCGTCCCAAACATTTCAAAAATGGGAAATCCCTTGGCTACACAAGTCTCTGACTAAGACGACAGGGTTTCTTCTTTGAGTGTCCATTTTTCTTTACAATTTATGTTAAGTACAATTAAAATAATTGTGGGGTTTAGGGGTTATTTATGGATTAAAGGAAGATTAATGAACTAATTTAACAAACCATATATTGATCCCAACCCACATTAATCAAAACAAAAGTCTTGAAAATAAAATCTCTTCCTTCTCTGTTCTTTCTCTCCCTATTGATAAAACCATTGAACACAAGCTAAAGGGAGGTCTTGGGGACTTGAAAGAGAAGATTTCACCAAAATTCTTTATCCAACTTTAAGGTATGGGATTAATTAACCTTTGAGACTTCTTTCCTCAAAGGTCTCCATCAAAGTATTTCAAAAAGTAGGGTTTTCAAGTGGGTTTCATTCAATTACAAATTTGATGTTATGAACTAAGTTGTTTATGGTTTATTTAGGGCTTAATGAATGTATTAACATCTGTTTTAATTTTACTATGATAATTTGTGATGATTTGATCTAAATAGAAGAACATGATTCTTAACACTTCACCCAAGGTTTGATCTTTAAGTGAATTATGTTAGAATTGATCCAATTAACTTTATTATTGGTTACATCGCAATTAGACGATGTTGTTATATTGATTATAAACATATTAGAATAATTGATAGTCATTTATACTAGTTCTTGAGAAGTGATCTAGGTTATGAGGATTGACCTAAGTATCTTGTCTTAAGCTTTGATTGGTATTGAATTATGGTGTCGTAATTTCTTCTACTATTGTTATCATGTTTATTATTTGATTATGTTGTGATACATTTAAATTGGTTTGAATTGAGGGTTTATGGTAAGTCCTAAATGATCAACTATGAATGGTAACTTTGAAAGTCTTATAATCTCTATCTTTATTTCCAATTGTGATTTATTCTTGTTAAGGCATGATGTTATATTGGACTAGTCATGTATTTGGATTTATAGGATGGTATGATGTTGAATTGAAATGCCTTGCCAACGTTGTGAGGTTGATTAAGGTTAATTTGATATAAGGATGATGATGACTATCAATGTTCCTTGATATGATATAAAATGCTAATGTGCTAACCTCACTTATATTATTGTGAGAAACGACTTATACTCATGCAATTAATATTGGTCTATAGATGATGATGATTATACAAGGGGTAGACCCTATGACCTAAACTAAGCTATAATTAATAATTAAAGACTAAATATATTTCAAAAAGGGACTCTAGCTTAGACCTGGGTGAACTATATTGAGGAGTGTCCCTTTTCACATTGGGAAGGTAGGAGCACTAAAGTACTCTTAAGATTGGAGAATACAATGCATGGGGAATAAAGAGGGTCCCAAAATTTCTCCTAGTTCTTGAACTATGTCGCCCCCATAGGAATACTAGCTAGTAAATCCTCGTAGTTTCTACTTTTTATGTTTTGGTATTACTTTGGCAAGTAGTCCGCCTTATTTTGGTGTAGAGTTTTATGACACCAAATTTTACACTAGCTCATGTTGTATATGTCGGTAAGAGCGATATGTTCCTAAAAGGTATATTAAACTCAAGGATGGATATCTATCTAGTATAATCTAAGGTGTGTAGCTTAGTCTAGGTAGGAGAATAGGACTCTACCTAGCATTGCACTAGTTAGCATTGACGGGAGTCTAAGGAGGATGTTCTTATATATATTTATGTTTATGATGATATATGACATGTATATGATGAACTTGCAAATTGTTGATACTATATGTTTTTTAGTTTACTTATGAGTATGTGTTGGGTTAGATTGTTAAAGTAATATGAAATGTATATTTAAAATGTCATGTTTTGTGAGTAGGTGGTTGGTCATGATTCTTGTTGGGTTGCTTGATTGAGTAAGGTTATGGGGATTTGCTTGGTCATCGAACTTATTGAATTGATAGGAGTTCTTGGATAATTTTCCTGCTTTATTATAATACAATGTACTCTTAGTCATGTTTGTGATGTAATTACTTGGTGATAGGGTTGTAGTTTATTATGGGTTCAAGTATGACGATATGTATATTACTTGTTTGAGTTAGTAAGTATGTTTTTTTTATTGGTACGACTTACTTGATGATGCATAATAGTTTTAAAGAGTAAAATAGCATGGCTTAATTAAATGTTCCTTTTCAACTTATTTTGATATTATATGTGCATATGCTCTCATGCTTAGTAACACTGGAGTACTATCTCCATTTTCATCTTATTTCCCCAACAATTTTAGGTTTTCGTCGTTGAACTATTTTGGAAGGCGACTTGAAGAAGACTTGGATCCTTTAATCATCCAAGTGGGGTTGGTCCTCATTTTTTAAGGGAAATTCCAATATGGACCTTATGTTGTCATTTAAGTTTTAAGACTATCATATTTTATCTTCTTTCATTTGAGTACGGATTGTGTAAAGCCTATATGTGGCTCTTTTTTACATTGATGTATGGGCTATGCGCCAATTTACTAATCAAGCTATATGGTTATTAGATCAGACAATCTTTGAGACTAATTTTTTTTAATATACATATGTACATAAAAGCAGAACGCTATGTAACCTTCCTATACGAGGGGTCTATGTATACTTCATAACTATATAATTATAAGTATATAGAGGTCTATGTAAACCTCCAATGTAGAAGTCATAAAACTTTTAATTTTTTGCTAAATTTGACTAATTAATATGATGATGTAAGCCAAGAGTCTAGTCTTAGTCTTCAATGAGGACGATGAAGACGGTTACGTCTAAGGGTAAACCAAGATGTGATACCAACAATACAATATAATGGCAATCGACTGCCCCAAACGATGACCTTTCGACCAGAGGAAGGCCTGTCGATGGGTGGAGTTGATTGAGACATGTATTCTTCAGGTTAAGGGTCTACAGAAGAAACTAACGTACCCCATCGACGGGACATGGTCTCACACATGGACCGTCGATTCTAGGGTGTCGATGGTGCTGCAATATGCCAGCTTTTCTGTTAAGACTTGGTTTTTTTTTGGGAAATTCACCCTACATCTTAAAAAAATAGGAGGACATTTATATTTTGGTGTTTATTGGTACATTAAGAATATATACGTCTTGAAACTGTCATTTAAACCCTAGAACCGAGATCAAAATCCATTCCCTCCCAACGTTTCTTCAAAAACCTACATCTGAGCTCCAGGAGAAGTTAGAGCTTGAAGATCGATATTCAATGGATTTTCTTATTATATTATTATTTGATTCTTCTACTAATGTGTGGGAGTTCTTCATCAACAGCTTGATATAACCTTAGAGTCAATTTCAAATATGACTTTAAATATTTCAAAAGTATGAAAAAGTGTAATTTTTACTCTAAGTCCTTGGTTCTTGCATAAAACTTTTTCAAACCTTACGAACTGATATTATTGATGTATAATTGATGTTTTTGCATTATATTATCCATGAACTGTTGACCTTCTCAAATCTGTCAATATGACAAAAATATGGGTTATGTGATCATGCTTTGATATTAATGAATTAATATGTAGATTGCTATGCGTTCTTGATTTATGTCTAGATTATGATTGTATCATTTATAGGATTTTTCAATTGGATTAATTGAATATTGTAAATTATTAGTTCCATTGAATATTATGTTTATTGAATTTATATTGACTTAAGGCTCATGAATAGTAGTGTAGTTCTCTATGGGATATAGAATGATGTAAGAATTATGGCAATTGATGTCTTATTGGTCTTAGAATAATAAATATATATTGATTAACCTAGATTCATTAATTATTATAGTTTATCTATTTAATTGATGTTCATGTCCATGGGTAAGGACCTTATGGTATTGAATTGGATGATTTAGGTTTGGATTGATGTGGTGATATTCAATGGGTGGTATGCTGCCCCAACTCTCTTAATATTATGTATAACTTGTATTACAATGATGATTAGTATGGTCCAGTTATGGTTGTGGTACTATGTGATTTACTTGCAAATGATGTGGCCTTGTCGATTCTACTTTATGTTATATGATGATCATGGCCTTGTCGGCATTACTTGAAGTATTATGACGATTCGTTTATTTGATTTATGTGAAGTATGTGCATATATATCGACATGTGACTAAGTGAAACTTTGTGTTCCTTTTATGTGTATTAGGATATAATGTTAGATTATTACAATGATGATTAGTATGTGGTGATATTCAATGGGTGGTATGCTGCCCCAACTCTCTTAATATTATGTATAACTTGTATAACAATGATGATTAGTATGGTCCAGTTATGGTTGTGGTACTATGTGATTTACTTGCAAATGATGTGGCCTTGTCGATTCTACTTTATGTTATATGATGATCATGGCCTTGTCGGCATTACTTGAAGTATTATGACGATTCGTTTATTTGATTTATGTGAAGTATGTGAATATATATCGACATGTGAGTGTAGTATAAGAGTTTATGCATGATCGTTCTTACTAACTATATGAGTCTATGATGGCTATATGGATGATGATATGGTAATGTATAGGATGACATAAAGATGAAAAGGGTCATTCCTAAGTGCTTCAAAGAATGATATGTCATATATAATCAAGTAAAGAATGTTGTGTATTTGTTTTGGTAGACTTCTGTACCTCTCTTGATACTCTCACATCCTGAAACCAGCGTACTTTACCTCTCGGAGGTCCTGTACGATCCCTTACATATCATTCATCGCATATACAAAATGAAAAGTAGTGCGGAATTAACACTTTTCATAAACAAATTTAATAGTCATTGGAAAATCTTTTCATATAAAATCATAGGAAATACTAAGTCTCAATCTTATCAAAATTAAGACACGAGAATACATTTGTAGATGGCCCTTACACGATACTAATATCGAAATACTTAGTCTATTGCAAGACTCTGAAATCGAAGACATAAAAGACATTTATAAATGCCCTCGAATCAATTGAGGACATAATTCAACTTCACTTGAATGAGTCTACAATCACAGGCTTGCTTCCCAAATGCTTCTCACATACTAACAACTATAGGATAGATAAAAGCATGGATTAGTACAAACACATGTTCTAAATATGGCATAATGCATGAAAATCATGAAAACATATATTTTTTGGAAATATTCATCTTTTCATTTAAAAATAATGATATAATCATACGAATAACATTTATCAACTTAGAAACACATAAGATAAAATTAAGCAATTTAAAGCATTTTTAAACAAACATTACAACGAGCTCAATTAACTGTACAGTGAATTTATTCACCGTTATGGTGAAGTATTTGCACTACATTTTTATCACTTTCTAGAATGTAGTCTTCTCACTAAAATCTATCTTAACATTAATTTAAGCAACAAAAAGATAGACTGCCCATACAACCTCCCTAAGCATTCCTAAATAATCTTCAAGACTACTTATAATAAGACACATATACACTTACAACACACCATACACATGAACATAATATTCCTCTACCAAGGTAATTCCATGTTTAACTTATGTTAGTTTTGAAGCGACCGCCCATACAATCCCTTACATACGCACATAAGAAATCCTATAGAATACCTACAATAGAATCGTTCTCACTTAACAGAACAACATATAGATTGTAACGCCTTTCAAAATAAGCTAGGTTTATCTAGAGCCTAGCACTTGTGTAATAATGTTTCTAAGTCATTATATGAGCTAGGTTGAGCTAGAGCCTTAAATACAAAGGGTCTAAACGTCCGAGAACGACGCCTCAGGGACTATCAAAAGGGTCCACGAGGATGATACAAATATGGGCTAGTGAAGCTGCTAAACAACGAAGATTTCATGCTGCTGCGCAACGCATGGCTGTTATGTAGTAGGAAAAAATCATTGACCTGTGACGCGGAGCTGTCACGAACCATTATGTTATAGAATTTCCAAAAAATAATGTTTCGAAGTGTCTTTGCGAAGCCCTGTAAACTCCCAGTTTTTCTTTTTGTTGTTTTTAAGTCAAATTTGAATTGGTTAATTTGACCAATAAATATAGGGGTATTTTGGATAATTTCGGGATATATAATGGATGGTTATAGGACCTTTTTAAACTCCTAAACTTACCAATAAAACCAAAAACCCTCATATCAAAATAAAACCTCCCCATTTACTATCTACAAAACTCCATTATTGAAGCTTTGAAGTTCCAAGGGAGAAGATAGGTTTATCAACAGTTTCTTCATCAATCTTGTGGTATTTTCATCAAAATTAAGGTATGGTTATTAATCCTTGAAATCTATTTTTTGATGGAGTCAATTCCAATGATTTTTTCAAAGATGATCAAAAACATGAATTGTCCAATTTCTTAATCTATACATGGATAGTTGAATAAATGATTTTGAATCAATGTTTTTTAATAGAATTGATTTTAATGAAATGTTTTAAAGATATAACTCTTATGAATCCATGCAAGCCATTCAATTCTTATTTTGACTATTTTATGGGTTGAGTGATCATGTCTCTATGCTTATTAATTATAGTGTAGTTTTCTATGGACTATCTAATGATGCAAAGACTATTGGAAATTGATGTCTAATTGGTCTTACAATGTTAAATCTCTATAGAATTAGCCTAGTTTAATCTAGTATTATGATTGATACTTTGAATTGATGTTCATGGCCATGCGTAAGGGCTTTATGGTATTGAATTGGATGACTTAGCGACGGATTGAAGTGGTAAGAATGGAGTGGTGGTACTATATCCTAAATATCTTTATTTTTTGTTGGTTATATTTCAATTATGTTGTGGTTGGTATTGCACACCTATGGTTGCAATGTGATGTGTTTTAATAGCAAGTGATGTGGCCTTGTCAACATAACTTTATGTATTGATAATGGCCTTGTCGGCAATTACATGAAGCATTATAATGACATGCATAGTTTATTATGTGATGTGTTATCATACCTATCTACATGGTAGTAATGTGAAAGTTTGATTTTGTTAGGTGATCATATTAGACTATACTATGTGTTCATGTGTGTAGTCTTAGACTTGATACATGATTATTCTTGCGTGACTATATGAGTCTCCAATGGTTATATTGATGATGATATAGTATTGTATAGGATGACATAATTATGATAAGTTTCATTGCTAAAATCTTCAAAGAATAATATGTTATATGTTCTAAAGTGAATTAAGGATATGTCTTGTTGTAGTAGACTTGTGTCCCTTACTTGATACATGTATATGATGAATATGAACATCTTAACTTAGTGGGCTTAGGCATCTTTGTCTTGTATGTTTATGGAGTAATGTGGAATGAAAGTCTAGGATCAGTAGACCTAGATGGTTCCCTTCTAAGCATAACTAATATGTGGAACCTTCTACATAGGGAAAAGGTTAATAATGAGCCATCCTTATAGACCATTGAATGGCAGCCCTACTGGAACCATCTTTGGTAGGTGTATTTTTACTAAGCAATCTCTAAGAGATCGTACTTTTTCATAAGTTCCCTTATATTGACTTACTTTATGAGAATAAAGGCTAGCACCAACTGATTATATTATGGTTTGTTGATCTACTTAAGAAGGACACTAGAGTACCATGTATATCTACTTTAGACTGAGACTAGAGTACATAAAAGACCTTAATATTTGTTAACCATGTGCCTACAAGGGATATGTCCTAGTTCTTCCCTGGGCAAGTAGAACACCCTCCATCACAGTAGGTTTATGACTCTGGATTCCATGCCTAGTTAGTAGTCTATGTCCATTATTGACTATTCTCATCATGTGAGATACATGCTAGTGTTGGATAAGTACTAGGAAGTTTAGGTAGTGGAGTGGGACGCTATCTAGACAATGCACGACTAGACTTTGAGGATGTTAGTGTGTGAGTCCCTAGATCTTTCCAAGACTATTATGTAAAGTTTTTAATGAATGATATGTCTTCTAAATGACTTGATTAATATAATATATTTAGTAAAGTAATGTTAATAAAAAGTAATTAACTAAAGTAGCTTTGAGGATTGCTTAGGTAGGCTTGAAGAGGGTGTATGGGCGTTCTCTTCATGTATTACTTATGTGAGTGTTAGAGTAACTCTAGGTAGGGAGTTTAATAAATAAAAGTGAGAATGATCTAATATTTGGAAGTCTTAAGAATAATTTAGGTGTGCTTAGAGAGGGTTTACAGAAGGTCTCTCTTCGTCTCACTTAAGTGAGTCTTAGCATAACCTTTTATGAGAGGGATGCAACCTAAAAGAGGTTGCTGTGAAGTTTAACTTAGTTCACTATAAAGTGACATAGTTCACAGTAATATTCTTAACTATTTAATAAAATGCTTATGTGATATATTATATGTTTCTAAGGTGTTAAATGTTGTCCTTATACTTAGACTACGATGTTTTACTAAAAAAGAGCATGTTTTTTTATAAAAATGTACATTTATCATGATTTTATGAATCATGCCATACTTAGTAGATGTGTTTGTAGGAATGGTGATCAGAAGGTGAGCAAGAGTCGCTAAGCAAGTTCCTCCTAATGTTACGGATGGTGGTTCTCCAAATAGAAATATCTTCTATGATCTCCGAGCCAAAGGAACAAAATCTGATAATGATGATGATGTCAGTAAGTTAGAGTTTTATATTTTTATTTATGTGTGCTCCATCTATGTGAGAGAGTATGGTGAGTAGTAGAATCGTGATTTGTTGTCTCATTTCTTCTATTCAATTCAAGTTTAAGATATCGAATTTTATAGTTGCATGGTGCATGTCTTATTTTTTTAGGAGTGTAGTTAAAATTGAATTTCATTGATTCTCTCCATTGTGAATTTCATGATGTTATAATTATGTTTTAAAGTGAGTTTATATAGTTTTATGTGTCTTATTGTTATGGTTCCATCATAAATTGCTTAAGAGTTTCATTGCTGGAAAATTGAGCCTGTTTCACTGTAAAGAATGTCGTGCTCACTATAAAGATATTTAAATTTTGAATGAATTGTTCTTTCATGAAAACTGGTTATGATGTGTATACAACTGATGTATATGAGGATAATATGTGGAGCATGAAGTTCCTCCTATATGAAATTAAAATGTGAGTCTTATTGCATGATGAGTTGTATATGTAGTTCCTAGCTTCTTGTTGTGTTATGAGTCTCTTGTTATATAAAATTGATGTTTCTACTATATAAGATTCTAGTTTTTAACTCCTAACTTTTAGAAATGTTCCATGTATGGCAAGTGTCATTCGAGGATGAATTTTTTTAAATTGGGGGAGATTGTAACGTCCTTTAAAATAAGCTAGGTTGAGCTAGATCCTAACACTTGGGTAATGATGTTTTATAGTCATAGAATGGTCCATTATGAGGCACTATATAGGCGTAGATCTAGATATCATATTTGTATGTTTTAAGTAGTTTAATAAACATTAATTAGGCCAGATTTAGTCATTCATTCTACGGAGTAAGTGCAACTTGTTAAATATATACTTAAGATAGCCCAGAGTCATCAAAATCTTATGCAGATGTGAGGAGCAGGGAGCTAGACTTCCAAGTTGATGATAAGGTTTTCTTGAAACTGTCAACTATGATTGGGTGATGAGATTTGGCAAGAAATGGAAGCTCAATCCTATATATGTAGGCACTTAAATGATATTGAAGAAGATTGGAGAGGTGGGATATGAGTTGGAGTTGCCAGTAGAATTAGCAGCAGTTCATCAAGTCTTCCACTCTCATTTTTGAAGAAGTGTGTGGGTGATCTATCCTCCATAGATCCATTGCAGAGTGTGGGTGTGATAGATATCCTTTCTTATGTTAATGTACCCGTTGAGATTCCTTACTGTCAAGTTAGAAGGTTGAGGAACAAATAAGTCACATCAATCAAGGTTTTGTGGAGGAGCCAGTCCGTCTACTTGGAAGCAAAAACAGTCATACAAGCCAAGTATCCTCATCTCTTTCCTTCTAATACCAGTACAACTTGATTTTATAGTTCCTCTTATGTTTTTCAGTCATTCACGTGTGAATTCCACATAAGAATTATGTTACGTCAGTTTATAGTTGAATTTTCAGCATATTTGTATGTTTTTGGAACATAATAAAGTCATAAATTCAGTTCTTTGTGTTTAGTAGTAGGAGTTACAACTCTCTCCCTCTACTTCAACTAGTTTAGTGTTCATTCGAGGACGAATGTTCCCAAGGGAGACATAATGTAACACCCCGTATCGAAAATTGACCAAAAATTAGCTTTTCATAAATCTGCAGGTGCAATCGATTATCACTATCAGCGTATCATGATCTACGGTTGGTACAACACATTCTTCGTTCGTACTTAAACTCTCCCATGATGGAGTACAGAAAAAATTACCAATTTTTGATCCACAGAAAGACCTACTGTATGTAAGTCAGACTAAGGTCCGTAGTCTGTTTCTATCGATCAACACCCCATGTACCCAACCTCTATCATTAACCACAATTGACTAGTATGGTCCGTAGATAGACTGTGGGTATAACTTTAGGTGTAAATTAGTGGACAGTTAGGGGGAAAATGTTGTTTGGTCAATTTCAAATGATCATCATTCTTATCACAAAATGAATCAGGTGACCCATGACCTATGTAATGATATATATTTGAATTAGCATTCCGTAGTCATCGAGTTTTCTAAAATCAGACTTCCCAAGATATAATTATGCCCGTTTTAGTGAAGACCTAATAAACAGACCCAACATACGGACCTAAACGACTGATTGTCGATTGAACAATGGCTTGTACGTCAAGTACATCGTTTGGTCCGACAACTATTAACTTAGGGGTATTTTTGTGTTTTCCCACATTTTTTAAACTGTAAGATACATCAGTTTTACCGTAAATCAGCAAAATTAAGTCAGTTAAAGCCTAGAAACATAACAAAAAGTTATATATGTCAAATAACTAAATGAAAAAATTGAAATTAGAAGCAAGAAATTAGAAAATTTCAAGAACCCTATTTCATGAACGCAAAAAGGTTCTGTCACTTCCAGAACTAAATCTAAACATTTCTCCGTGTATTTCATCACCATGTATGTTGAATTTCACTAGTGCGTTCCTTTCACCCATTAGGTCCCTATTTTTTTAGTCAAATCTTGATTCTCATATCATGACTAAACATAGGGTTTCTACAATTATGACCAATCATCATAAACTAGTTAAATATATGCTCCAAAATAAATTCTAAAGTTATTATTCAGTTTATTGCATTAATTTCAGAACCCTACCTATGTATTTCTTTTTTTCTTGAAATACACGTACTTGGTTATTTCAGTTATTTCTAATAAACATGCCTCAGTTATTTGTGCATCATTATCAGATTAATTGTTGCATTCTCAGTTTGCATGTTTTATTTTGCGCTATCCAGTATTTATAGAAATTCAGTCATAATGTCTTAATACCTTTTTTTATTGGTAGTAGCATAATACCGAGTTGGATTAAGGGACAGTGTACGTAATAATTCCAGAACTACTAGCCATGTAGATTGTAAGTCCCTATCTGTGGACATCAGTTTTTTGATCATGCCATCACGCCTTTTTACTTGTGGCAGGTAATATTGGGTCCTCTCGATGAAGCGTATACATCGGACTCTAGATTTATCTCATGTCGTTTCATAATATATAATTAGTAGATCCCACCGTGTAACGACCAAGAAGTACACCCTAGAAGTCAGAGCATCCATGTGTCTCCACACGGCAAATGAGTCTTCAAGAAGAGTCATCAAAGCCACTCGTATTATTAATTGCAGAATAGAATTTCTAAAATGAGTAAGACTGTAAAAATTTTTCTCACAAAAAGAATTCTTTCCATAATCAATACGCAAGCGGAAGACTTTCATTTTAAACATTAAACCTTTGCAACATGTCACTGAACCATCTATACTTAGAGTATACAACACTTGACACTTAGCCCACACAAGACATAAAATAAAAGATTAAGACATAAATAAATATGTGGATATTGTCCTCGAATCAATGAGGAATCACTAATACTTCATGTTCAGCATGATTTTCATCAAAAATGAATACGTTTGAAGGCAAAACATGTTAGAGTTTACGTGTTCATTTTGGATGAAAATCATGTTGAAGATGAAATATTGGTGATTCCTTATCGATTCGATGACAATATCCACATATTTCTTTATGTCTTAATCTTTTATTTTATGTCTTGCATGGATTTAGTCTCAAGTGTTGTATACTCCAAGTATAGATGGTTCAGTGCAATGCTGCAAATGTTTAGTGTTTTAAATGAAAGTCTTCCGCTTGCGTATTAATTATGTAAAGAATTCTTTTTGTTTGAAAAAGTTTTAAAGTCTTACTCATTTTTGAAATTTTATTATGCAATGAATGATACGAGTGGCTTTGAAGAATCTTCTTGAAGACTCGTTTGTCGTGTGGAGACACAAGGATGCTCTTACTTCTATGGTGTACTTCTGAGTCGTTACACGGTTGGATCTACTAATTATAGATTATGAAATGACATGAGATAAATCTAGAGTCTGATGTATACGCTCCATCGAGAGGACCCAATATACCCTGCTAGAGGTATAAATGCGTGATGGCATGATCAATAAACTGATGTCCACAGAGGGGACTTACAACCTACATGGCTAGTAGTTCTGGGACTAATTAAGGTACACTGAACCCTAATAAAATGCGGTATTAAGCTACTCCCGATGAATAAAGGTATTAAGACATTATGACTTAATTTCTATAAATACTTGATAGCTCAAAATAGAACATGCAACTGAGAATGCAACAATTAATCTGATAATGATGCATAAATAACCAAGGCATGTTTATTAGAAGTAACTAAAATATTTGACCTAGTATGTGTATTTCAAAAACAAAAGAAATTCATAGCTAGGGTTCTGAATATAATGCGATAAACTGAATAATAACTTTAGAGTCTATTTTGGAGCATATGTTTAACTAGTTTATGATGATATGTCATAATTGTAGAAACCCTATGTTTAATAATTATAGGGGAATAAATAATTGACTAAAAAATAGGGACCTAATGAGTGAAAGGAATGCGCTAGTGAAATTCCACATACCTGGTGATGAAATACATGGAGAAATATTTAGATTTAGCGCTGCAAGTGATAGAACCTTTTTGTCTTCATGAAATAGGGTTCTTGACCTTTTTCTCCTTTCTTGCTTCTAATTTCAATTTTTAGATTTAAATATTTCACATATATAACTTTTAGTTATGTTTGTAGGCTTAAACTTACTTAAATTTGATGATTTAGGGTAAAACCGATGTATCTTAGGGTTTAAAAAAAAGTGGGAAAACACCAAAAGACTCCTTAGTTAATTGTTGTTGGACCAAACGATGACCTTGACTTACAGACCGTCGATCAAACGACAGTCAGTCGTTTAGGTTCGTATGTTGGGTCTATTAAATAGGGCTTCACTAAAACAGGCATAATTATTTCCTGGGAAGTCTGAATTTAGAAAACTCGCTGATTATCGAATGGTAATTCATATATATATCATTTCATAGGTCATGGGTCACCTGATTCATTTTGTGCTAAGAATTATGATCATTTAAAATTGACCAAACAACATTTTCCCCCTAACTGTCTGCTAATTTACACCTAAAATTATACTTAACGTCTATCTACGGACCATACTAGTCAATTGTTGTTCATGTCAGAGGCTGGGTACATGGGGTGTTGATCGATAGAAACAGACTACAGACCTTAGTCTTACTTAAAGACAGTAGGTCTTTCAAGGGATCAACACCTGGTAAATTTTTCTGTACTACGTCATGGGAGAGTTTCAGCCAGAACGAAGAATGTGTTGTACCAACCGTAGATAAGACTATGATCCGCCGATAGTGATAATTGATTGCACCTACAAATTTCTGAAAAGCTGATTTTTAGTCAATTTTCGATACGAGGTGTTACATTATGTCTCCCTTGGGAACATTCATCCTCAAATAAATACTAAACTAGTTGAAGTAGAGCGAGGGAGTTATAACTCATACTACTAAACACAAAGAACTGAATTTATGACTTGATTAAGTTCCAAAAACATTCAAATATAGTGAAAACGTAAGTACAAACTGACGTAACATAATTCTAATGTGGAATTCACATGTGAATGACTAAAAAACTTAAGAGGAACTATTACCTCAAGTTGGATTGCTATCGGAAGTTAAGAGGTGAGTATACTTGGCTTTTATGACTGCTTCTGCTTCCAAGTAGACGGACTTGCTCCTCCACAAAACCTTGATTGATGTGACTTATTTGTTCCTTAACCTTCTAACTTGAGAGTCAAGAATCGCAACGAGTACATCATCATAAGAAAGGCTATCTTTCACACCCAAACTCTCCAATGGCGCTATGGAGGATAGATCACCCTCACACTTCATTAAAAGTGAGATGTGGAAGACTTGATGCACTACTGCTAATTCTACTAGGACCTCTTTTTCATATCCCACCTCTCCAATCTTCTTCAATATCTTGTAAGTGCCTACATATCTAGGATTGGGATTCCATTTCTTGCCAAATCTCATCACCCCTTTCATAGTTGACAGTTTCAAGAAAACCTAATCATCAACTTGGAAGTCTAGTTCCCTCCTCCTCACACCTGCGTAAGACTTTGATGACTCAGGGCTATCTTAAGTATATCTTTAACAAGTTGTACTTTCTCCGTAGAATGAATGACTAAATCTGGCCTAATTAATGTTTCTTCAAGTACTTAAAACCAACCAATATGATATCTACATCTATGCCTATATAGTGCCTCAGAAGGGGCCATCTGATTTCCCGGACGTTTCCAACAAAAACATGAGCGTATAAGAATTAGGACCTCTCACATGAATTTCATCCAAAACGAACACGTAAAACTAGACAAAACAAACTTTGATACACAAGTCATTTCAAGGCAAATTCTTTCAAATGTCATGGACGTTTGACCTAAAAACTTCACAAAACTTGAAAAACTAACTATATAAAACATAATACCTCATATAGTGACCTTATAGCCTTATGAACACATATAAATACATTAAACGACCGATGAGGCACATAGTTGACTTAGTCGTCGAACATCATACTCGTCCCATGATGTTTCACCTCCAAATTACCTAAACTATTAGACACTAACTCAAAACCACTAAATAGACCATTTTGTGACCTTCTACCGACCTGACACACATGTTAGGATCTATTTAACCTAACTAATTTTAGGGATCTTACACTCTCCCCCACTTGGACTACATTCGTCCTCTAATGACACTTACTACTCTCCGAAGACTCCCACGAATAGAAATTCAAGTAACAGCTTAGCACAATACCATATAACTTCTAATAAAATACAAACATCAAGAGATAAATCAATTTCACATAATCAAAAGATTTGTACCACAACAAGAAAATAGAAGATGTTGCACTATTCATCATGTTACAAAACATGTGCTTTGTTTCAAATTGTAAAAACTCATTTTATATTAAATATCATACTAATATACATCAGTTCTAACCACTTTACAACAATTTTATACCAAAGAATGAATTAGTCATTGTTTTAAAAAAATTAGCAGTGAGTAGTCAAATGTTACAGTGATCTTTTTGAATCTTTTTTCAAAATGCAACTCTTAAGAAATTCATGATATAAACATGCTAATATGCAATATAACATCATATAAATAAATATTACAATATAATCATAACTTAATAAATGCACGATGCAAGAAGTTAATGAAATTTAATTTCAATAAAATTACTAAATACCATGCACATGCAACATGCTTCTATGACTTTCTATTGCATGTACTAGTCATACTCACCCATTTAGAAGATTCTAATATCACTAAATAATGCAAGGACTTTCCCTCATCATCATCACCATCCGGCTTCTCTCCTCTACTCCGGAGTACATAGAAATGAGCCTTTATCTTTGTAACATCCTTTTTTGGAACATTAGGAGCAACTTACTTACCCACTCTTCCTCTAGAAGAAATTGTAGGACAATCTATAACCTTGTGATCTTCCTTACCACAACTAAAGAAAAACCCGAACCCCTTAGGCATTCCCCATTATGCTTCTTTCCAGAAGTGACAAATGTATATTTATCATTTTAAGAACCAACTCATTTCTCCAATTTCACATTAGCACTCCTAGGTTATTCTTGAGTTCGAGCCCTCCTTTTGAACCTAGTTTGAACATGGTCACTACAGCCTCATCTAATCCTTCGGATTAGACACAAGGGATGGGTCATTTCTCGATATCATAGAGAACTTCAAAGAGTATTTCTCAACATTCATATTTCCTTGCTTGAGATTGATAAACTCGACTACATTAATTCACCCTTTCACGGGGATAGTAATATCCAAGAACAGTTTCTGTAAGTTCTTCCAACTCAATAGGGCCAACTCCACAAGCCTATAGTCTTTGAAATGAGTGTACCAAACTTGATCCACCTCCCTCAATTGATAAGAATCGAACCCCGCCTTCTCGCTAGATGAAACTCCCATAGCACTCAACACCTTGTACACTCCATTATGAACTATATGAGATCCTCTACCATCTTAGAGCCAAGAAAGATAGGAGGATTCATCCTAACAAATTCTCTTAACCTACATATTATAGCTCTCTCCACAACACTCAACCTAGGAACCCTACTGAAATTTGATTGAGTAGTCATGGCTCAGGCTAAATGTAGCAAAGCCTTTGTAATATCACTATTACACAACATCGGGGGACAACCGGAACATTATTCCTTCACTCCCAAAAGTACTTGCTCACCTTGAGCACCTTGAGAAACTTTCTCAAGTTGAGGAAGTATCTCCTCATGCACATCATTCTCCTTAACCCTCCTAGCTGGTGTCCTCCTCGTATTCATATTTCTAGAAAAAGAAGGAAAACCATAAGAAAAGAGTACTCAAACGTTTTACTCTACGGCACGACATAAGAGTATTAAATAGGGGAAACTTTATTGTGCTATACCCTCTCTCCCATAGATGTGTCGCGACTCATACCGATAACTAAGTCTCTACTAGACGTGACTTGATAAGACTTTTAAATTCTAATGAATAGTTTCATATCCTATGCTTTGATACTAAGATTGTCACATTGGGAAACTACAACCTACAAGTTAGGGTCAATTTCTGATTGCAACCGGTACACTTGTCTTCTCGGAGGTCTTATACAGGACCTTACATATCATTTATCGTATATAGATACTGAATACTAGTGCAGAAATAGATTTTTTTTACAAAACATTTCATAGTCTTTCGAAACTCTTTAATAGAAAACATACTAAATACTAAGTCTCAATCTCATCAATCTTAAAACACTAGAATATTTTGGGGCACGGCCCATACACAATACCAATGTAGTAATACTTAGTCTATTACAATACTTTGAAATAGATGTCATAAAAGTCATCAACCTTTGCCCTCGAGTTAATTAAGGATATACTTCAACTTCACTTGAATGATGCTATGATCCATGTCTTGATAACCAAATGCTCCTAATCTACAAAAAACAATAGAGATATATAAAAGCATTAATTAGTTCAAGCACATGCACTAAGTACGACATAATGCATGAAAATCATGAAAACAAACATTTATTGTAAATATGAGTATTTTCATTCAAAAATCATAACAAAATCATAAGAAA
This sequence comes from Solanum lycopersicum, assembly GCF_036512215.1. Taxonomy (NCBI): domain Eukaryota; kingdom Viridiplantae; phylum Streptophyta; class Magnoliopsida; order Solanales; family Solanaceae; genus Solanum; species Solanum lycopersicum. The sequence continues at coordinate 42,474,150 of NC_090806.1, read as the reverse complement.
TCATTTATCAACTTGGAAACACATAGTATAACATTTAATCAATTTAAAACATTTTAAAACAAATCATTTTAACGAGCTGAATTCACTGTACACTAATGTTATTCATTGTTAGAGTGAAGTATTTTCTCTTCCTTTTTAAAACTTTCTAGCGTGTAGTCTTCTCACTAAATACTACTCAAAGACACACATAAGTAACACAAAGAGAGACCATATATACAACCTCACTAAGCATGCCTAAATATTCCTCAAAATTACTTATAATAGGACGCATAAATACTTAAAAGATATCATTACACATGAATATGAGATTCCCCAACTGATATACTGTGGTTTCACGGTATAATTAATACTTTTTCCTTAAGTTTAGTGTGTCCGAAAGTCTTTTTGTGCTAGTTTTTATATGAGTTTCTCTTTGTTTTGCAGGAAATCTGTCCAGAGTTGAATGCGGAGATTTTGAGTGAAGAAATGCAAAAGAGACCACCTACAGAGCAGATGATGGTCTGTCGTGCTTGTGATGGTCCGTAGGTGGCAGCATAGAGAAGCTGCTGAAGGAAGATCTGGAAGTCTAACCATGTGTGGGGTTACGTAGCTTGTGACGGTCCGTCGTGGCTATGACGGTCTGTCCTGCAGGTTCGTCATGAAGTTAAGAGAAGTGATCCCAGTAACTAGATTCCAAGAGTTGATGTGTTTTGAAACGAAGACCCTCGACAGACCGTTGTGCCTATGACGGTCCGTCATACTTGCCGTTGAGGGGAATAAAGACAGCAGCAGAAGAAATTGCTAAGTATGGGACGACGGAGTCCATGAAGGTCCATCGTGACCACGACAGTCCGTCGACCCAGATGCGTTTTGGGAGATTTCCAGCAATCACAATCCTTGTTTAATTAGGTTTTTATTTTTTTATAAATAGTTTGAAAAACCTCGTTTTTGAGGTTAGACTCTGCCAGATTAGAAATCATATTATTAGACTTTGTGTATTAGTGTTTGATTTGGAGATTCTTACTAGTGATTTTTGGTGATTAATCAAGCAACCTTTTGGACTTTATTCTTTCTAATTGAAGTAAGTACATGAATTCTTATTTAATATATTTGAATATTGTGTTTATGGCTATGAGTAACTAAACTCCATAACTAGGGTTGTGGGAACCATAGGCAAATAATGAGATAAAACCTAATTAAAAAAATAGTTCTATAATAGTGTCTTGCATGTTTTAATAATTCTTTCGTTTAGTAGTCTTTTTAACGGATGGCCAACATAAGAACTCGCCTTAATGCTACTTGCCAGACAAAGGAGGTAGATAATAGGAAAACAATTATTAACATAGATTTAGTGTATACTATCTAATAGGATAGTATTGATTTGCACGAGGTAATAACTTAGTCAAATATCGAATACGATGCTTAATATGAGGTAAGGATAAGGGTTAGGATAGCAACACACGTAGCCGGACCAAGGTGCGGAGTGAGATTTTCTAGATGCCGAACCAAGGATTTAGAAATACATAACTTTTCACTTTGCATGCAAGATACTAGGAAAGAATTGTTATAGTTAGAGTTATCAAGTTATGAACCTATGGGGAACACGTAAATCCTAATTACTTTGATTAATTGATTATAACCCAACACTAAAAGCTGTTAAGTGTCTCTTTCAAGTTCGTCGTTTATTTTCACTTATTTAGAGATAGAACCCCTCTTTTTATATTTTTACTTTCCAAGGAATTTATTGACCAAACGATAGTAATAATAGGTTGAGGTTAAGTCTAGACTATTTTTCTCGTGGGAACGATCCCAACCTCACTAGGTTTGTAAATTACTTGACACGACCGCTTTACTTCTCATTTGAGAAGTAAGTTTTAGCGTATCAAATTTTGGCGTTGTTGCCGGGGAATTTAGCTTTTAGATTAACTTGGACTTGTTTCTATAATTTTGTTTATATTTTATTGATTTTACTTTGTTTTATTGTTTTTAGATTTCCTTTAAAACTATCTTCCGTGTATGCCAAATACACGAGGAGTAAGAGAACTCTTATTTCCCTATGATCACGAGTTAGAGCGTACACTGCGCAATATGAATCGAAACTTGGGAATAAATGATGAGGATCCAAACCAGAACATCCAAGATCCAGTGGATGTTCATGGTAAGATGTTACCTGACGCTCTGGGTGAACATCAACAGAGGGGGCAAAATCCCATTCCACGGCCCCAAGCATACTATAGAGGGTATGATAACATAACAGACTCGGATGGGCCACTCCTCTTGTCCCCTCTACCCACAGGCCACACTTTGGTGGTAACTAGTAGGCTGATGCAAATGCTCACTGCCAAAGGTTTGTTTTTAGGGCTACCTTCTGAGGATCCACATGCCAATATAGCTAAGGTAAGGGTAGTGTGTAAAAGTTGTGTGGGGAGGCCTGATTTGGATCTAGATATAATAGGTCTCAGAGTGTTTCCTCTCTTACTGACGGGAGAGGTTGCTATGTGGTTCACTGAGCTCCCATACAACTCCATCTTCACTTGGAACCAACTACAGGGTGTCTTCTTAGCACACTACTAACCGGTCTCCAAGAAATTAAACCACTAAGACAGGGTGAACAACTTTGTGGCACTACCAGGAGAGTCAGTTAGTAGTTCTTTGGATAGATTCACCTCATTCTTGAGAAGTGTTCCAAATCCCCGTATAGATGATGAGTCACTGAAGGAATACTTCTATCGGGGACAGGATGATAACAATAAAGCGGTGTTGGACACTATAGATGGTGGATCTTATGGAGAATGCCCTTATGCTGAGATTGCAGAAAACTAGAGAAAATGTCCCGAAATAACAAAGCTTGGAGTACTAAGAAGTCCGATACAGGGAGAAACACCTTAGAAGTGCAGTCCACTCACAACCCAGCCACAAATGATATTCATGAAGAAATGGCTCAGATGAGAACTGAGCTTGGGTTGGTACTAAAACATGTCACTGGGGGCAGAAAAGATAAATGCAGTCAACTACTTGGATAAACCACCACCTCCAAATGATGAGTGTTATTATGAAGAGGATTCCTATGCAGTATATCAACAGATGGGGGGTTTCCAACCAAGTGCCCAAGTCTCTAATAAGGAGAGTGGCGCTAAGGTCAAGGGAACCAAGGTCAGAACTATGGTAACTACAATCGTAAGGGTCATTATGTCCGAGATGGAAACTACAATCCTAATAAAAACTTTAACAGGGGTAACTATGGTAATAGAAACGACAGGAATGGACCCTATGTTCCTCCTCAAAATTGTGAAGTTACTCCTAGGGATGGTGGAGGTAGTATGTCACGAGTTGAGAATATGTTTCATTAAATGATGAGGAGGTTCGATGCTAGTGATGAGAACAATAAAGAGTTGAGGAATGATTTAGCGGGTATTGGGCAAAATGTTGATACACATGCAATATCGATTAAGCAACTTGAGTTACAATTTGCCCAATTATCTGCAACTGTTAACGCACGGCAACCGGGCACTCTTCCTAGCAACACTGTCAAAAATCCAAAAAATCATGGACATTGTATGGCAATTACTACTCGCGGTGGCAAGCAAACCATTAACCCACCTATGCCATCTAATGAGAATAAGGTGACAAAAGATACTTATAAAGTGGTAAATGTTGATGCTGATTTAGAGCATAACATTGCAAAAGATGCTGAAGTGCCTAAAAAGGTAACTCCTATGCCTAGGCCACCACCCCCATTTCCTCAAAGATTAGTGAAAAAGACTGAGGATGGCAAATATCGGCATTTTATAACAATGTTGAAGCAACTTTCTATCAATGTCCCTTTGGTAGAATCTTTAGAACAAATGCCCGGTTACGCCAAGTTTAAGAAAGATCTTGTCAGAAAGAAAAGATTGGTTACTTTTGAGGATGATGATAGAATGCAGCATTGTAGTGCTATTTCTACAAGATCTCTTGCCCAAAATAATGAAGATCTGGGAGCGTTCACTATTCCTTGTACAATCGAGCTATTACATTTTGCGAAATCATTATGTGATTCTAGGGCAAGCATAAATCTCATGCCCCTCTCGATTTACAAGAAGTTGGGTTTGGGTGACCCAAAGCCCACTGCGATGCGGCTACCGATGGCTGATCGAACAGTAAAATGGCCCATAGGGATACTTCATGATGTGCGAGTAAAAGTGGAGTCATTAATCTTTCTGGTTCATTTTGTTATTCTTGATTGTGAGGTTTATTTTGAAGTGCCTATTGTCCTTGGGAGGCCATTCCTAGCTACGGGAAGAGCCTTAGTAGACATGGAAAAGGGGCAGATGCAATTTGGTTTAACAATGAGGAAGTTACCTTTAATATTTGAAGGTCCATGAGGTAGAGTGGTGAGCTCCAATCGGTATCTGCTATATCCTACAACATGGGTGTGACGTCTTAGACACAAATAGAAGAATGTCTAGGTGTCGAAGCATTAGCAGCAGTGATAATGAACTTTGATAGCGATTGCATTAAAGAGTATGATTCATTAGTCGCAGCTCTTGACCGAGGTGATGTTCGGTTTAAACCGAAGAAATTTGAGCTTGATATGAAAAATCGCGTGTTCCCATTTATGAAACCATCAATATAGGAGGCTCCAAAAGTTGAATTAAAAGCTCTCCCACCTCATCTTAGGTATGAATTCTTAGGAAATGGTGACACTTTGCCAGTAATCATTGCATCAGACCTGGATGAACAACAGGTTCAGAGTTTGGTGAAGGTACTAAAAAGGTTAAAAAGAGCTATTGGGTGGACCATTGCGGACATTATTGGGATCCCTCCTAGTATTTGCTCTCATAAAATCCAACTCATGCCTGATCATAGGCAGAGTATTAAGCACCAGAGACGCTTGAATCCTCATATGCGGGAAGTTGTGAAGAAGGAAATCATCAAGTGGTTGGATGCCGGAGTAATCTATCCAATCGCCGATAGTAGTTGGGTATGCTTGGTTCAGTGTGTACCTAAGAAAGGGGGAATGACTGTGGTCCACAACGAAAAGAATGAACTTATTCCAATGAGACCGGTTACTTGATGGAGGGTGTGTATGGATTACCGTAAACTGAAATCATGGACTAAAAAAGACAATTTTCCTATGCCCTTCATGGATCAGATGTTTGATAGACTTGCCGGAAAAGGGTGGTATTGTTTTCTTGATGGGTATTCGGTTATAATCAGATTTCTATTACACCAGAAGATCAAGAAAAAACCACTTTCACTTGTCCATATGGGACCTTTGCTTTCAAAAGAATGTCGTTTGGGTTTTGCAATGAACCCGCAACCTTTCAGAGATGTATGATGTCAATATTTTTTGACATGGTGGAGGATACTATAGAAGTTTTTATGGATGGTTTTTCTGTTGTTGGTGATTCATTCGAACGGTCTTTGACCAATTTATTTGAGGTTCTTACAAGATGTGAAGACTGTAATTTTATACTAAACTGGGAAAAGTGTCATTTCATGATGAAAGAGGGTATTGTGTTGGGTCATCGCATTTCAGAAAAGGGCATAGAGGTTGATCGAGCTAAAGTCGAGGTAAAAGAGAGACTTTTCTCGCCGATCTCTATGAAAGGTGTGAGAAGCTTTCTTGGGCATGCAGGTTTTTACCGGAGATTCATCAAAGACTTTTCAAAGATTGCAACACCCATTGTGCAAATTGCTGGAGAAAAAATGTAAATTTTGTTTGATGAATCCTGTCTTAAAGCATTCAGTGAGCTAAAAAAAAGTTAGTGTTTGCGCCTATCATTATTTCTCTGGATTGGAACTGTCCATTTAAGGTAATGTGCGATGCTAGTGGGGTGGCTCTTTGTGTAGTATTGGGACAGAGAAGAAACAAAATCCTTCACCCAATTTACAAAGCTGGTAAATCCCTAAATAAAGCTCAGAAGAACTACACAGTGACTGACCAAGAACTTTTTGCAATAGTCCTTGCTTTTGAGAAATTTCTCTCCTATTTGCTAGGTACTAGAGTTATAGTGCATACTGACCATTCAGCATTGAGATATTTGATGGCGAAGAAGGATGCGAAATCTAGGCTGATTCGTTAGGTATACTCTTGCAAGAATTTGACTTTGAAGTGCTGGATAGATAATGAACTGAAAATAATGTTGCTGATCACTTGTCTCGTCTAGAGGATGAATCTATGAAAGAGTTAGGGGATAAGACTGACATTGATGATACTTTGTCACGACCCAAATCCGGGCCGCAACTTGAACCCACACTTACCCTACTATGTGAGCGAACCAACCAATCTAAACCTTAACATTTCAAGGTAATATCAACATAAAGTAATGCGGAAGACTTAAACTCATTAATAAAATCAATTCATTAACTTCTAAAATTCAACATCTATTATTCCCCAAAATCTGGAAGTCATCATCACAAGAACATCTACGATCAAACGACTAAACTAAGAGTATTCTAAAAGCTAAAAATACATATGAAGCTAGTCCATGCCGGAAGTTCAAGGCATCAAGACTTGAAGAAGAAGACCCAGTACAAGCTAGAAGCATTAGCTCACCCTAAATATCCGATATGACGAAGACTGGCTAGAATCACTGCTGAGTTGAAGATGACGGAACGTTTGCCGCACTCCACAAATAACAAGAAGAAAACATAAAAGTAGGGGTCAGTACAAACCACGGGTACTGAGTAGATATCATCGGTCAACTCAAAATAGAGAACAGTATATATCAAGTAATATCATAAATCAACTATAAAACTCAACATGTAGCAACAACAAGTACTATAATCATCAATAAGTACCATCAAGTTCATCCATGAGGGCTCAAGCCTCAATACCATACTCATTTGGGAATTAAGTTTATTAAGTTGAGTATATTATCATCTTTAAAGATTCATTATCTTTCATCTTCTTATGTCGGTACGTGACACTCCGATCCCCTACTGCTATGTGTCGGTACGTGACACTCCAATCCCCTAATTCTACGTGTCGGTTCGTGACACCCGATCCCCTATGTGTGTCGGTACGTGACACTCCGATCCCCTATACGTGTCGGTACGTGACACTCCGATCCCTTCCTTGTCGGTACGTGACACTTCGATCCCCTAATTCTACGTGTCAAAACGTGACACTCTAATCCACTAATACTATGTGTCGGAACGTGACACTCCGATCCACTAATACTATGTGTCGGAACGTGAAACTCCGATCCACTAATATAATTCTGTAAATCTTCAAGCCTTCTCTATACCAAGGCATCATCAATCCCATTACTTTAATTCATCGAGCCTTCTTCTATACCAAGGCATCATCATTAATAATGTATATTAGAGTTTCTTTTCAAGATTTGGGATTCAATACTTTCATCATGCTTATCTTATCACACTCACATAATCATATTCATGCAAACATACCATTAAGCATATAGTAGGGTGTATAATTCTACCAATACATATCATTCACTATTAAGAGTTTACTTAGGAAAGCATGAAACCATAACCTACCTCCACCGAAGAATTGAAATCAAGCAAGTTTATCCTCAAAGCTTGGTGTTTTCCTCTTCTTCTCGATCATTTCTCTCTCTCCCTTCTTGTTCTTTCTATTTTCTTATTCAAACCCTCTTTCTTTTACCCTAATTAGTATATAATTAAGAATAAAAGATGGAAATAATACCCAACTAATTAACTTAGGGTTACCTCTTTTAACCCCCAAGAATTTGAGTTATTAATATAAACCCACTAACCTTATAATTAAAGTAGGAATAGTCCAAAACATCCCTTAAAACGTGCAAAGAAATCCGACCCAGACTGGGATTGCGCAACCTGTGACGGGCCGTCGTGCCTGCGACGGTCCGTCCTGCAGGTCATCGCAAAGTTCAGAGACCCAATATTTCCACCAAGGGCCTGTGACGGTCCGTCACACCTGTGACGGTCCATCCTGCCATTTCGTTACGAAGTTCAGAGAGTCGATTTTCAGTACCCAATTTCCAGTTTTTCTAAGTGTTTTGGAACGAGACCCTGCGACGGTCCGTCGTGCCAATGACGGTCCGTCATGGGGTCCGTCGCTTTTGCCAGTTTTTCCAGAATTGAAGTTTGTTGCTCAAAACGACTAAACAGGTCGTTACATACTTTCCCCAATGAACATGTATTTGCTGCTTAACAAGACTTCATTCCATGGTTCGCAGATTTTCTAAACTTTCTGGCTAGTGATATTGTTCCATAAGACTTGTCTTTTCATCAAAGGAAAAAGTTCATGTACGGTGTGAAGATGTTCTTTTGGGATGAACCATACTTATATAGGAGTTGTGTCGACGGGCTTATTCGGCGTTGTGTGCGAGAATGTAAAATGTTGAGTGTGTTGGAGGCATGCCATTCTTCTCCTGTTGGCGGACATCACAGTGGTATCTGAACCGCTCATAAGAAATTACAATGTGGTTACTATTGGCCAACTCTTCATCAACATGCTCATGGATTTTCTAAAGCATGTGACAAATGTTAATGAGATAGTGGTATTTCAAGAAAGCAAGAGCTCCCTCTAAGCCCCATTCTTGTGATTAAGTTATTTGATTTTTGGGGTATTGACTTTATGGGCCCTTTCATTAGTTCTCATGGAATGAAGTACATTATAGTAGCAATCGATTATGTATCTAAATGGGTCGAAGCCATAGCCCTTGCACACAATGAAGGGAAGAGTGTCACTACATTCTTGAAAAAGAATATATTCTCTCGTTTTGGCACCCAAGGGCCATTATTAGTGATGGGGGCTCCAACTTCTGCAAAATATTATTCAAGGGGTTATTGGAGAAATGCGGGGTTCGCCATAATGTGGCCACTCCTTAACACCCTGAAACTAGTGGGCAAGTTGAAGTGTCGAATCGGGAAATAAAACAGATATTGTCAAAAACAGTGAATGCTAGTAGATCGGATTGGTCAAGGAGGTTTGATGATGCTCTTTGGGCGTACCGGACAGCATATAAGACTCCCATAGGTATGTCTCAATACCAACATGTATATGGGAAAGCTTGTCATCTTCAGATTGAGTTACAACATAAAGCCATTTGGGCTATGAAGAAGTTAAAAATGGATTGGAGAGAAGCTGCAGAGCAACGGTTAAATGGGTTGAATAAACTCGATGAATTTTGCCTAAAAGTTGTATGAGAGCTCAGCACTATACAAAGAAAAGATGAAGAAGTACCATGACAACAAAATTGAAAAGCGAGAATTAATGGTCGGGGATTTGGTGCTTTATTCAATTCTAGGTTGCGCTTGTTTCCGGGCAAGCTCAAGTCCAAATTAACTGGTCCTTACATGGTTACCCAACTATTCCCTCATGGAGCAGTTGAGTTGAAAACTAAGGAGGGTGTGCGGTTGAAGGTGAATGGACAGCGCATAAAAATCTATTTCGGGCATGCTGAATCGGCAAATGAAGTGATAGAGGCATACCATCTTGATGAAGTCTGAGTAATCAAGTGTCCCAGTCGTGCCGCGAAATAAATCAGGCGCTTGTTGGGAGGCAACCCAATACTTATCGTCTTTTTAGTAATGGTAGCATTTTTCTATTAATGGGTTTTAAATTTGCAGGCACATCAACAGGAAATTCTACAGAAAATACTCTGCAGCAATCACTGACGAACACATCGACGGACTGTTGCGACTGTGATGGACCGTCGTATGCATCCGTCGTACGAGGTACATTTTTTTGTCATTATAAAATAAGGGAACACACGACGGAACAAATGACGGGTCGTCACAACTTTGACGGACCGTCGTAGGGGAACCGTCGCCTGATTAATGAGGTTTACCCGACCCGACCTTGCTGGACCCTTTTCAGAAATCAGACCGTTTAAACTCCCCACCCCTCCATATTTCACCCCATTACTTTCATTATTTCTCCCAATACTCTCTCTTTTCAACTTCTACATTCCCTCTCTCCTATCATTGCCCGCCTCACAATTATTCCAAGCCCTAAAGTGTTCACCTACTAGTGAAAACTGCTGCTGTTGAGTATTTACCTTGCCACCGAGTACTTTGGCATCTGTATTTTCTCCATTTCTAAGGTATGTGTCTCTAATTTATACTCATTTATCCTGCATTTTTGTTCCTAGTTAGTATGAAGCTTAGTTCCTCATAGTATTTTGTTTACTTTATACGATTCTGCCTGACCTAGGTTACAAATGTTCGAAATTACCATGTTTACCACCCTAGAAATAGGTGCTTTTGCATTGCTAGTTCCCTAGGTAGCTGGGTTAGACACATGTATGTCCAAAACACTGCAAGGTTGATGTATGTTCAACGGGGTTACTTAGGGTACCTTTAGTCTGTCACTGTCATTCAGAATGAGACCCTGATGACGGACAATCGTAGGGTCCGTTGCACAAGACCTAGCACCCTTGTCCTACTAGACATATGTGACGGATCGACGTCCTTGTGACGGTCCGTCCTGCACAACCGTCATGCTAGACAGAGACCCTGTTTTTAAGGGTCTCTCATTTTTTCCCAAGTGTTCCCCACTTGCACAACCGTTCTGGTTGTCAGAGACCCTGTTTCTAAGGGTCTCTCAATTTTTTCCAAGTGTCCTTCAACGGACACATGTGACGAACTGTCGTACCCACGACGGTCCGTCCGGCATGACCGTCATAACGGTTAGAGACCCCTCTCCTTAGGGTCTCCATATTTTTTTCCTAAGTGTCCTACGACGGACGTCTACAACGGACCGTCGTAACTGTGACGGTCCATCATGCACACACTGTCAAGATAGTCAGAGACGTTCTTTCAGGGTACTCTATTTATACAGAGTCCAAGTACAACAGGAAGGACCTCACGACGGTCCGTGATAGTCATGATGAGCCGTCACCAGTCCCGTCGTGTGTCACTGTTTATACAGCAATTCGATATTATTTTCATTGTTTTATTTCGTATAGTTTCGCTTGTCTTGTTTGCCACTAACCGTACTTATAGTGATTCTTTGTAGGTACTACCTACTATGTCATCCAAGCAAGACCGAACCTATGCACGTGGGTGATAAAATTCTATTGCCCCGTCTGCACGCTTGATCATCGGACTGATGATGAGCGGGACCCTGAGTATGTGCCCCCAGGCACTTCCGCACCTTCTCGTGCTGCACGTGCTCCCAGAGCCACAACCAAGACGGTGGCGTCTGGCGTAGTCACTACCTCCCAGTCTGATGAGGAGCGCATACCGACCGGCAAACCCTCTGGGTCAGCCACAAATGAGGAAGGAGCATCTGGCTCCTTAGGAGTATCATGGTCCGAGGAAGCTTCTGGCTTTGCTGAGGTTCCCGCACCCGCCACTGCTGCAGCTTCGACCTCGTCTAATGAGGATGACAATTAAGACTCTACAACCGGGGCACCAGCTCAGGTTCCCACCCCAGCCTCTGACCAGCCAAACCGGTGGTGTGTCGATGGCCAGTTTCAAATTTACTCCGACGCCAAATTCCTGAGTGATAAAGGAGTAATGAATCGAACACTCACCTTGGAGCGGCAGGTACTTACAGGGAGTCTCCCAACGATGCCGGAGATCCACAAACTCTTCACCAGGCATCGCTTAGAGTGGACAGCACGTCCATTGGGACGATACAGCGAGGAAATGGTCTGAGAGTTCTACACATCCTACGTAGCGAATCTCCGATCATAGAACGATAGGCGGTCTACTCCCACTAAACAGGCCCAACTGGAGCAGGTTCGAGTCCAGGTCATGCAGATTGACATAACCCTGCCAGCCATCAACCGGTTTCTATACGACGAGAGTGCAGATGCTACTCGGACCCCCATCTCTGCCGAGTTTGACTACCGCTGGCAATGGTAGAACTTTTACACATCCCATGTAGGAACATGGTTAAGAAATATGAAGAGCGTGCCTTTTAATTTAGTCTCATGTTTTGAATAGAACTACTTCCCCTACAATACTCACTCCGTGCAAGCCTTTGTTCTCATAATGTAATTCACACGTATGATTTATATAAAGGGGTTCCATGTCAAGTTTATAACACAATCACATTTACTTAAACAAAAAAAGGTACACTGGGGATTCCTTACAATCGCAATAGGAATCTCATAATTACTTACCTAAGTTATTTTATGATTTCGCTCAAGTCAATAAAATCTAATTCTACCATTCATTTACTCTAAGGGTACCATTACAACTTTCGACTTCAACATTTAAAACCTTGCAACTATTATCAAGGTTTCACATAAAGGACCCTCTTAACATGATTTACGGTCTCATGTTATTCATACATAAAAGACTAAGAGATTTCAGAATTCTAAGTAAAGATATCATATATTCACATTCATACATGCATCAAGTAAGGGACACAAATAAACCAAGACAATGTACAACATACATCACTTTAGCGCATATTACATGTCAATCTAGAAACACATATAAATAGAAATTATCATCTTTAAGTCATCTTATATACTACCTTATCATCATCGATATGACCATTATAGACTCATAAAGTCAATTAGGAATAACCAAGCATAAATCCTAAGACTTAACACATAAAGCCCTAGTCATAGTCTAACATGATCATCTAAATAACGTCATTTGAAGAACACGTATTCTTTGAAATTACTTATAATGTAGATAGACATTGTAATACTTAACGTAATCAACTATACAAATGACCACATTACTTCATGTAGTTGCCGACAAGGCCGTGATTATCATAATACTTAAATTAACATTGACAAGGCTACATCAATTTCATGTAAAGCACATAGCACTGACATCATAAGTGGAAAATAACAATCACAACATTATTGAAATATTATTAATATAAAATAAATGAAATAGGGAAGAGAACCACCACTCCATCCTCAATCCCTCAATCCAATGCCAAATCATCCAATTCCACATCATAAGGCCCTTAGCCATTGCCATAAGCAATAATTCAATACAATTATAACAACACTCAATAAAACTAAGTCAATTAAATATATCTTCATCAATATAATAAAACCTATGTATCAATTTTCTAAAATTATAACATAAATTAATATCCCATAGAAAACTACACTAGAATTCATAAACCTTAGATCAATATCAAGTAACACATAACTTTGTCAAAAACAAGGGTTCATTAAATCCATGGTTTCATTGTGTGCCATCATAAAAAATTAATACATCAATGAAGATAATTATTAATTTTTATCAAGAATCTCCACTCAATACTTCAATACAAGCCCTTCCTTATGTTTTGGCTCCAATTGAGTGCTAGGAAATTTATAAGGGAATTTGGGTTTCGATTTTTGAAGAATGAAATCTTGTAAGTGATTTAGGCTTATAAACATATTTTAAATACACAAAATAAACTTATGGAACATCCAATACCCTTATTACGGCGTGGGGTTAATTTACAATGTCACCCCTCAACTTCACAGTGAACTACGCGTAGGGACAGTCCACCAATGCTTACCAAATGACAGCCCGTCCCTTGACAAGCGGACCATCTTATTGGTCCGTTGTTGGGGACTGAGGATAGTATTTGTCTTACTCTCTTTAATTCCTAAGTTCCAAATGAAAAAACCCCACCAACAGGGCGTCGGATGACCCATTGGGCGTCAATTTCTTCCATCGTTTGGGTTGTATTTTACAATGTTTGGCACTCTTGAAGGGTGCTTTCTAAAACACCCTTGGATGGTCCGTGGGGATGTTTACCTGGATATTTCTTACCAATCATGATCGTGTTTGAGTTTAGAACCTCTAAAATGATTTTCATCCAAAATGGACACGTAAAACTTGACGAAATAGTTTAGATACGCAAGGCCGTTAGAAGGTAAAACCTGTCAAACATCATTGTCGTTCTTAGACATTTAACCTCCAAACTTCACAAAACATGACACACTTAATTTAAACACCATAATCACTCATATACTGATGTGAAATAGAGCCTAAATTGTGTGCCATGATGCTCGAAGGTCCTAAATTGGTCTATTATGTGGTTTTGAGGCATTGTCAATGAGTTTAAGTGATTTTAAATTGAAACGTCAAGGGACGCTAAGACGTTCAACGACTAATGTATGGATGATATGTGAATACAAAATTTCCTTACTAGGTAGGTTTAATGCACCATTGTCATGCATGAATAAATTATATGCAAGACATTAAATGATGATAAGAAAGTCATGTACGTGGAACCTTAAACCTAGTGGTAAATTTATTTTAAAAACTTTAAAGTCGAGAGTCGTAATGTTATCCTTCATGTAAAGTATGATGGACATAGGGTTTATTGGGTGGAACAAAATCATATAATCCTTCGGAAAATCATTATGATCTATCTATGTCATGTTTGTATGGTAGATCTAGTGGAACTCTTTCATAGGGTGAATGTGATTCGGTTATGAACAAGGTATGGAATAACTTTATATGAACCTTAAATGTAAATTTATATATGAAAAAAGAATCTAGCATCGATTGATTATGTTATGGAAGTAGTTCTACTTGATAAGGAGACTAGAGTACAATGTAGCTCTAATTGAGAATATGACTAGAGTGCATAAAAACACTTTATATTTCTTAACAACGTGCCTTTATGGGATTTTTCCTACGTCTACCCTTGGCAAGTAAAATACCCTCAATGGAGTAGGTTAGAACTTTGGATCCCATGATTAGCTATCATGGTCTATGTCGGTTATTGGTTTTTTTCATCTTGTGGGATATCTTCTAATATTAGAGAAGTTCTATGAAGTTAAGATAGTGGTATAAGACGCTATCTAAACATTACACAATTGACTTTGAAGGTGTTAGTTAGAGTCCCAAGGTCCTTTCCAAGATCATTACTTGGATTACCTTATGTGATGAATGAGTTTTAAATGAACTAATGAATGTGATAAATTATGTTAAGAAAGCATGTTAAATGAATAAATATTTATCTAGAGTAAATAAGGGTTTTCTAGTAAAGGTGTGAAGGGGGCATAGGAATGGTCACTACGTATCTTACCTAGATAAGTCTTAAGACTGACCCTAGTTAGGGATGTTTGTTGATTATGCTGACATTATCTAAGCCTTAGGTATTCTTAAGGATTTTTTTCATAATCTTGAAAAGGTCAATCATGGATGTTATTTTTTTTATTTACATACGTATGTATTTTAGTAAACTTTGGAAGGAGAATTTCATATAATCTATATGTTGTAGTATTCAGAGAAACTGATTCTAACTTACGTAGTCTATAAGTTTTCTTATGTGTGTATGTAAAGGACTGTATGGAAGGTCGCTTCACAAATCGCTCTACTGAGACTTAGAATCACCTTTTGTAGGAGGATCTCATATTTATGTGCTTGGTGTATATATCATTATAGGTGGTCTTAAGGATCATTGAGGTGTGACTAGAGAGGGTGTATGTGTGGTCAATCTTCTTCTTACTTAAGTGAGTATTAGGATATCTTTTAATAAGAGGCTTTCATGCTAGGAAATGCTGTATGTGAAGCTGATAGGATTCACTGTAATATTGAAGGATTTAATTGTAACAGTGGCCTTGCTTTTTGTTTTTTTTTTTTGAAAAAATGTAATAAATTTCTTAAATTTTTTCTTATGTGTTCCTATAGTTTTACATGTTCTTCTATTGCTTATAGTATAATGTTTTAATCTAAATTTATGAAAAGCATATTATTTACTAAATGTCTCTTGTTCATGGTTTTTGCATGACATCCATACATAGTGCATCTAACCTACTAACCCCTTCTTTTCTATTTTTGACTAAAGTGTAGGGAATTTGAAGTCTTGATATGTCATGGATGATGGATAGGTTTCTAAGGGTTGAATATGAAGTATTGTTGATTCCTCATCGATTCGCGGACAATCTCTACGTATTTCATTGTTTTAATCTTTTATTTTATGTCTTGTATGGGCTTAGTTTCAAGTCTTGTATACTCCATGTTTAGATGGTTCAGTGAAATGTTGCAAAGGTTTAATGTTTTATTTGAAAGTCTTCCGCTTGCGTAGTGATTATGGAAAGAATTCTTTTTGTGTGAAAAAGTTATAAAGTCTTACTCATTTTAGAAATTTTATTATGCAATGAATGATACAAGTGGCTTTGATGAGTCTTCTTGAAGACTCATTTGCCGTGTGGAGACACAAGGATGCTCTAACATCTAGGGTGTACTTCTTCGTCGTTACACGGTGGGAGCTACTAATTATAGATTATGAAACGACATGAGATAAATCTAGAGTCCGATGTATACGGTCCATCTAGAGACCCAATATACCCTGCCACATGTATAAAGGCGTGATGGAATAATCACTAGACTGATGTCCACAGAGGGGACTTACAACTTACATGGCTAGTAGTTCTGGGACTAATTACGTACACTGAACCCTAATCCAATTTGGTATTATGTTACTCCCAATGAATAAAGGTATTAATACATTATGACTTAATTTCTATAAATACTTGATAGCTCATAATAGAACATGCAAACTGAGAATGCAACAATTAATCTGATAATGATGCATAAATACCTGAGGCATGTTCATTAGATGTAACTGAAATATTTGACATAGTATGTGTATTTCAAGAACAAAATAAAAACATAGCTATGGTTATGAAATTAATGCGATAAACTGAATAATAACTTTGGAATCTCTTTTGAAGCATATATTTAACTAGTTTATGATGATTTGTAGTAATTGTAGAAACCCTATGTTTAATACTGATAGGAGAATCAAGAATTGACTAAAAATAGGGACCTAATTGGTGAATGGAACGCACTAGTGAAATTCAACATACCTGGTGATGAAATCCACCGAGAAATATTTAGATTTAGTGGTGGAAGTGAAAGAACCTTTTTGTGTTCATGAAATAGGGTTCTTGACCTTTTTCCCCTTTCTTGCTTCTAATTTCAATTTTTTGATTTAGTTATTTGACATATATAACTTTTAGTTATGTTTCTACGCTTAAACTGACTTAAAATTGATATTTTAGGGTAAAACCAATGTTTTGTAGGGTATAAACAAAGTGGGAAAACACGAAAAGACCCCTGAGTTAATTGTCGTTGGGCCAAACGATGACCTTGATTTACAGGTCGTCGTTCAATCGACTGTGAGTCGTTTAGGTCCGTATGATGGGTCTTTTCAAAAGGTCTTCACTAAAAATGGCATAATAATTTCCTGGGAAGTCCTATTTTAGAAAACTCGATGACTATGGAATGCTAATTCATATATCTATCATTTCATAGGTCATAGGTCACCTGATTCATTTTGTGCTAAGAATTATGATCATTTGAAATTGACCAAACAACATTTTCCCCCTAACTGTCTGCTATTTTACACCTAATGTTATACCTATAGTCTATCTACGGACCATACTAATCAATCGTGGTTCATGTCAGAGGCTGGGTACATGGGGTGTTGATCAATAGAAAAAGACTATGGACCTTAGTCTTACTTACAGACAGTAGGTCTTTCTGTGGATCAACACTTTGTAAATTTTTTAGTACTGTGTCATGGGAGAGTTTCACTCCGAACGAATAATGTGTTATACCAGCCGTAGATCAGACTATGATCCACCGATAGTGATAATCGATTTCACCTGCGGATTTCTGAAAAGCTAATTTTTGGTCAATTTTCGATACGAGGTGTTACAATATGTCTCCCTTGGGAACATTCTTCCTTGAATGAATACTAAACTAGTTGAAGTAGAGGGAGGGAGTTGTACCTCCTACTACTAAACACAAAGAACTGAATTTATGACTTGATTAAGTTCCAAAAACATACAAATATGCTGAAAATGCAAGTACAAACTGATGTAACATAATTCTAATGTGGAATTCACACGTGAATGACTGAAAAACTTAAGAGGAACTATTACCTCAAGTTGGACTGGTATCGAAAGGAAAGAGGTGAGGATACTTGACTTTTATGACTTCTTGTCTTTCCAAGCAGACGGACTGGATCCTCCACAAAACCTTGCTTGATGTGACTCATTTGTTCCTCAACCTTCTAACTTGACAGTCAAGAATCTCAACGGGTATATCATCATAAGAAACACTATCTTTGACACCCACACTCTCCAATGGCACTATGGAGGATAGATCACCCACACACTTCTTCAAAAGTGAGATGTGGAAGACTTGATGCACCGCTGCTAATTCTACTGGCAACTCCAACACATATCCCACCTCTCCAACCTTCTTCAATATCTTGTAAGTGACCACATATCTAGGATTGAGCTTTCATTTCTTGCAAAATCTCATCACCCCCATCATAGTTGACAGTTTCAACAAAACCTTATCATCAATTTGGAAGTCTAGTTCCCTCCTCCTCACATCTGCATAAGATTTTGATAACTTTGGGCTATCTTAAGTATATCTTTAACAAGTTGCACTTTCTCCGTAGAATGAATGATTAATTCTGGCCTAATTAATGTTTTTTCAACTACTTAAAACCAACAAATATGATATCTACATGTACGCCTATATAGTGCCTCATAAGGGGTAAGTCTTAGTGCCTTAAACACTTCCCTGAGACATAGAGAATTCGTAGCCTTCTTATTATCCTTTGATTTTTACCTAATCTTAACATCCTCAACATGTTGGGCATTAGTCATAAGCCTAGAGATGTTCATGTCTCCCAGTAACATTACATTTCTGCACTCTATTTTTTACTAAATATGAAACTTTATATAAGAACTTATTCGTTTTACCCCTGGACTCAGCAACAATTTTAGAAGCATACATGGAGAGTTTGTTAAACTTAATCCCATACTCTTGGATTGTCATGTTAACCTTTCTTAAGTGTGTGACTTCCTTGGCTTTTGCTTCTCTCAACTCTATTGGGAAAACCTTTCCAGAAAGGTCTCACTAAATAATATTAAGTAATAGGAGCTGCATCGGCACCCCTATTATCCTTTCACTAAGTGTATAAGATAGGAGTAACATCATTGAACGCTATGATGCAAACTCAACCACATAATTCCCAGTAACTTGCATTATTTCAAATATCTCTTGATCTCATCCAAGAAATTCTGAGGATCCTCACTAGTTTGTGATGTCAAGAACTCAGGTAGATCTATCCCAACAATTTCACAAATCGTGGCTGCTATCGATCCATCATTTCCATTCACATGATCTTGAATATGCTGATTGTTCTTGTTGGCAACACTCTGAGCCAACATCTGAATATCACTCTTGAATTTAGCATTGGAGACATCTTGATCTGGGAGTGGAGGAGTCGTGTTTTTATTCCTTGTATTCGCATTCGTAGAGTTAGCTCTACAAGGAGACATGATCTGAAATGTAGAACGTAAAGCAAGAATTGAAAAAGATCATACCTTATGCACTATAAGAGTAACACGAAAGTGAAGTTTTTCCTAGAACACTTCATATCCTCCCTCTAATTAGATATGGTGCACTTTACACTCTTGATAAAGATCTACTTAGTGTGTGTTTTAAGACATCCTAGGAAACTTAAACCTAGTTATCTGCTACAAAGCTTATCACTCCCTGAGTCACCCCCGAGAAATGGACATGGGACCAAGGACAACAAGTGATCCCAAGCTAATTCTGCTTGCATGATAATTAGCATACTATGAAATAACTAATGCGGAATGTAAATCATAATTCTAAAAGAAAATATGAGTAATACACATATTCAATAAATGAGATATTTGAAATACTGACAAGTTTTATACAAGGAAGTTACTAACTCAATGTTAAGCAGAAAAAAAGTGTGTTCAAAAATATCCCCAACACAAATTAGAAATCTCAGAACATGCCCCAACTAGGTATATCAAAAACAAAAATAAAAGGAATAAATACTGAAAAGAAACTCATAACTATTGTCCTCGGAGAATATGGGCTCACCACTGAATCAGTTAAAATGGAGATCAGAAATCAATGCAAGCGCAATTTTGATGCTGAGGACCTTACCCTACATATGGAAGATGTAGTTAACGTATGCGTTAGTACTCTAAGATACAAAGGATTTAGGATAGAGTAAAGCTGAAATAAAACATAATTGAACAAGAACATAAGCAAATATAGTAATCGGAACATGATAAACTGAATCGTGAGAAAACTAGATGCAATGAAAAAATTAATAACATGCCAAGACTTAATACTAACTGATTTGTGAATATTGTTAATTCAAGAGAGTCTTAGTGAACTATGGGAGATATTAATAACCCATAATAAAACCACCTGAGCTAAATGTGAAGTTCAATGTATACTCCCCATCGAGAAAACTCAATATGCCTTCCCATTGGTATAAATGCATGCTGGCATGATCATTAAATTTATGCCCACAGAGGGGATATACAACCTACCTGGCTAGTAGTTTTGGGACTAATCGGGTATTCTGATCCGTAGTCCAACTTTGTATTATGCTTCTCCCAATGAATAAAGTGATTAAGACATTATGATTGAATTTCTGTAATACTGGATAGCTCAAAACTGATATAAAAATGGCTCATGTATATTTGAAGTAACTTTAATATATGGTATAGCATGTGTAATTCAAGAAAAAAAGAAATGAATAGCTAGGGTTCTGAAATACATGCAATAAACTGAATAATAACTTTACAATCTGATTTGGAACATATATTTAACTAATTTATGATGATATGAATGTAGATCTATAAACTCTCGGTATAGAATCCACAGAGGAAAGTTTTGATTTTGCGGCTGGAACTGAGGGAACCCTATTGTGTTCTTCAATTACGGTTCTTGACCTTTTTCTCCCTTCTTGCTTCTAATTTTCTAGTGAAATCCCACGTACATGGTTCTTAATTTAGTTAATTTTCTGAGCTTAAACTGACTAAAAAATGATGATTTAGTATTAAAACAAAGTATGTTGTAGTTAAAATTGTGTAGGAAAATACCAAAAGACCTGTAGGTTAATTGGTTTCAGACTAAACTACAACATGGACAGACAGGCCGTTGTTCAATCAAAGGTTCATAGGTGGGGTCTATTCGATAGGCCATTACTAAAATGGGCATAACTTTTTACTTAGAGGTCAAATTAGTGCAAACTCAGTGGATATTGAGGTAATTAAGTTATCTATCATTTCACGGGTTATGGAACAGTAAATTCATTTTTTTTTCAAAAAGTATGATCATTTGAAGTTGAACTAAAGACATTTTCCCCTTAACTTTCCGCTAATTTTCACCTACGGTCTGTAGGTCCATCTACGAACCATACTGCTCAATAGTGGTTGTGGTCAGAGGCAGGGAAATGTGGTGTTGATGAACTAACAAAGACTATGGATCCTATGTCTATTCGTGGATCAACACTTAGTCAATATTTGTTGTTGTGTCATGGGAGAATTTCACTCTCAAAAGATAGATGTGCCGTATGCGCCGTACATCAAACTAGAGCATGTTAATAGTAATTATCGATTGCACTTGCAGATTTTTGAAAAGCTAATTTTTGGTCTATTTGGATACGTATGTTAAAAACTATTTATTATGACTTGTCTTTATTTTAAAGATTGTTCAAACTACTCTTCATGATTGCGAATACTAGAGGCTCTATCGTGACCCCTACCCAGGAAGACCTACGTGATTGTAGAGGTAACACCTCGCAAGGTAAATAACCAAATGTAGTTGATACTATTGAGAAACACACTTGAATAGTGGCAAGAAGGCCACACGATCACTATGCCTTGGTTCATGTGCCTCAAAGATTATGGAGATTCCCTTATGACCGTGGTGAAGGAGTCACTTTCACAATCTGATAGAAATCACAAAGTTCTCAAAATCCCCTACAAGGTGCTCCAAATTCATTCAAACCCATGGGCATGTAGATGATATATGTTACCCCACCAAATTTGGCATCGCCCGAACTCAATAGAAATACCAAAACTTCAAACAAAGGTCATCTTAGTGAGAAATGACCCACACCAAATGTCTATTATTACTCAAATTCCACAAAGTGTCTTGGGATTCATACCAAAGATCCTTCTAGATCAAACTCAACATTGAAGAACTAATAAAATTGTTAGGATTACATTCTGATGTCGTGTTCATGAATTTTTAATTAAAGTCATATATATATATATATACATACACACAATCACACACACACACACACACATATATATATGTGTGTGTGTGTGTGTGAGATCTTAATTTAGAACGTCGATGTTCTAGGGTATGTTTCAAAATGGGTAACTTAGGAAGGAATTTTCTTTATTTTTTTCTAGGTGTAAACCTCTAAATCTGTGGAACTCCGCTAAGGAGGGGCTACTATTGCAAGCTTGTCAACATTATAGCAGGTTCATCATTAATTAATGGAAGAAAAGTCCTAAAACATCGTTTTATTAGGTAACTTTTATTTTTGGAAAAAAAGGCCAACCTAAGCCATTTGTAAAGGAAGTTTAAATATTCTACCTAACTTATTAATTTAATTCTTGGACTTTAGATTAAATTATTGTTATCTTAGGGGAGAGTTTTGAAGACAATTAATAGAAGAAAAACTTCAGTTTTGGTGGAATGATCATAAGGATGGTCTAGGGTTTAGCGTTTGAGTATAATTAAATTTGTTTAGGCCTTTTCCATTTATTATGTTATTGTTTTTATTTTAGATCAAGAAACACACAAAACTCATAACAATGTGAATGTTTGGGTTCTTCAAAGTTTCCAAGCCTTGATTCGATGTAAGTGATGATTTTTTGCATTCAAAATAACGTAATGTGTGCATGTTAACTATTTTATAAAAAAATTTGGGAAACATAAACGGTAAATATGAAATGACTTCATTTTGATAATATCATTCAATGAACAAGTTTAATTTACTTATGGCTTCAAATTTGGTTGTTCATTGTGATTCTGAATTCGCATGTTGTTTTTGATTGTTGGTTGACTTGGGCAGCATGCCAGAACAAGTTTAGTAATGGTTGGATCGATTATCACACATGATATGGAATTTCATAACGGTTGTCTTTGTCACCATGATGATAAATTAATAATTTATGTATTGGTTCCACGAGTGAACCGAAATATCTTGTTGTGATCATGTGTGGCACATTTCATTCGTTTGTTAATTCAAGATATGTTGTTGTGAGTCAATGTCGATTGTGACTTGTTAGTATATATGTTGACTTATATTATTTTATTTTGGTTTCATGTTTAGATTCATAACATTAGACTAGCCGATGACTCTACCAGTATATGATGGTTTTGTTGTAAAATTGTACTTGCTCTTTCTCTATTGAGTATAAGGCATATTCAATAGGCTGCTTCGAAACCTCATCTTTGAGAAAAAGTGTCATTTGAACCAAAGGGTGAGGTAATTCTTCCGGAATGTTAAAGATTGTTTTCTACACCTTTGTCCATCTTCTCTAACTTAGACATTTGTAGATTTTTGTTTCTACTTTCGCAGTTGCATCCCCTATTCTTTACTAATAAGACTTTAGGTACAACAACTTTCAGTTACTAGGGAGTTATTTCCAGATAGTTGTCTTATTGACAATAGATTTTTTATGGTTTTATTGTTTTATATTGTTCTCTTAGCTGTTTGGTTTGTTTATAATTTACAAGCTAGTTGGATGTTGTTTTTCCCACTAGAGGGTTAGTATGAGTGCCACTCATCGCCGGTAGGGTTTGTTTATGACTCTGGGTTTGGTTTCGATCAATCATATCCCCTTATGTCAGTAAACAAAAAGTTATGGGATTTCCTGAGTACATTCAAAGAGGTTCAAGTCTTGACCATTCTATAATTTCCAAACTCTTCAGTCAGGTTTACTATTTAAATGCTTTGAGAAATTAGTTGTGAGCTGACCGATCTTTCTATTGAGGTATAGTTGTACAAGGACAAATTCAAGAAACCCTTTTGGAGCTTGTTATTTTTGGGAATAAAGTATATTAAATTGAAATTACATATTTATGATTATCATGTTTGCTGATTTAAACTTTTTTTGTTTAGTTCCATTGAATGTGCTGATGAACCGGGAATTGAGCTAACAATTGTGTACATTCAGAAGTCATAGTTGAGATGTTATTTGATATCATCTTTTGTAAAGATTGCAATACGTTGAGGCACAAAATAAACCTCTTATTGTGCTTGTAGTGTAGTACCGCTTTGGTGGACATAATTCACGAGCTGTGCTACCGTATTAGTTGGATGGATAGTATTTGTGGGCGTATGCATCACTTAGACCATATTTTATCTAAGAACATGATTATAATTCATATATGAATTAATAGAATCTAATTCTAGAATACATATAAGATTAATCATTTAACATTCGACATTTTTCCCTTTTGATTATTTAGGACATATTCATATCATTGTCATTAAGCATTAGAGATACTCACTATTACCCTCTCAAAGACTACTCGTGCAATGTATAGGTAGCATCCCATACTACTACCTACACTTTCTAGAACCTATCAAGAACCATCATGATATTTCATATCATGGGAATTAAGCATTTAATCAAAATAGACCATTAGAGCATGTCATGGAATCCGGTGTCATAAAATCCCCTCTCTAAAAAAGTGGTCTACTTGACTATGTAAGACAAGTTCACATACCTTTGGTTGATCCACTAAAATACGGCGCCATAGGCCTGCCGATTCCAAGGTTCTTTATCAACATAAATATAAAGGTGTCAGAACACTACCAATGTCAATGTTCATTTATAAGCATGTTTTGAAGGGTAATACTAGCGTACACATCCAAGGATTCAACAATCAATAATATAATAATTTGTACTAGAAGAGTATGAATAAGACCTACCTATTGATGATATACTTTATTTTGAAATAATTAATATTTTATCATTAACATTCTTAAGTTTCAAATCAATAAATATCATTTTAATAACAAAACATTTTCATTTAAACATGAGCATATTAGGTTCTTTGAGTTTTCATTCGCGCATGCTACACTTAGAAAATCCCAGACTTGTTTTAGAGCCTTATATTAGTATAAAATTAGTAAACACTGTTTTAAGGTCTATTTCATTGGATATAAGTTATTTAAGTAGTTTGGAAACAAAAAAAATCCAAGAATGTCGACTACGTCGGTGGACTAGTTCAAGGAGGTATTGTCGTGCCCTAGCTCATTTGACTAGCTTTTAGGAGTTAAAAAATGATGAAATTTTTTGGAAAGGTCTCTAACATGTATTTAAGTTGATTCATATTTGAAATGTATGGGAACGACTTCCCAAAGACCAACCAAAGGCCCTTGACGAGGACCTAACATTTCGAGGTCAAAGGACGGCCCAAGGCAGTGTGCACAGATTAATGCCATTGACGGGGCATGTGCTTACCAATGGGGAGTCGATATCCACCGTCGATGGTCACTTATAAAAAATCTCTAAAGGTTTAGATTGCGAAATCTCTGACTACAAGGACGGACCAATAGTACAGAAGGTCATGTGGTCGTCGTCTTACAAATGGACCGTTGATCGAGCTCTCATCTTTGAGGGGTCTGTTCTACTACACGTTTTCTTGACAAATTTTTCCCCCATAGGAATACCGGCTAGTGGATCCACGTAGTTGCTATGTTCATGTTTTGGGACTACCTTCGCAAGTAGTCCGCCTTCCATCGGTGTAGTGTTCCATGACACTGGATTCCACATTAGCTCATGTTATCTATGTTGGTCAAGTCTAGATGTTCCCAAATGATAGAATAAATTAAAGATATTAATTCTAACTAAGATTACCTAAGTTATTTATCTTAGTCTATTTAGGGGTATGGGACTGTACCTAAAGATTGAACTAGTTATCCCTTAAGGAAGACTTAGGAAGATGTTATTATGTATAAATATGCTTATAATTGTACATGATATGTATATTATGAACTTTCACATTTGATATTATATGTTTATTAGTCTTACTTATGACTATGTGTTCATTTACATTGTTAAAGTATGATTATATGTACTCTTTTTTAATATGATATTTTAAGTTGAATATTAGTCATGGTTCTTGTTGAGCTATTTGATTGAGTAAGGTTATGGGTCTTTTATTGGTAAGTGCACTTGTTTACTTGATAGGGGTTCATGGGTAATTGTCTTGCTTTGGTTATGTTTAAATGTACTCTTACTCATGGTTGTTGAAGTTACAACTTGATCATTAGAGTTCTCTTGATTATATATGAATGTATGTTGATGTGTTCATTAACTTGAGTATGCTTTGTATTGTTGGTCTTGTTGTGTACATACTTATGACTACAAGAATATGTGTATTTTTATTGGAATGGTCTTCTTGAATGTGCATAAGGTATTCAAAGGGTAAAATAACAAGTTTTCATAAAAGGTCCCGTTTTAGAATGATTTGATAATATGTGTGCATATGGTCTCATAGTTAGTACAAGTGGTGTACTAACCCCATTTCTTCTGTTTCCCCCAACATTTTAGTTTCCGGTCGTTGAAAGAATTTTGGAGACGAATTTAAAAGAAGACTTGGAATTCTTAATCATCCAAGTTGGGTAAGTCCTCACTTTATGAGGGCAATACCACTATCAAACTATTAAGTTGTTTAGTTTTAAGGCTCATATGTTTCATTCCTTATTATTTGGATTCTAAACATGGTATGACCTATATGTGGTATTATTTAATTGATGTATGGGCTAGGAAAAATTTGACATACACTTATTAGATGATATTATGAGATGAAACGACTATATGAGACTATGTTATATTCTATATATCTATCTGCAACAAAATCCATATTGATGTGTTCCCAATTCCAAGTAGGAATGTGGATCTCTTGTAGTTAGCCACTCGAATTTAGGTGTTCGTCCTTTACTTGTTGGCAATTTGGACACTTAGAGACAAACTCCGATATGTCCCTTTTTAGATATTCCCAACAATATATCTTCTTTAGGTCATGGTACATTTTTGTCGACCCCAAATGAATCGAGTAGCGGGACCCACGTGCTTCTTCTATGATCAGATTCCTCCACCCATCTTCATCCGGATTAAATAATCACCCTTGGTACCTTTACACACCATCCCCACTAAAGAGAATTATTCATTTAACTTGCTGAGAATAGATTATTTCAACCCCATTAAGGCTAAATCAAGGTTTGTTTGGACTTCACCTGAACCACTAAAGACGACTCTGATTTATGATGAACTATAGATTCCCCATCCGCAGAACTCTCCAACCTCAAAGCAACCTAGCAAACCTATGCAATTTCTTTGCAAAGTCGTTCTTGGCTTCGTCAACATGGGATACACTACCCATAGTCCTACGACTAATGAAATCCGCAACTATATTAGCCTTGTCGAGGTGATAAAGGACACTAATATCATAATCTTTCAAAAACTCTCGCCACCTTCTTTGTTTGAGATTCAACTCCCTTTGGGTTAAAACGTATTGGAGACTCTTATCATCGGTAAAATATATCAACATGAACCCCATACAAGTAATGCCTCCAAATTTTCAAAGCAAAAACCACGGCTGCTAATTCAATGTCATGAGTGGGGTAATTTCTCTCATGTACCTGTAGTTTAGTAGAGGCATATCTATCACCTACCATTGTTTAATAAATACACACCATAAACACACATGAGATATGTCGCAATGCACTAAAAAACCCTTTTTACCCTCTATTTAAGTCATTACTGGAGCGGAGGTGAGCCTATCTTTCAACCATTGAAAACTTTTCTCATATGCCTCCAACCTCTCAAACTTCTTACTCTTTTGAGTCAATGTATTTAAATGAGACATTATGGACGCGAAACCATCCACGAACCTCCAACAGTAACCCACTCAACCCAAGAAACTCCTAATATTAGTTGGAGTCAATGGTCTAGGCTAGTTTTTAACTGCTTATTTTTTCCTTGAGTCTACCTCAACTCCCTCACTAGAATGATGTGTCCAAGAAAAGTCACCGACTTCAACATAAACTCACACTGACTATATTTGTCATACAATTGATGTTCATTAATGGTTTGCAATACTACCGTTAAATAACCCATATAATCACCCTCATGTTCGAGTATAACATTATATCGTCAATGAACATAATGACAAATAAATCTTGGTAATTTTGAAATACTCAATTCATTAGGTCCATAAACTCCGTCGGAGCATTAGTGATACCGAAATGTATGACGAAGAACACATAATGCCCATACCTAGTCCGAAAGGTTGTCTTTGGTACATCATCCCCTCTAACCCTAAATATGTGATACCCTAATCTTAAGTTAATTTTCGAAAATTAACTCGCCTCTTTGATTTGATCAAATAAGTCGTCAATCTGATGGGAGAGGGTACTTATTCATAACGTCAACCTTGTTGAGTTGGCGGTAATCATGACACATTCTAAAGGACCCATCTTTCTTCTTCACAAAAAAAATGGAGCACCCCATAGAGAAATACTAAGTCTTATAGAACCCTTATATAATAAATATTTGAGTGGAGACTTCAACTGCTTCCACTCGGCCGGAGCCATCCAATAAGAAGCAATTGATATGGGATTTTTATCCGGTAGCAAATCAGTGCCAAAGTCAATTTCCTATTTGGGAGAAATACCAGGAAGGTCATTAGGGAAGACTTTCTCAAACTCACTAAGTACGGGTAATGAGTTAATGGGAGGAACTTTAGAGTCTATATCTTAAAGTCTTGCTATACGATATAGACAACCATTTGATAATTTTTATTGCTTTTATTCAAGAAATAGTACGACCTCTAGGAATAGAATTTCCCCCCTTCAACCAAATGACGGGTTCATTTGGGAAGTTAAACCTCACCACTCTTGTCCTGCAATCAATGGACGCAAAAATACATGCAACTAATCCATACCAAATATAATATCGAAATCAAGCATATCGTGTTCTACTAGATTAACATAAGAAGCTCGATTAGGAAACACTATTGGACAAATTTTATATACAGTTTTTGTAATGACCTACTAACCCAACGTAGTAGACTGTATAAAAGGTTCATGCAAAATATCAGGTGAAATATGAAACTTTTTATCTACTAGAGGTGTAAAAAATGATAATGTAGCGCCGGGATCAAGTAAGGCATATACATCCAGAGAGACAAATTTCAATATACTTGTCACCACATCGGGAGAAGTCTCTTACTCACCCCTAGAGTAGAGAGCATTGAAGTGGTTCTTCTTTAGAGAATGACTAGAACAACTTGTTTGAGCTTGACGACTACCCTTGTCATGAGTCTTCAAGTTTGGGAAATCTCTCATCTAATGAACACTCTTTGTAAAAACAAAGCAATTATCCGTCCCCATAAGGCAATCACCATAGTGCTTCTTACCACCCTTTCCACAAGTTTGCTTCTTATTTAGTGAATTAGTACCTCTTCCATTCTTTAATTTAGTGTTAGAAACCCTATCACCACTAGATCTTGGTAAATTGGAAGGGACTTTTTTCGAAACATTCTTCTTAAACCTACGCTTGTCCTGTATCTCAAGCGTATTCTTCGAAGAACCTGCATTAAATGACATGGTTCTTTTAGCATCTATACATTTTTGCCTATCCCGTTCCTCCCCGACCTATCTTACATACACCATAAGATGGGATATGTTGATGATTTAATGTAGCATGGTCAATTGGCATTAATCTTGTAAGTCTTCTAACACCCCTGTCACAAGAAGACTTATTTGGTCACTATGATCGGAGACCAAAGAAGGAGCACATTTGAACTACTTAATGAATTCAAAAAAGTAATCATTGACACTCTTTCCTCTTTGGAAAAGATTGATGAACTCCGTCACTTTGTCGTCTCTCATCTCCCTAAGGAAGAACCAATCTAGAAAAGTCACCTTAAAGATCTCCCAAGTCACTGGACACCCCTGAACGACCTCTTATCCCTACATTGCACATATCATGTTTGAGCCACATCCTTGAGTTGGTACGTGGAAAACTCGACCTTCTCACTTTAATACCCACCCATAGCATATCGTATTTTGTCAACCTTATCGATGAATTATTAGGGGTATTCATCAACCTTAAGCCCATTGAAAGTAGGATAGTTCATTCGAAGAAGTCCCTTCGATGGAAAACCATAGTAGTGACTTGTTGATGAGGTCGGGGAGCAATATCACGATTGTCTTGGGCCGTCATAGCTTGGGCTTGAACTGTTGCAGCTTGTGCTTAAGTTGTCACCGCTTAGTAAACTTAAGAAAAAATAGCCCTCATCTCAGCCTCCGTCATACGTGGAGGGTTAGCCGGGGGTTGCTCCATATTAGCATCTTCTTTAAGTGAAGGAACTTGCTCATCATGGGGAGGAGCTCCCGTATTAAAAATTACCTCTTCAAGTCTTTAGCCACATTCTTTCTAATATTATTGCTTCCTATAATCACAACAATATGATTAGATACAAAATCTCACCATAAGTATAATCTATTGGCACAATATAGAAAGAGAGTGATTCGTAAGCATCATATAGGTTCCTACTCATAAGTGTGGTGCACTTCACAACATTGAATACAAACCTACATAGACCACATAGAGAGAGAGATATAACTCAACGGTATTAAACCTCATGCTCTGATACTAAGTTTGCCACATCCGGGTTTACCCCCTAGAAATAATTTGCATCGTCGTCATTTTCAAGGACTAGGACTAGTTTCTTAGGCTCGTGTCATTACATTCATAGGTTGAAAATGCGGAAAAATTTAACACTTTCATTATTACTACTCGAAGGTGTACATAGACCTCCACATGCACATAATATATATTCATATTGAGTATACATAGACTGTTCTTATAGAAAGGTTACATAGCCTTCTACTTTTGTTGCATATATATACGTAAAATATAAGAATAGACTCAACAATTTTCTCATCTCCTACCCTCTAAATGAATATCACAATATGGTCATAGCACTTGCATCAATTAAACAAGACTATGTATAGGTCATACGAAAGTATAGTACTCCATAAAAAAAGGAACGAAAGAGTCAATATGATCACAACAAAATCACTAACCTAGAGGATGGCATTGCCCTCGAAAGTTGAGGACCTAACCAACTTGGATGATAGGAAGAATCAAAGCCTTCAACAATGTCACCTTCAAAACTCTTCAATGACTGGATCCTAAAATGCTTAGAAAAAAGGGAAGAAAATGGGCTTAGTACTCCACATGTACTAAGTATTGGATCTTATGCACATACACAAGCAAAACGTGGTAATAGGGACTGTTTAGTCAAAACATGCTATTTACCCCCTTACAGACTGAATGCAAAGTCAATGAAGTCATAACAACCAACCAAACATGCTTATTTACTTTACATATAATACTTATTCCAAAATACTTGAAAACCGTGATTTACTACAACCCTAACATCAAGAATAATATCACAAGAATGAATAAGAGTTAAACATATTATAATAAGCAAGACATGTACATACAAGTCCTTATCAAGTTAACAAATGCAATATCCAAGCAAAGCCCCATAACCTTACTCAAACAAGTATCCTCTACAAGAATACATGACCAATGTCCAACCTTACGTATCATAGCATTTAAGTTTACACTTAATTATATATTAACATTATAACCCAAGGCATACACATCCTTGAACTAATGAACATATAGTATCAATAATGTCCCACGGTTGTCATGTATTAGTCATATATTATCTTAACATAAACTTATATGAGAACTTCCACCTAAGTCTTCCCTCAAGTCTTACTTGTACAATTTTTAGGTAGAGTCTCATACCTTTATCAAGACAAAGCTAGACACCTTAGGTTACCCAAGTTAGAGTTAAAGTCCTTTATTTTGTTTTACCTTTTGGAAACATATTGCCCTAACATACAAAGACCACATTATCTAGTGTGGAATCCGGTGTCACAAAACCCTATAAAAAAAGGTGGACTACTTGCAAAGGTAGTACCAAAATATGAATCATAGCAACTGCGTGGATCCACTAGCTAGTATTCCTATGAGGTTGACATAGTTTAAGAACTATAAGATTTAGTTGGTACCCTCTTTATGCTTCATGAATTATAACCTCAAATGTCAAGTGTAATGTAGTGTTCCTACCTTCCCTATGTGGGAAGGATGTCAAGTGTAATGTAGTCTTCCTACCTTCCCTATGTGGGAAGGAACACTCTTTAATATAATTCACTCGGTGCTAAGCTAGAGTCCCATTTTGAAATTTCTTTAAGCCTTCAATTATCAATCATAGTTTAATTTAGACTTTAAGGTCTACCCTTGTATAATCGTCATCGTCAATGCTCAATAAGAATCGTATGAGTATAAGTCCTTTAATTACAACCATATAAGTGAGGTTTAACACATTAGCATTTAATAGCATATTAATGCACATTGATAGTTTTCACCATCGTTATATTGCATACACCTTGATCTGCCTCACAATATAGTCAAGACATTTCAATTCAACATCATACCACCCTATAATCCTAGTATAAGACATACTCCAATGTAATATCATGACATAACAACAATTAATCACAATTGGAAGTAAAGATAGAGATTCTAAAACTTACCAAGTCTTCCTCATAGTCTATCATCAAGGTCTTAACATAAACCCATAACTCGACCAAACTTAGGGAGTAACATCATCACACAATCATAACCAATAAATAACAAGTCCAATTGCATCTCTATAAACCAAATCAACTTTTGATAGCAACTTGAGACAAGAAACATAGGCTAATTTAACATTATAATTCATAACTAAAATCACATATCAAGAACTTTAATGATAGGACTATAATTAATCTAAATATAATTATTATAATAACATGGGATAGTAATCTACTCAAAAACCAACTCAGTAAAATGATCACAATCCAATATAGGTCAATATCACTAACAAGGGTTAGGCAAGAGGATCAGATTCTTCAATTTAGACAAAACCATCAACAATTAGCATAATAAGGTTGAACTACATGTTAATATACTTAATATAACCTAAAGAAATCATCAAAAACTCAATTAACAACTTCCATCTCGTAATTGGATGAACATATAAGAAAACTCAACTTTTGAAATCTATTTTGAATGAACCCTTTGAAGAAAGAGTCTCAAAGGTGAATAGAACCCATAACTAAACGTTTGAATGATTTAATGATGAATTCATACCTTTCAAACCCCTAGCCCTAGTCCTTGCTAGGATTCATTCGTGAGTTCATGTAGAGAGAAAAATAAGAGAGAAGGAACAGAGTTTATTTGAGAGTTGTCTTAACATTAATAAGAGTTGGGAGTATCTATATTGGAAATTAAATCAACTTAATAAGACTACCTTAAACCCTAGTTAAACCATGTAACCCCTAAATAATTTAACTCGACCCACACAAATGAAACCCTGATCGACGAGCCATCTGTCAGTGGACGAACAGTCCACCCTCTCTTTTGTACTCCGTCGTCGTTGTAAGAGATTGTGTAGTCAAGGGCTTCCTCCAAATATTCTATGTGTGGGACAACGGTGGCATCAACGCCCCCTCAATTCACACGGACCGTAGCCTACACATCTGAACTACGTCGATGAGTTCAAAGGCTTTGCCGGTATAGGGGCCTTCTCCACAAGACTAAGTGTGGGACGACGGTCACATCAACACCCCATCAATCCACACACAGGCCATCTTCTGTCACTTTGATGCACTCTTCCAGGCCATTTTGCATCAATCTAGAAGGAACCTCCTCAAGGGCCCTTGGTATGTCCTTAGGGAGTCGTATACGAACGTTTCAACCATGAAACGACTCAAACACCAATTAGCTACCAATCCACCAATATTCTAACATTTTCGGCACATCAAATTTAGTCAAATAGTCTAACTCACACTAACATAGCTTTGAAATAACTTTGGAGATATCATGGACGTTGTTAGACATTTTGGTTCTTGAACCTCCTAAATGACCTATATTTATTAAAAATGGACTTAGAAACGGTACTTAGACATCCTTACACCTATGTAAGGATTTACAATCTTTCTTGGATTTTCAAGGTGTTACAAACGAACATATAATAGGTCTTTTAAGATGGAGTCTAAAACAAACCTTGACATAGACACACTAAAATCTTATGCTCGGGGCATTATTACACTACAAGAACCCTCGAAAAAAATTAACCCCAAGTCATTAGGGTCTAGTTTCACCTTTTATTTTCCAAGTCGTTACAGTTTCTCCCAAGTCTTTCATATCAAAATACGACTACAACCACCCCTTAAAAGAATTAAAAATGATCACATTATTTCCTATGAGCAACATGTCATCAAATTACACAATAGAAAATTTTACTTTGTCGCCCTCACATTTATTATAGATTAATGATTCATTTTCGAACTGGTCAAAACCAAAAGTTTTAATTGAATTGCAAAAACAAATATTCTATGCTCATGATGCTTAATTTGATCCATAAATGGATCTCCTAATTTTGCAAACCATGTGTTTATTACCATTTACCATGAATCGTTCTGGCTGTTCCATATAAATTCATTCATCAAGACATCCATTTTACAAAGTCGTGTTGACATATATTTACACAATCTCACAATTATAATGAGCAACAATGGATAATAGAATCCCAATTGATCTAAGAATGGATACCAACAAAATTGTTTCCTCATAATCAAACCCTTTCGCAAAAAGTCGCGCCTTAAAAGTTTTCACATTTCAATCCACAACTCTCTTTTTCTTGTAGATACACTTAAAACCAATTTGTTTAACACATATTGGTGGTTCCAAAAGATCCTAGACTTGGATCGAATACATAGATTTCATAGCAAAAACCCACATTTCCGGATCTTTTTCGTGCATTACATTAGCATAATTTAATAGTTCTGTATTAGTCTCTTCAGGGATTCTATCGTATAATTCTCCTAAGAGAGTAAATCTTTGTGGTTGTCTAATAAATCTTCTCGTACGACCACTAGCAACTACATGATTTGATACATCTTTAACTAATATATGAATATTCTAAACTACTTCCTCAACTATTTAAGGTTGTGCGACATTACTTTCACTATATTTTGTTAGCAAGATGTCTTAATTGTGGTTTTGAGCAATATCTTTTCCACCAACATTCACCCAATACATGGATGCAACTATTACAACCCGAGGGTATAACAGAGAAGTTATGGTATCCTCAAATTGACATATGACATACATGACCTCTTGGAGGTCTTATACAAGACCTTAGACATAATTCATCCCATAACATAAAAATAGAGGAAAAGTTCAAACATTTCGTAGCACATCATATGCTTGAATATCACTTTGTAAACACACACACGTGCGCGCGCACATACACACACATATATGTATAATATTTATGTATAGATATATATATATTTATATATATATATATAATATATAATAAAATCATAAGTACATAAGTATATTCTAAGTCTCTTTGCCTTCAAAGACTCAACATCATTAAAGTAGAATAGGGACATGGTCCTTAGCAACATAAAACATAATCTACACTATTACATAATTTGAATAACATCATTCACATAGGAAATCCTTGAATCATAAAGATCGTTTTCTTGAACTTGGGAAACATCTATCCAAGATCATATTTCTAGAAACATCCTCTAGCCATCACCACATACACCTTGTCTAAAAAGATGACGAAGATT
Organism: Solanum lycopersicum; assembly: GCF_036512215.1. NCBI lineage: Eukaryota > Viridiplantae > Streptophyta > Magnoliopsida > Solanales > Solanaceae > Solanum > Solanum lycopersicum. The sequence goes on along the minus strand of NC_090806.1, from coordinate 42,438,695 downwards.
GGGATTAGTACAAGAATTTAAAAAGTTTGACAACCATGCAAAAATATGCATTTAAAGGGTACATTTCATTAAAATTCATACCACATGTGTTTTAGTAAAATTCATGAACATAGGAACATATACCCTTAATATAGTCCGCATAAATCATATAGACATTGATACTACTCATAATAGCACAACAAGACCTTTATCATACTTTGAGGCATATTAAGTACATGCAACATATTATGTCTCTTTTAATCTTACTTATTTCGTTAAGAAACCCGCAATTGTACTTAGTACAATGTATCACCTTTAAATAACCTAAGACAGTCTTTCATAGATACACTTCATAAACACAACCACATATGTTCAAATGTGTTAAGAACATCATCAGACATAAATTCACATAAGCACCACCATCTAAGACAACCCCTCAGTCACAGTAGTGCAATGTACAAGCAGCATCCATAATAATACTCGTACCAAGTGTTCCTTAGAGATCAACCTAGGCAAGTCATAACATACTCAACAATTCATAAAACATTCATTTATAACTAGACATACGACCACATAGTTCATACCGATCATATAAGGACAATTTCCTTTACTACAACCTTAGTCATCACTTATTTAGTTCATATGATAAGTAAACCTCCCTCATGAGACCTTCACAAGTTTACTTGTGCAATGTTCACATGGAGTCCCATACCGCCACATATACAAAGTAATGTAATTTAGAAGCCACAAGTTTAACTCACATGCATTGTCATAATTTATGTCTAACAAAACAAAGTCACTTAACATTCAGTCATAAAAGTCATACATAACATAACTCTTTATCTCATAAGAGGATCCAATCATATCCTTTCTTGAAGTCATCTAGTGCAATGTATAAGTAAGGTCCATAGTCCTACCTATACTAAGTACACTCCTCTAGAAATTTATATTAGAGCTCATGTTCTTATCTAAGTTCAATTCTTAACTTTAGAGAGGTATAGCCATAACCGACATAGACAATGTAAGCTAGATGGAATCCGGTGTTCTTCTCCCAAACCAACAAGAGAGGGTACTACTTGCCAAGGTAGAAACATTGTAAAGTATAGCTATTAAAGTGGATCCACTAACAAAAAACCTATGAGGGAACGTAGTTATGGAACAAGCAGATTTCTTCTAGAAACCTTGACTTTCTAACGTGTAAGTTTCTATATCATGAGACAATATCTAGGTACGGAACCCAGACTTGATAACTTGAAGGTTCTCTCTATGGAAAGACGGACTTAGTAATGTGAAGCTCCAACTATCTTTTGCCATGTTCACTCAATGCTAATCTTAAACTCACTTTTAAACATCATTAAACCTTTAGATAATACTAGATCATAAGGATTAGGCCTTAGGAACTTACTCTGTCATACATCATATAGATGAAAAGGTATCTAAGTTGAGAATGTCCTTTAATCATAGAACCCACATTATGTAAGAATTCCGTTTAACATAATCATATCATATTGATCTTACTATTGTCTAGTTTAGAGTACAATTCAACAATACCTTTCAAGAGACTCGTTTATTCATTAGACTACCATTAACATAGTTAATTCGTACATGCATGTCTGTGTGTACATATCTGTGATACATATCTTCATATAAAAACCTTTAGGAACACATGTTCTTAACTTCATTAATCATATACTTTACGTGCATAGAAATAAGTAATGATGCATAGGATAACTATCCATTACTTAGTCATCATGAATCTACCCTACTCATAGATATGCATGTGTACATAGGTCAACATTATCACATAATGGATATCATATATCATTAAGGAAAAAACCCTCCAAGGATCTCAAAACAAGCACAACATTCATCCGAATCTTTATTCAAACGCATCTAGAGTATTTAAGACTATACACTACACACACTCACATTACATCATAGGAGGAAAGTACATATTAAACATTAGAATAGAAGACTCCTAGAATTCTCCGATCACAAATTCATATAGGTTTAATATCAGTATGGGTCATGATACAAGGATATTATTCATCAGTAGCCATATAAACAACCTATCCCTAGCATGATCATCACACATAATCATATAACATCATCCGTGCACCTAGTCCATGTAACTAGTTTTGAGGGTGATTCCCATACTTCAAATAACATAAATTCCCTTAAAACATGATATTAGAATCAAGACTAAATCCTTCAACTTCCTAAACATGGAAATCATCAAATAAATCATCTTGTATATAATACTTTCGGGGCCATGATTGTAACATTTTGTAAATCCAAGACGTGTCTTAAAACCTAACATAGGTTCCATGAGGTCTAAACATATTTAAGATCTATTTTATCTAATATAGGTTATTGAGGAAGTTTAGGAACCAAAATGTCAAAAAACGTCCATGAAGTCCAGAAACTAGTTCTAGGAGGTACAAGCATGCCTAAGACTATTTGAAGACCTTTTAGAAGCCGAAAATCGATGAAAATTTCTGGAAGAGTTATATATAGGTGTTTAAGATGATTTTTATCCAAATTTATGGGTACGAATCCTCAATTACCAACTATGTTCCCTAGAGCAGGACCCTAGCATGTAGGAGGCAACACTGCCTGGAAGTGTGCAACCAAGAGAGGGAAAACGACGGGGTGTCTGTTGATCGATTGGGAGTCGATTCCAAACATTTAGAAACACTTAGACATTTGGTTGAAGGAACTCATGTGAACAGTCTATGACCGAGATGACGGTCGTGTAGCACGGAAGGCATAGTGCCCGTCGACTCAAACATGGACAGTCGATCGGGCTACCTTCTGTGAGGGTAAAATTCCATGCATATTTTAACTTAGTTTCATATAATGAGTTAAGGTGATAGGTGTTAAATTATGGGTTTAAGTTATTCTTATTAATTTAATTAATCTCCAATATAAACATAAAACTCCTCATTAGATTTAACATAACTCAAAAAACAATTCCTCTTCATTCTCTCTTCTTTCTCTCTCTATTGGAAGAAACCATCGAAGACTAGCTTGGGGAGGGATTTGGGAGATTTAAATGGAAGAATTCACCGTCAAATATTCATCAAACATTGAGGTATGGTATCTAATTCACCTTTGATACCTCTTTCCTCAAAGGGTTCCTTCAAAATATTTTTAAAAGTTTGTTTTCATGTGGGTTCTTCTCAATCTCGTAAATGAGGTAATGAATTGATTCTTATATGTATTCTATTGGATAATATTAATATAGCATGTATTATAATTTATTTATGATATATTTAAATGGTTTTGTCTAATCCGTAGATCATGACCCTTAATCCTTAATCTAGGATTGATATTGATATGAATTGAGTTGAAAATTTGTTCAATTGACTTTGTTATTGGTTAAATTGATATTAATTCATGTTGTTTAATTAATCATAAAAATGTTATGGTGGTTTATTGACTTTCAGCCTAGTTATTTAAATGATGAACAAGGTTAGGAAGTGAATTGACCTAAGTATCTTATCTTATGCTATAATCTAGTATTGAATTTTGATGTACTAGGCTTGGTATCATGTATTTTATTGAATTATGGTGTTGTACATCTAAATTATATTCAATTGATGGTTTATGGTAAAATCTTGATGATAAACTATAAAGGAGACTTGGTAAGTATTATGACTAGCATAATTTATGGTATTGTACATATGAAGGAAAATTATGGTGTTGTACATATAAATTATGGTTAAGTCATGTTGTAATATTGGAGTATGCTTTGTATTAGCATTGATAGATTGGAATGATGTTGAATTGAAATGTCGTTACTTCATTGTGAGGTTGATTAAGGTGTATGTGTTATGAGGATGGTGATGTCTATCGATGAACCTTATCATGATATGAGATGTTAATGTGTTAACCTCACTTTTATGAATTGTAATGAAAGGACTTACACTCATGCAATTCTTATTGAGCTATTGATGATGATGATTATACAAGGGACAGACCGAATGACCTAAACTAAGATATCATTTATAATAAAAGTCTTAAAGACATTTTAATAAAGGGAATTAGTTTAAAACCGAGTGAACTTTACAATGGAAGGTTAAGACTTCCCATCGAGGACGATTCATCGTATAGTTATAAATGTGGTGTTTACTCCCTAGAAAAGGATACTGATCGAATAGATTGCCATGAGAGGAGTTACCAATTGACAAATGGTATGTAGAGAGATTATACCTATCTCATAGTTCTAGAAGTATGTTTCTCCCATAGGCATACTACCAATGGATCAACATATAAATATATGAGTATGTTTGGTTTTACTTTGTCCGATAAACCAACTTACATAGGTGTATGGTTTTACAACACCAGATTCCACCGTTAGCTCTTATGGTCTATGTAGATTAAGGAGAGTGTTCCGTAAACTAAAATTAAGTAGTAAATTATAAACAAACTAAGGTTAATTTAGATTTTTGTCTTAGCTTAGGTTGGGGTATGGGACTCTACTTATGCCTTGCACAAGTTTGCCTTTATTGAAGCTTCAGGAAGTTGATATGATTTTTGAATATGATAATTATTATGTAACACTCCATAAAGTCCACGGCTTAGACTAGAGATTATTCTATTTAATACTGTTTAAAATTATGTTTTACTACATATATTAATTTAATTATATCATTTGGAAAAGGTTAGAGCCAAAATGTCAAAGAAAGACCCTGATGTGCGGAAACTAGTTAATTTGAACTATTTGACATCCCTATGTTTGTTGAAGGTTTGGAAGTGTGAAATGAAGTACAAATCTTGTAAAAAGACATTGTTTAGGTAATATGTAGTACAAAGGGTCAAAACGTTTGGTAAGGACAACTTACAAATCACCTAAAGGGTCTTTAAGGAGGACCCAAACATGGGTGGGCAGCCTTCAAGCAGGAAGAATCGATGGCAAGGTATGCGACGCAAACCTTACACGCAGGTAACTTCCTCAGGTTTTAGAGGCATCCTCGCTACGCGAGGCTGCATATACCAAACTTTCTCAACTAAAAGTTGAATAAAAATTATGGGATTTGGCTACGCTATGCACAACTATTTCTCTAAATTGTTAAAGTCATATTTTTGGTAATTTAACTTCTTAAAAACACTCATTTAAGTGGAGGGTCTTTTGGCTAATTCATAGGAAGACGATATATGAATATTAGGTCTCTTTTTGAAAAAATTTATATTTCCAAATAGAGTAAAACGAAAATTCTCTCTTCTCTGATGAAATAGTCTCTTTTCAAAACCCTATTGAAGAATAAGAAAAGCTTAAGGAAGAAGACGAAGGCTTCAAGTTTTTTATCAAATTTTTGTGGATTCTCAATCTATAAGGTAAGGGTTTTTCACAATTGGAATTCCTTTCCCCAAGAGTTACTTTAAAATATGCGTTTTCAAGAACTTCGAATACAAGGGTATTTACTCTATAAAACGTATTTTCTTCCCAACCCTAGATTTATGGTTTTCAATGGGAAGTAAGTGTTTTCCACGGTCTATTTCACACGAATTGATGAGTATGTAGTTAACATGTTTGAATTACGTGTGAAGCATGTTCATATCTAGATGATGGTTTCATATGATTGTTTATACTATTTGACAGTACAAAAACAAAGGGATTTGAACTAAGACTAGAATAAACTCTTAAATACCATTTCCATTACTCTACATAATGCATTGATATTCCGTATGATTGCTATTCATTATTTCACTACATTATGATTATGAATGTTCTAAGTTGAATTAAGTTCTCGAATAAGGTTCTTTGAAGCATGATGTCAGTCTACTAAAGTTTTGATTACTCTACAATGTTTATGTTATCCTATGAAGCATGATTCTATGTTGTAGATTTATTTATGATGTTGTTATGTTTATATTCTAGTCTATTTACATGATATTTGTGATGTAATGAAAAGAACACGATGAATGCAAGTTACAATATTTTCTTGTATACATTACACAACATGACTATGTGATGTTAATCTCACAAACGAATGTTTAGAATGAAAGAAAATTAACATCTAATCCTAAAGATCTAATGATAATGTTTATACAAGGATTTAATCTCCTCTGACTATGATAATCTTATGATAAAAGGCTACCTAAACGTTATTAAAGAAAGAAACTTAAGCTAAGCACCGATGAACTAGATGTGAGAGGTGTCATGACCCTAATGAGACAGAGGCTGCCATATAATTTATAATTATGCATCTCTAAAACATCTCATTGCTATTGATCTATGTTTCGACCATAGGATACTTGCTACTGGATTAACCTATAAAGTAATTTCATGTTTTGTTCTACTTTGGCCGTTAGACCACCTTCTTTCGGTTTGGGGTTTTATGACACCGGATTACGTGTTTAGCTCACATGGTCTATGACGGTTAGGGCGTATGTTCGCTTATGTAAAATGAAAGACAAGAAAATGAATGTTGACTAGGTGACTAGAGGAGTCTACTTAGTAGAGGTAGGGGTATGAGACCTTACCTAGACATACACAAGTTGACTCTAAGGGAAGTCATAGGAGATTGTTCTTATTTAATATTATAAAGTGAAAGATGTGTGCTTATGATACATAATGTTACTCTTATATGATTTTGGTCATTATGATGAATATGTTGTTTGGTTAAATTGTTAGATGAAGCAATGACCCCTAATGTTAGAAGTTATATGAAGCAAAGTTTTACTTATGGTTTCCTATCTTATCAACTTGGTTGTGTCGGGTTATAGGGCTTCACTTGATCATTGCACTTGTAGGTTGGGGATTGAATAATTGGTAAGTGTTTTACATATTATGTATATGTGATCTATTTAATTTGAATGTTAACGTGACTATATGATAAAATGTAATTGATTATGATAATGTTTTAAGTTGATGGAATCCTTAACGTGTACATGTTATACGGTATATGCATTAAAGACTTTAATATGACTTAGCATGCTTTTTGAATGAACGCTAAATGATCCTTGTTCATGCATGTCCTTATATGTTATGTCCATATGCGCATACTCAGTACATGTGGCGTACTAACACCATTAATTTATATTACTACAATTTTAGGTTCAATCCATTGATGTTAAATAAGATCGATTTCAAAAAGCTTGGAACTCTTCCTCCATGTCTTGGTAGTTCCTTATGTTTGGGGATGCTATCTCTTCAATGTTCTAGCTTAGGCATATTTTTAGTAGGTCAAGATAGTCTATTTCCATTATGTTCTTTGGATTGTTTTGTATTAAGGCCTATATGGTATATTGAATTTACATTGGCTTAGTCAAGGTTTGCACTCCTTATATAGTTTTATATATTTGAGACAAATTTTAAAAACATCTAATGTCCATATGAATGTTAAATATGAAGTCTAAATATACTTCAAGTAAAATGTAAAAGTTTTATTTTTCCGCAATTTTTACTGCTTACATGTCATGACGAATGCTAAGGGCTTGACTAAGTCCTCTAAGAGGTCTCCGACGCCGGTCGCATCTTGTGTATGATCTCCGGGTGTTAAAAACTTTGTATCATAGTATGAGGTTAAATATCGTTACGATCAATATCTCACTATACCACGTAACTTAGTATTTTATTCATAGTTGTGATGCGCGTCACAATTATTGATGAGAGGCTATGTGATGACTATGAAACTTCTCTTTTCTTGATACTCATATGTCGTGCCTTTAGAGTTTTGGCACTATGTGTCATTTCCCATTTAATCCGCTTGTCGTGGTTATAGGAGATTAACACAAGAAGGACAGTTGCTAGAAGAGTAGGACAAGAGATTGCTAATGCGGGAGCTACTCCCCAAGGAAATAAACTTCCTCCTCAAGTTCAAGATACTTCAAATGATCAAGCTCTGTTGAATCCTTTGTCCAATACGGCCGGTGAGGTGAGGGAATCCCTGTACAAAATGGCCGAAGTCATCACCACCCAAGAACAAGTTATTACGGCACAACAAAATAGACAGGTTGCACAAGTTTTTATGGGGGTGAGTACTACTGAGAAGGCTGAACTTTCTGCTTATCAACATAAGGACGTGTCTTAGACTTAGTACAATACGTGGAAGGATAGTAGGGCTTTAGGAGGCGGTAACGTGACTTGGGAGACCTTCTAAAAGGCTTTTCGGTATAGACTCTTCCGAAGGGAGCAAAGAGAAGATAAGGTAGCGGAGTTCATCAACCTCTGTGAAGGAGGTATGAGTGTTAAGGAATACTCCTTTAAATTCATTATTCTCTACAAAAATGCTTCTTCTTTGGTTTCTAGTTTTATGGATGAAATAAGACATTTCTTAATGGGCATGCTCAAAGAGCTTGAAGAAGAATGCAATGCAGCCATGCTTCATAACAATATTGTTCTTTCTAGGATGATTGTTCATACTCAAAAGGTTGAGTATAGTAATCAAAGGAAAAACAATAGGGAAACTAAGAAATCAAGGTTTTATGAAAGTGGTTACTCTAAGAATAGGTTTAATGTGCAAGACAAGCCTATGTTAAGAATATGTATTCAAGAAAAGTTCCTTCAAGTTTCTGCAAGAATCGTAATGATAGAGGTTCTGATTCTAAACCTCAAAAAGGGAGAAATGTTGATCCACCAAGAGAAATACCAACTTGTGGTATGTCTTGTAAGAAACTTTTGGGTTAATGCCTTGTTGGAAAACTATTGGTGTGGCAAAGGTGGTCATATGATGAAAGATTTTCCTAATGTGAGAAGCAATAGTAAGGGAATAACCAATATCAATCAAGTTTCCTAGTTCTGAAGATTCAAAAAAGAACCGTTTCTATCAACTCAAGGCTAAGGGTGAACAAGAAAGCTCTCCCGACAATATGACGGGTATGTTACAAGTTTTATCTGTTAATGTTAATGCTTTGCTTGACCAAGGTGCTACCCTTTCTTTAGTACACATTTGGTTGTTAGGAAGTTTTATGTACAACCCGATGTTTTTATTGAACCATTGTCGGTCTGTACCCCAATGGGTGACTTTGTAGTTTCAAAAAGAGTCTCTAGGAAATGGTTTGTGATGCTGCGCGATAGTGTTACTCTTGTTTATTTAGTAGAACTTGACATGTTTGATTTCGATATTATCTTGGGAATGAATATTTTTCATGAATATTTTTCTTCCATAGATTGTAGAACAAGGGAAGTAATATTTCAATTCCCGAATGAACATATTTTAGAGTGGAAGGGCGAAAATTCTATGTTAAGGGGTCAAATTATTTCTTGTTTGAAGGATTTTAAGATGATATACAAGGGTTGTTTATACCATGTAGTGAGGGTTAAGAACCTAGAATATGAAACTACTTCTATTGAGTCAATCCCTATAGTGAAGGAATTCCAAGAAGTATTTCTTAATGAGTTTCAAGGAGATCCTCCCTAACAGGAAATTGACTCTAGCACTAATTTATTATTGGAGAAGAATCCCATTTCAATTTCTCTATATAGGATGGCTCCTGCTGAATTAAAAGAGTTGAAGCTCTAATTAAAAGAATTAATAGACAAAGGGTTTTATTCAGGCTAGTATTTCTCCATGAGGTGCTCCGGTATTTTTTGTTAAGAAGAAGGATGGGTCACTTAGAATGTGCATTGATTATCGCCAACTGAATAATGTCACCATAAAGAACCAATATCCTCTCCCAAGGATTGATGATATATTTGATCCACTCCAAGGTTCTAGTTACTTTTCATAGATTGACAAAAGGTCGGGATATAATCAACTTATTGTGAGAGGTGAAAATGTTCGCCAAATAGCTTTCCACACTAGATATGGTCACTATGAATTCGTTGTTATTTCTTTTGGGTTAACAAATTCCTTGACGGCATTTATGGACCCATTGAATAGAGTTTTTTGAGACTACCTTGACTCGTTTGTGATTGTGTTCATTGATCATATTCAAATATACTCCAAGAATGAAGATGCGCATGAGATTCACTTGAGATTAGCCATTCACGTCCTCACTAAACAATAACTTTATGCCTAATTAACAAGTGTGAATTTTGGTTGAGTTCAGTTACTTTCCTTGTTCGTATTATCTCTTTTTATGATGTAAAGGTTGATCCAAAGAAGACAGATGCGGTCATTAATTTTCATACACTTTGACTCCCACAGACATGAGGAGTTTGTTGGGTCTATCCAGTTATTATAGGATGTTTGTTGATGGTTTTTCCTCAATTGCTTCTCCTTTGAAAATTTTGAAATAAAAGAAGGTGATTTTTGAGTGGTCGGAAGCTTGTGAGAAGCGTTTTACAAAGTTTGAAGATAAGCTTACCTCCGCTCCGGTGTTGAACTTACTGGAGGGTAATGAACGCTTTTTCATCTATTATAATGCTTCTCGAGTGGGCTTCGGATGTGTCCTGATCTATCATTGTAAGGTGATAGCCTATGCTTCTAGGCAACTCAAAGTTCATGATAAAAGTTATCCAACTCATGAAGCAGAGTTAGCTCCTATAGTTTTTTCCTTTAAAATATGGAATCATTATGTGTCTGGTGTGCATGTTGATGTATTTACTGACCATAAAAGTCTTAAACATGTGTTTACACAAAAGGAGTTGAAACTCGGATAGAGAAGATAGTTTGTATTGTTGAACGATTATGACATGAGTGTCCTTTACCACCCTATCAAGGCCAATGTGGTTGTAGATGCTTTGAGTCATATGACTATGGGTAGTGTGTCTCTTATAGAAGGAGAGAAGAAAGAACTTATGAAAATTGTTCATAGGTTTTCTCCGTTAGGTGTGTGGTTGGAAATTCTCCAAATGGTGGTTTCATTATTCATCATAATTCCATCTCATCATTAGGGGTGGAGGTGAATTATAAGCAGGATCTTGAACGAGTGTTGATTGATTTGAAGGAATCGGTACTGGGTAATTTTAATGAGTCATTCTCCCCGGGGGGTTCTTAGGTACCAAGGAAGATTATGTGTACCCGATGTTGAGGATTTAATAAATGGAATTCTAGAAGAAGCTGATAGTTCTAGCTATTCTATACATCGGGGTGCCACTATCGTGTATCATGATCTCAGAGAGATCTATTGGTGGGATTGTTCAAAGAAGGACATCTCAGAGTTCGTTGCTATGTGTCTAAACTAACAACAAGTTAAAGATGAGCATCTTCAACCAGGTGGTTTAACCCAATTCATGGATGTTCCTACTTGGAAGTGGGAATTTATCAATATGGATTTAGTTGTTTGGTTGGCTCATACCCAATGGAAAAATGATTCAATATGGGTTATTGGGGATAGGTTGACAAAATCCTTCCATTTTATTTCTGTTAAGTCTACTTACATGGTAGAAGATTATGTGATAATCTACATTAATGACATTGTCAGTCTTCATTGGATTCCTTTGTCAGTCATTACGGATATAGGGGCCCAATTCACTACTCATTTTTTAAGGCTTTTCAAAAGGGTTTAGGTACTCAAGTGAAACTTAATATCGCTTTTATCCTCAAATAGATGGTCAAGCAGAAAATACCATTCAGACACATGAAGACATTTTAATAGCCTGTGTCCTTGATTTCAAGGGTAGTTTGGATGATCACTTACCTTTGATTGATTTCTCATACAACAATAGCTCTCATTCGAGCATCTCCATGGCACCTTTTGAAGCTCTTTATGGTAGAAGGTGTAGGTCTCCAGTTGGATGGTTCGATTTTGGTGAGTCCTCAATCCTTGGTCCATAGATTATCAATGAATCTATATAAATGGTTTGAATCATAAGAGATTGATTGAAGATAACCTATGGACGGAAAAAGTCATTTGCTGACTATCAGCAAATAGCTAATTTGAACTAGTTGACGTCCCTATATTTGGTGAAGGTTTCGAAGTATCAAATGAAGTCCGGAACTTATAAACATAACTTTGATAGGTATTATGTAATAAAAGGTTCTAATCTTTCGGAAACGACACCCCAAGTACCTTTCAAATGGTCCTTGGGGAGGACCGAAACATGGGTGGGCAAGCTGCCTGGCAGCCTGCAAGCATGCAGAATTGAAGGCAAGGCGTGGATCCGAGCCTGACATGAAGGTCAATGCCTCAAGATTTGAGAGTTAGACTCGCGAAATGAGCCTGACATGCACCTTACTTCCTCAACTAAATATTAAATAAAAATGATGGAATTTTGTTCCGCAACTTGAAAATACTATTGGAATCGTTAAAGTCATATTTTTGGTAATTTACTTCTTAAAAAGACTCATTTATGTGGAGGGTCTTTTTTATAATTCATAGGACGACTATATATGATTATTAGGTCAGTTTTAGATAACTTTTACACGTCCAAATAAGATGAAAACGAAAATTTTCTCATCTCTCAAGAAACACTCTCTTATCCTAACCCCATTGTAGAACAAGAAGAGCTTAAGGAAGAAGACGGTGACTTCCAGTTTGAAATCATGTTATCGTGGATTCTTCATGAATAAGGTATAGGTTTTTCACTCATGGTATTCCTTTCCCGAATATTTCCTTTCAAATATATGTTTTCAAGAACTTCAAATACTAGGGTTCGTACTCTACATAACATATTTCCTTTCCAACCATTGATTTATGATTTTCAATGAAAAGTAAGTCTTTTCCATGGTATATTTCACACGAATTGATGAGTATGTTTTTAGTATTTTTGAATTTCGTGTGAAGCATGTTCTTATCTAGATGATAGTTTAGTATTATTATTTCTACTGTTTGACAATATCAAAACGTAGGGATTGGAACTAAGACTAGATTGAACTGTTAAATGACCCTTTCCTTTATACTACATTATGAATTGATCTTCTGTTGATTTGAAGAGTTGTTCATGGTTATGCTATTGAGTGTTTAACTATTTTATGATTATGAATGTTGTAAGTTAAACTAAGTTCTTGAATAATGTTCTTTGAAGCATGAGGTAAGTCATCTAAAGTTGTGATTACTCTACAATTATTATGTAAGCCTATAAATCATAAAGCTATGTTATGGAAGTATGCATGATGTTTTTATGTATATATTCTTGAACATGCTATTTGTGAGATCATGAAAAGAACACGTTGAATTCAAGTTATGCTATTCTCTTGTATGCTTTACATAAAATAAGTATTTTATGTTAATCTCACAAACGAATAGTTAGAATGAAAGGAAATTTACATCTTATCCTAAAGAGCTCATGATCATAGAAGGATTTAACCTCCTATGACCTATGATAATTTAATGAAAAAAGACAACTTAAAGGTAAATAAAGAAAGGGACTTAAGCTAACCATTTGATGAACTAAATATGAGAGGTTTCCCTTTTCTAGTTTGAAGGTAGGTTCATAATGAATCTAATGAGAAAGAGGTTTTCATGTAATGTGAAACTATGGGTCTCTAATACATCTCCTACTTATTTTACTATTTTAGCATCATAGGATATTAGCTTGTGAATCCACCTGAAAAACTAAGTCATGTTTGGTTCTACATTGGCCAGTAGACCACCTTCTTTAGCTCTGTGGTTTTATGACACCGGATTTCATGTTTAGCTCTATGTCAATTAAGGCATTTATTCCCTCGTGCAAAATGAAAGACAAGAAAATTAACATTTTCTACGGTGACTGGAGGAGTCTACTTAGTAGAGGTAGGGGTATAGGACTCTACCTAGACATTGTTTAAGATGACTCTAAGGGATGTCCTAGGAGATCGTTCTTATATAGTATGATAACATGAAAGATATATGTGTATGATACATGATTTTACTCTTATATCATGTTGGTCTTTATGATTAATATGTAATTGGGTTATATTGTTAAATGAAGCGCTTAGAACTTATGTTACAAGTTATATAAAGCAAAGCTTTACTTATGGTATCTTATCTTTTCTACTTGGTTGTGTGGGGTTATGGGTCCTTATATGACCACTGAAATTGTACTTTGGGGATGGTATCATCGGTAAGTTTTTTTTATATTATGTATATGTGATCTATTGAATATGAATTTTAACATTACTATACGATTATATGTCATTGATTATGATCATGCTCTAAGTTGATGGAATCTTTAACTTGTATATGTTATATGGTATATGTATTGAAGACTATCACATGACTTAGCATGCTTTCTAAAGAGATGAAAAATAATCTTTGTTCATTCATGTCCTTATATGTTATGTACATATACCCATACTTAGTACATGTAACGTACTAACCCCATTACTTTATATTACTACAACTGTGGGCTCTAACCATTTAATTTCAAGGAGGTTGATTTGAAGAAGCTTGTAAATCCTCCTCCAAGTGTTGGTAGGTCCTCATATTCTTGGATGCTATCTTTTCAATAGTCTAGCTTAGGCCGAATTTCATTAGTTTCAAGATACACTATTTGCATTATGTTCTTTGGATTCATTTTTATTAAGCCCTATACGGCGTATTGTCTATATATTGGCTAAGTCCACATTTGCACTCTTTAGATGTTTTTATATAAGTGAGAAAAAGTTTTAGAACATCGAATGTCTTTATGAATGCTAAATAAGAAGTCTAATTATAATTTAAGTAGAATGAAAAAGATTTAATTTTTCGTAATTTTTACTGATCACATGTTACGACGCTGGTTGCATCTAGGTATGCTCTCCGTATGTGGCAGATGTATTTGATGGCAATATGTTGATGCTACAATGTAAATTGTATTATATGGTGATGATTATCTTTATGAAGATGTAATTGGATTATATTGTTAAATCAGGATGAAATGTATATCTAAATGTCATGTTCTGTGAAATAGGATGTTAGTCATGGTTTTTGTTGTGTAACTTGATTTAATAAGGTTATGGGGATTTGCTTGGTTATTGAACTTGTTGACTTAATAGGGGTTAGTGAGTACTTTTATTGCTTATAGGGTGATGTTATTCCTTGATTATAGGGTTGTAGTACATTATGGGTCCAAGTATGATGTGCATATTACTTGACTTACTGTTAATAAGTATGCCCTGTTTTTTGGTATGTCTTATTGGACTATGCGTAAGGCTTTTAAAAATTTTAAATATCATTGTACAACGAAATCTCCCTTTAGCATGATGTGATCTTATATGTGCATATGGTCTCATACTGAGTACAAGTGGCGTACTAACCCCATTTCTTTCTTTTTCCCAAACATTTTAGGATACGTAATTCAAGGATCATTCAAGGTGACTTGAAGAAGGCTTGGATATTCTCTACCATCCAAGTGGGTAGGTCTCCACTTTCCCAAGGAAATGCAAATATCTAGCTCATGGAGTTGCTT
This sequence comes from Solanum lycopersicum, assembly GCF_036512215.1. NCBI lineage: Eukaryota > Viridiplantae > Streptophyta > Magnoliopsida > Solanales > Solanaceae > Solanum > Solanum lycopersicum. The sequence goes on along the minus strand of NC_090806.1, from coordinate 42,423,514 downwards.
TGTTTCCTATGACTCTTGGGTTTACTATATTTTCATTTTAGTACGATTTGTATAAGCCTATATGTTGATTCTTTACATTTATATAGGGATATGCCAAAATTTCTATGATCATTTAGATGGTATGAGATGAGACAATCTTAATATTATGTTCTATCTCATATATATATATATGTACAATAAAAGTAGAAGGCTATGTTACCATTTTATACGAAGGGTCTATGTATACTCGATATATAAATATTTTATGTCTATGTATATGTCTATGTAAACCTTTAAGTAGATTTAATAAATTGTTCTAAAATTTTTCCTGAATTCGACTTATGTGTCTAGGCATGTTTCGTCATTTTTTACGTGTTCAATTTTGATGAAATACATGTGAGGGGTCCTAAAATCATACAAGAGAATATTTGGGTTGGAAACATTCGGGAAAACATCTAAAGGGCCATCAAGGGGTCCTTTAGAAAGGATCCAAATTTGGTCCCAATAGTGTCTAAGAGAGCCCAAGCAACAGACGCAATCAACGCCCCATTGGTGATGTCTCGTTGGTTGGGACTTAGTCTTGGTACAGGATATACAAAAAACAAGCCTCAGTCCCACATCACAGTCCAGCAGGGTGAACTTGTAAATTCATCCCTCTTCCAAGTAAGAGTATTGACTGTTCCTTAAGGGTATTTGGATATTTTAAATATGATTATTAGCCTAGAACACTAAGAATATTTCATTATTTAAAATCAACATCAAAATTTCCTTAGGAATTCCCTAGAACTCCATTGGAGCCAAAACTCAAGGAAGGGTTAGGATTGGATAATTGAGTGGAGATTATTCATTAAATTTGAGAATTGGCTTCATTGAGTATGGTTTTTTATTCTTGAAACTCTCTTCATCATGGAGCCCAACTTTTAAAGATGTTTTCTAAAGTTTTCAAAGATGAATTGTCCAATTTCATGATCTATGCATGTGTTATTGCATAAAAGGTTTTTAAGTATTGATTATGTATTGAATTGTTATTAATTAGATTATTTTAACTTAATTAACCTATGAACCAATGAATTTGATGAACCCTAGTTTTAGATTAAGTTATGGGTTACTTGATATTGATCTAATGTTTATGAATTCTAGAGTAGTTTTCTATCGGCTATTAATTTATGTAATAATAATCATAAATTGATATCTAGGTTGAGTTATATTGATAAATATTTAGTGAATTGACTTAGTTTCATTGAATATTGTTATAAGTGCATCGAATTATTGTTCATGGCCATAGGTAAGGGCCTTATAATATTGAATTGGATGAATGAGCATTTTGTTGAGTTATTGAGGATTGAGTGGTTGTACGCTGACCTATTTCCTATATTTTATGTTTATTAGGGTTCAATTATATTTTTGTTTTTATGTTCCACTTATGGTGGCCGTGTTAGGTGCTTTGGTAGAAACTAATGTGACCTTGTCGGCCCACAACCTCCCCCAAAGGAAAGTACCTTTCCCTCTAGGGGTAGGAAAATAATGTTATTTTATGTAATATCATGATCATGTCCTTGTCTAAAAATACTTGAAGTAATATGATCATTTTTTATGTTAAGTATGGTAATATATACCTATATGTTATGAAATATGAAAGATTATTTATTCTTCTATTGATTCTATTTAGGTGATCGTGTTAAACTATAAATGTTGCTTTATGTGTATAGTCTTAGGGTTTGTGTATGGTTACTTGAATATATGAGTCTATGATGGTCATATTTATTGTGATATAATAATGTATTAGGATGACTTAAAGAGGATATGGTTATGTCTATGTGTTTCTAGAAGGACATGCACTATGTGTTACAGTGAAATATGTTGTGTCATGTCTTTGTTGACTTCTGTCCCTTAATTCATGCGTGTATGAAACAGAATATGTGATGCCTTCACTTAGGATGCTAAAGCCTCTTATTCTTGTATATACAAATGGCATGAGACCTTAAATGAGGTTAAGAGGTTCCTTTGTGTGAAACCTTGAACATAGTGGTATGGTTATGAATGTTGAAGTCAAAAACCATAATGGTATTCTTCTAGTAAAGGAATGATAGACATAGTATTGATTGGCTGGATAGACATCATATCAAACCTTAAGATAATCATCATGAGCTTCTTGGCACAATTGTAAGGTAGCCCTAGTGGACCTTTCTTTAGTAGGGTGAATGTAATTAGGTTATGAACTTAATGTGTATGACCCTTTAGAACTCCGGATTTCCTTCTTTGCAATCATTGTCTATGTCGGTTATTGACTACTCTCAGCATATGGGATACCTACTAGAATTAGAGAAGTTCTATGAGGTTTAGGTGGTGGTATGGGATGTTATCTAGACATTGCACAATAGTCTTTGAAAGTGTTAGTTAGAGTTTCTAGGCCTTGTGTAAGACCATTATTTCAATGTCCTTTATGGGATGACTGTGTCCTAAATGAACTAATGAATATAATGACTAAAATATTAGAAAAAGAATGTTAAATGAACAAGTACTTTTCTAGAGTGGTTAAGGGTTCTCTAGCTAAGGTGTGAAGGGGGCATAAGAATGGTGGCTTCATATCTTACCTAGATGAGTCTTAAGAATGACTCTAGTTAGGGAAAATAAATTATTATGTGGACATGATCTAAACTTGGGTAGTCTTAAGGATTATATAGGTTGTCTTCATGAGGTCAATCATGGACGTTAGTTTATTGATCTACTTAAATAATTCTTCTGATAGCTTTTGGTAAGAGAATGTCATATTATCTATATGTTGATTTGTTAAGTAAGAATGAATCTATAATAGGTAGTCTATATGATCTCTTAAGTTTGTGTAAGTGATTGTATGGGCGATCGCTTCAGAACTAACTCAAGTAAGACTTAGAATTTCCTTTGGTAAAGAAAATCTCATGTTCATATGTTTTACGTCTTGTAAGTGTGGATGTGTCTTTTTGTAAGTAGTCTTGAGGGTCCTCTAGACATGATTAGAGGTTGTATGGCGGTCTCTCTTTGTGCTGTTTAAGTGAGTCTTAGGATAGCTATTAGTCAGAAAACTATATGTTATTACATGTGAAAAGTAATAAGAAAGAAATTCACTGTAATAATAATGCAATTCAATGTATATTGAATATAGCTCACTGTAACGTTACTCGTAAAAATGCTTTTAATTGCTTTAATGTTTTGTTATGTATTTCTAAGTTGATAAATGTTGTTCTTGTGATTATATTTTGATTCTAAAATTAAAATATGTATATTTTCAATTTATGTCTGTTTTCATTATTTTCATTCATTCTTCCACACTTAGTACTTGTTATTGAACTAATCCACGCTTTTATGTATTTCTATAATTATTTGTAGATGAGGAGAATTTGGGAAGCAAGACTTGGATCGTACCATCATTCACGTGAAGTTGAAATATGTCCTAAATTGAGTCAAGGGCATATATATATGTCTTTTATGTCGTATATTTAAAAGTATTTTAATAGAGAAACTATTTCCATATCAGAAATGTATATGGGACGTGTCCCAAAGTATTCTCATAACTATAGTTTGATGAGATTGATACTTAGTATTTCCTATTATTTTATCGGAAAGAGTTTCTAAATACTATGAATTGTTTTTTCAAAAGTTTTAATTCCGTGTTACTTTTCATAATGTATATGCGATGAATGATATGTAAGTGATTGTACTAGACCTCCGAGAGGTCAAGTACGCCAGTTGCAAATGTGTGATTTAACCCTAACTTTTAGGTTGTGTTTTGGGATTTGACAAGCATGCTTTCAGAGCATCAGTTTTGAAAATAGTCTTAGGAATCAAAAAGTCACATCAAGTCACGTCTAGTAGAGTCTTGACCGTCATTGTGAGTTGCAACACATATATGGGCGATAGCCTATAGGATTACAGAGTTTCCCTTATTTTCTACTCCTAAGTCGTCCCGTAGAGTAAAAGTTATGAAAACTCTTTTCTTACGGTTTTCCTTGTGTTTCTAGGAAGATAAATACGAAGAGGACACCAGCTAGGAGAGTTTAAGAGAATGACGTGCATGAGGATATTTCTCTTCAAATTGAGAAAATTGAGCAAGTTCCTCAAGGTGTTGAAGGTTACCATGTCTCTATGGGAGGTCAAGGTCAATAATGTTTTGGTGGTTCCCTTGAAGTTGAGTAATAGTGATATAAGAGAGGCTTTTCTTGATTTAGCCTGTGCCGTGGATATTCAAATAAATTTCAGTTTTGTGCCTAGGGTAAACGTTGTGGAGAGAACTATGATGTCTAGGTGAAGAGACTTTGTGAGGATGAATACTCCTATCTTTCTTGGCTCTAAGGTGGTAGAGGATCCCCAAGAGTTCGTAGATGGAGTGTACAAGGTGTTGAGTGATACGGCAGTTACATGAGAAAGCGAAGCTAGGTTCGTATAAAATGAGGAGGTTGCTCATGTGTGTTGAGTCGGATCCTATTGAGTGGGAATAATTGATGGAAGCTTCTTGGAAAGTACTTTCCCCATGAGAGGACGGAAGTTAAGTAGAGGAGTTTACCATTCTCAAGCAAGGCAATATGAGCGTTGAGGAATACTGTTTTAAGTTCTCTATGTTATCGAGATAGGCTTCATCCCTTGTGTCTTGTCCGCGGGATCAGATGAGTCATTTTGTGACGGGTGTCGTCAATCTAGTAAGAGAGAAGTGTCGTACAACCATGCTCCATGATGATATTACCCTAGCTAGACTCATGGTGTATGCCCAATCCATTTAAGACTCTAGACTCATGGTGTATGCCCAATCCATTTAAGACTCTAAACTTAAGAGGATGTCTAGAAATTAGAAAAGGAGTGGTTCTAGTGACAAAGAACAATCTAGGATTAAGAAGAGCAATCAAACTCAAGAAGAACCTACGAGTGCTAAGGTTAATTTGGAAAAAGGAAGTGGTTCACAAAATGGAAAACCTACATGTGACACTTGTGAATGAGGCATTATGGTGAGTGTCTAAGGGATACCGTTATTTGCTTTGGCTGTAGTAAGGAAGGAAACAAGGTGAGAGATTGTCCTACCATTTCGACTAAAGGAAGAAAGGGTAAGAATGTTGCTCCAAATGTTCCAAAGGATGATGTTCAAGAAAGGAGGCGTTTCTATGCACTCCAGTCTAGAAGAGAGAATCCGTATGGTAGTGAAGATGATGAGGGTAAGTACTTGAATTTTATTTTAACTGATATGAGTTCCTTATAAGTGGGGGAGTATGGTTAGTATAAGGGAAAGAAAGTGATTCACGTTGCATGTGCATGCTGTTTAGGAGCTTTATTGAAATTAAATTGATTAATTTCTTGCATTGTTTATTTTATGGAGACATTATTATTGTGTAATATATGTTTACATTATGTTACATTTAATATTATCAAGTTCTATCATGAATTTCCTAAAAGTTGCATTTTTGAAATAAAGGTTGAAAAATTATTGTAACATTGCACTGCTCACTTTTGAATTTTTCAAAATATGACAAATTCATTCTTTGGTAAAATTTTTGTGAAGTGGTTATAACTGATGTATATGAGTATGATACTGAATAGAAAATGAGTTTTTTCTATTTGTAACTAAGCATGTGAGTTTTATAACATGATGAGTTATAGAATTCTAGTTTCTTGTTGTGTTGTGATTCTTGTTATTATGTGCATTTGATATCTTCTTAGATGTTTGAATTATATGAGATGTTATATGTCATTGTCATGAGCGTATACTTAAATATCTTTTCTTGGAATTGTTCTGAGAGTAGCAAGTGTCATTTGAGGACTAATGTTATTGTCACATCCCGAAACCATACCATAGAAGTTAGGGTCAATCTCGAATTGAAATCGGTATTCTTGACTTCTCGGAGGACTTGTAGAAGCCCTTACATATCGTTCATCGCATATACATAATGATAAGTAGTGCGGAATTAAAACATTTCATAGTCGCTAAAATATCTTTTATATAAAATCGTAGGAAATACTAAGTCTCAATTTCATGAAACTTAATACTAGAGAATACTTTTGGGACACGACCCATACTTCAAAATATAGAATTACTTAGTCTATTACAATACCTTTAAAAGTAAACATAAAAGGCATCTATATATGCCCTCGAGTCAATTGAGGACATACTTCAACTTCACTTGAATGATGCTAAGATCCAAGCTCCCAAATGCTCCTCACCTACTAAGATCTTTAGAGATAGATAATAGCATGAATTACTACAAGCACATGTGCTAAGTATAGCATAATGCATGAAAATCATGAAAATGGGCTTTTATTTGAAATATGCATCTTTTCATTTAAAAATCATATTATAATTACAAGAACAACATTTATCACCTTAGAAACTCATAAGATAACATTTAGGCATGTATTCACATTTTTGAGAAAATTAATAGTGAGCTAAATTCACTGTAGAGTGAGTTACTTACTGTTACAGTTAAGTGATTTATTATTCCTTTTAACATTTCCTAGCATGTAGTCTTCTCACTAAAAACTATCCTAAGTCTCACTTAAACAAAAAAAAGAGAGATCGCTCATACAACCTCTCTAGGCATATCTAAATGACCGTTAAGACTACTTATAATTAGACACATACACACTTACAAGACATCATACACATGAACATGAGATTTCCTCTGCAAAAGATGTTTGTAAGTGTAACTTTAGTGAGTTGTAAAGCTACCGCCCGTACAATCCCTTAAACACACACTTAAAAGATCCTATAGACTACCTAGAATAGAATCATTCTCATTTAACATAACAACTTGTATATAATATGACATTCTCGTACCAAAGGCTATCAAAAGAATTACCTAATTAAATCAAGAATATAACTTCCATGATTGATATCTTCAAGACTACCTAAATAATCAATAAGACTTCCTTAGTTTAGATTCTGTCTACATATTCAACAATTTTCCTTAACTAGAGTCATTCTGAAGATGCATCTCCATAGTATACGAAGTGACCAGTCCTATGCCCTCTTCAGATATTAACTACACAACCCTTAACTACTCTAGATAAGTAGTGATTCATTGTTTCTCTTAGGATACATTCAACACATAAAGGATATTTAAGTAATGGTCTTCGACAAGACCTAGGAACTCCTACTAACACCTTCAAAGCGTATTATGCAATGTCGAGATATCGTCCCATACAACCACATAAACTTCATAGAACTTTTCTAATGATAATAAGTATTACATATGATGAATATGAGCAATAACCTACATAGGCCATGACAGCAAGACATCGAATCCTATGTTCTAACCTACTCCGATAAGGGTGTTGTACTTGCCAATGGTAGAACATAGACACATCCCCTATAGGCACATGGTTAAGGAATCTGAAGGGTGTGTTTTGTAATCTAGTCTTATTCTTTAACTAGAACTACTTCCCTTACAATACTCACTCGGTGCAAGCCTTCGTTCTCATAGAGTAATTAACATTTAAGGTTCATATAAAGGGGTTCCATATCTAGTTCTTAACCTTATTAAATTTAACATAACAAAGAAAGGTCCACTAGAGATACCTTAAGATAGCAACAATAAGTTCATCATGACTTGACAAAGGTTTGATATGATTTCTTTACAGACAATAAACCTTAAATCTAGCAATCCTTTACTTTGAAGGATAACATTACGGCTTTCGACTTCAACATTCATAACATTACCACTAGGTTAAAGGTTTCACATCAAGGACTCTCTTAACTTCATTTACGGTACCATATAATTTATACATTCAAGACTAAGATAATTTATCATCCTACGTTAATAAATCACATATTCAACTTCCAACATGCATCAAGTAATGGACAAAAGTCAACCGAAACATGACACAACATACTTCACCTTAATACATATTACATGTCTTTCAAGAAGCACATAGAAATAACCCTTATCATATTCAACTCATCATATACACTACCATATCATTATTAATATAGCCAACATAGACTCATATAGTCAATAAGGAATAACATACATCAACACTAAGACTATACACACAAAGTCATAGTCATAGTCTAACATGATCGCCTAAATTACATCGATAGAAGAAAAAATATAATTTCACAATAATTATCATGCAGGTAAATATTATCATACCTCACATTATCAACTACGAAAATAATCACATTACTTCAAGTAGTTTACCGACAAGGCCATAATCATCATACTACCCAAAAAATGCCGACAACCCACATCAATTGCAACTAAAGCACATAACACATCCACCATAAGTGGATCATACGAATCCCAAGATAATTGAAGTCTAATTAACATAAATTAAAGTAAAATATGTAAGCCTACCACTACTGCCAAATCACCCAATTAGATATCACAAGGCACTTTCTTATGGCCATAACCAATAATTCAATGAAACTATAACAATACTGAATGAAAATAGGTCAATCCACTTCATATTCATCAATATAATAAAAAAATATCAATTTACTACAATTTTTATATCAATCAATATCCTGTAGAAAATTGCACTACATTTGATAAACATTAGATCAATATCAAGTAACCCATAACTTAGTCAAAACCTAGGATTCATAAAATTCATGAGTTCATAGGTTGATTGAGTCAAAATCATCTAATTAATAACAATTCAATCCATAATCAATGGTTAAAACAATAAATTCAAGAGCGCATAGATAGATCATGACATTTGGACAATTTTTCTTTGAAAGTTGGGCTACTTGATGAAGAGAGTTTCAAGGATAAAAAACCATAACTCAATGAAGATAATTCTTAAATTTTATGTAGAATATCAACTCAATTCTTCAATGAAAGACCTCCTTAATTTTTGGATCCAATGGAGTTCTAAAGAATATCAAAGGAATTTGGGTATTAATCATTGAAGAATGAAATCTACTTAATGGTTTAGGCTTGTAAACATATTTAAAATACCCAAAATACACTTAAGGAACCACCAATACTCTTATTTGTAGGTGGGTGAATTTACAAGTTCACCCTTAAACTTAACAGTGGCCTGCGCGCAGTATCAGACCCATTGACGGTTGCCCATCGACAGTTCGTCCCTAGACAAACCGTCCTGTTTGTTCGTTGTTTGGGAATGAAGCATTTCTTTGGATTCATATCCTACCACATATAATTACTAACCAATGAAACCTATCAACAGGATTTTGACTGGCCTACGAGCAGTCGAATTCCTCAATTGTTTTGGGTTGTCTTGGATAGTCTGGCACCAACTTTGGGTCCTATCTCAAGGACCCTTGGATTCTCCTTGGGGGGTGTTTGCCCAAATTATTCGAAACCAAACATGATAATATATGAGTTTAGGAATTCTCACATGAATTTCATCCAAAACCAACACGTTAAACTTGACAAAACATGCCTAGACACTGAAGATCGTAACAAGGTAAACCATTCGAAGGTCATGTGCGTTATTGGACGTTTGACGTCCGAACATCACAAAGATTGACAGACTACCTATATAAACCGTAATGAATCATTTAGTTACCTTATAATCTCATGAATCACACATAAATGCCTATCTAAGGAAAATAGGTGACTTCGTCGTCGAATGTCTTAGTCGTCCTTTGACATTCACTTCCAAATCACCTAAAATCATAGAAACTACCTTAATATGATTTTTTAACAACTTTAGGACCTTATAAAATCATTAGAACCCTGTTAGGCTCTAGTTCACCTAAGTCATTTTCTTGATCTTACAGTTGTCCAAGTGGGGGATAATGTAAGATCCCTAAAATGACATAGGTGAACTATAGAATAACATGGTTTTCATCATTTTAAAGGTATTAAAGGTGTAAAAAAATTTATTGAGGAATTACATAAGTGTGTAGGTTTTTTGGAAGTCAAATGTCAAGGGACGACTGAGACATTCGACGACTAAGTCACCTATAGGCCTCATGTGTGGTTTTATGTGTTTCTGTTTGTTACATGAACTTATAAGGTTATTAAATGATTTTTTATGGTTAATATAGGTAGTTTGTGAAGTTTCATGAAATTTTGAGGTCAAACGTCCAAGAACATTCATAATATTCAAATGGTCTTCCTTGAAATTACATTGTGTTTCTAGGCATATTTAATAAATTTTCTGAGTACTTTTAGGATGAAAATCATTTGAGGAGTCCTCAAATCGTATAAACTTATGTTTGGTCTGGAAACGTCTAGGAAAACATCCCCAAGGGTAAGCCAAGGGTCCTTAAGGAAGGACCCAAAGTTGGTCTCAAGAGTGTCCATGACAGCCCAAACCAGGGAGGCAATTGATGCCTAGTGGGTCAGCCCACGCCCCGTTGGTGGTGTCTAATAGGTTGGAACTTATTAGTGGTAAAGGAGAGAGCAAAGACAAGCTTCAGTCATAGACCACAGACCAGCAGGGTGGTCTGTTGGTCAAAGGACGGGCAATATATGGGTCTGTTCCTGCGTGAAATTCACTATGAGATGATGGGTGAACTTATAAATTCACCCCAAGTCCAAATAAGAGTATTGGAAGTTAATTAAGGGTATTTTAGGTACTCTAAATATGTTGATAAGACTAAACCACTTAAAAGATTTCATTATTCAATGTGAAAAGCCAAATTCCCTTAGGAATTCCCTAGAACTTCATTGGAACCAAAATTAAAAGAAGGGCTTTGATTGGAAATTTGAGTGGACATTCTTCATCAAATTGAATAATTATATTCATTGAGGTACATTTTTTTCCTCAAAACTCTCTTCATCAAGGAGCCCAACTTTTAAAGATGTTTTCTAATGTTTTCAAATACGAATGTCCAATTTCATTATCTATGCATGGGTTTTTGCATTAAAGGTTTTTAAGAAATGATTATGTATTGAATTGTTATTAATAAGATTATTTTAACTTAATTAACCTATGAACCCATGAATTTGATGAGCTTTTTTTAAATTAGTTATGGGTTACTTGATATTGATCTAATGTTTATGAATTCTAGTATAGTTTTCTATTTGTCATTAATTTCTGTAAAATTATAGTAAATAGTTTGTATTACATTGATGAATATGTAGTAAATTGACTAAGTTTCATTGAATATTGTTATAATTGTGTTGAATTATTATTCATGGCCATGGGTAAGGGCCTAGTCATACAGAATTGGATGATTTTTGCGTTGGATTGAGGTATTGAGAATGGAGTGGTGGAACGCTACACTATTTTCTTTATTATATGTTAATTAGACTTCAATTATATTTTTATTGGTATGGTCCCATTTCGATGGAGGTGTTATGTATTTTACTTGCAATTATGTGATCTTGTTGTCAAACTACTTGAAGAAATATGATTATTTGTGTAGTTGATTATGTTCTTCTATAGATTATATTCAGGTTGTCATTTTAGACTATGAATGTGCCTTTATGTGCATAGTCTTAGGGTTGGTGTATGGTTATCCTTACTTGCATTTATGAGTGTATGATGATCATATAGATGATGATACGATAGTGTATTAGGATGTGTTCAAGAGGATATGTTATGTCTATGTGTTTCTAGAAAGACATGCAATATGTTTTAAAGTGAAATATGTAGTGTCATGTCTTGGTTGACTTGTGTCCCTTTCTTGATGAGTGCATGAAACTGAATATGTGATTTCTTGACTAAGGATGCTAAAACCTCTTAGTCTTGTGTATATAAATGACATGAGACCTTATATGATGTTAAGAGGGCCCTTTATGTTAAATTTTGAACATAGTTGTAAGGTTATGAATGTTAAAGTTGAAATCCTTAATGTTATCCTTGAAGTAACTAAATGATACCGGCTAGAAAAGCATTATATAAAATCTTAGAAAAGTCATGATGAGCTTTTTATCTCCATTGTAAGGTAGACCTAGTGGACCTTTCTTGTTAGAGTAAATGTTATTGGGTTATGACCTTTATATGAAACCCCTTTAAAGCAACCTTTAATGTAAATTACTCTATGAGAACGAAGGTTATCACGGAGTTAGTATTGTAAGGAAAGTACTTCTAGTTAATGTATGAGACTAGACTACAAAGCACACCCTTCATATTCCTTAACCATATGCCTACATGGGATGTGTCCAAGCTCTACTATCGTCAAGTGGAATACCCTCATCGGAGTACGTTAGAACTCCGGATACAATGCTTTGCTAACAGGGTGTACGTTCGTTATTGCCTATTCCCATCATGTCTGATACCTACTAACATTAGAGAAGTTTTATGAGGTTTAGGTGGTGGTATAGGTTTGCAATTTAGACAATGCACAATAGGCTTTGAAAGTGTTAGTTGAACTTCCTTACTCTACTCCAAGACCATTACTTGAATTTCATTTATACTATGCATTTCTCATAAATTAACTAATGAATACAATGACTTAAGATGAGAAAAAGCATGTTAAATTAATAAGTACTTATCTAGAGTAGTTAAGGTACGTCTAGTTAAGGTGTGTAGGGGGCGTAGTAATGGTCACTTTGTATCTTACCTAGATGAGTCTTAAGAATGATTATAGTTTGATAAAATGTTTGATCATGTGGACATGATATTAGCTTAGGTAGTCTTGAATAGGTCAATCCTGGACGTTATCTTATTGATTTACTAAGGTAAGTCTTTTGATAGCCTTCGGTAAGAGAATATCATATTATCTATATGTTGATATTTTAATTGAGAATGATTCTATTCTACGTATTCTATAGGATCACTAAGAGTGTTTTAAGGTGTTTTATGGGCGATCGCTTCACAACTCACTCAAGTGAGACTTAGACTCAACTTTGGTAGAGGAAGTATCATTTTCATAAATTTGATGTCTTGTATGTGTGTATGTGTCTTATGATAAGTAGTCTTGAGGGTCATTTAGGCATGCTTAGGGATGTTGTATGGGTGATCTCTCTTTGTGTTTCTTAAGTGAGTCTTAGGATAACTTTTAGTGAGAAGACTACGAGGTAGAAAATGTTAAAATGAATAAGAAAGCAGTTCACTTTAACAGTGAAGAATTTAATTGTACAGTGAATATAACTCACTTTAATGTTTTTCTTAATAATGCTTTAAATTGCTCAAGTGTTATCTTTTCTGTTTCTATGTTTATATATGATATTATTACGATTATATAATGATTTTTTAATGAAAATATTCATATTTCCAATGAATGTCCGTTTTCAAGATTTTAAATCATTATGTCATAGGTAGTACGTGTGATTGTACAAATCCATGTTTTTATCAATCTCTATCGTTGTTAGTAGTTAAAGAGCATTTGGGAAGCATGACTTTGATCGTAGCATCATTCAACTGAAGTTGAAATATGTCCTCAAATGACTCGAGGGCATATATAAATGTATTTTATGTCTTATATTTCAAATTATTGAGACTAAGTATTTCTATATTAGAATTGTGTATGGGCCGTGTCCCAAATTATTCTCGTGTCTTAAGTTTGATGACATTGAGATTTAGTATTTCCTATGATTTTATATGTAAGAGTTTCTAAAGACTATGAAACCTTTTAGGAAAAGTTTATTTCCGCACTACTTTTCATTATGTATATGTGATGAATGATATGTAAGGTCTTGTACAAACCTCTGATAGGTCAAGTACACTAGTCGGAAATTCGAGATTTGACCCGAACTTCTAGGGTGTGGTTTAGGGATATGAAAAATATACCAATTCTCCAAGTTAATGATCATCTTTGTCACACCCCGAGATACCCCCAAGGAGCAGACACAGAACCTAGGACCACAAGTGATCCCAAGCTAACAATGTTTTCATAATCATGAGCATACAAAAGGTAATAAACTCATGTGAAAGCTAAATCATAACTAATAGCGAAAAGATGGGGAATAGCTATATTTTGTAATTAAGATGTTTGTAAAACTGATGAGTTAAATACAAAAGAAATAATAACGTATGAAATACGCCTCTAAATTAGATTATAAGTACTAGGACAAGCCCCAGCTAAATCTTGAAAAAAACTGATACTAAATGACTAAAGACGGAAATGAAGCTCATAACCATTGACCTCGGAGAATAAGGACTCACCACTGACTCTGATGAAATGGAGATCGGAAATCGATCTATGCGTGATGTTCATGCTGAGAACCTGATCTTACATCATGAGAAGATGTAGTGCACGTATGCGTCAATACTTGAAAGTTACTGAGCATGTAAAATATAGAAAAACTTAAATAAAACATAATTGAACAAGCATAAAGAAAATTATAATAATCTTACATGATAAAAAGAATTCTAAGATGACTGGATGCAATGACCAACTTATAACATGATGAAACTGAATACTGAATATACTGATAAATGGTCAAGGCAGAAAGTCTGAACGAATTATGGGAGGTACTAATAAGCAATAATAATACTACATTAGGTAAATGTGGAGTCCGATGTACATGCTCCATCGAGAGGACCCTATATACCTTGCTAAAGGTATGAAAAAATTTTGGCATGATCATAAAATAATTTCCCACAGAGGGGACTTACAACCTACTTGGCTAGTAGTTCTGGGACTATTGGGTACGCTAAACCCTAGTCCAACTCGGTATTATGTTATTCCTATGAATTCTTTAAATTTACTGATTATGTCTGAGTTTCAATAAATACTGGATAGCTCTAACCTGAACATGCAAACTAAGAATCCAACAATTAATCTGGTAATTACCCATTAATAAATGAGGAATGTATATCGGAAATGTCTGAAATATGTGACCTAGCATGTGTAATTAGAGATTTAAAGAAATATAAATCTAGGGTTCTGCAATTCATGCGATAATCCGAGCAATAACATGATAATCTTATTTGAAGAATGTATTTAATGGGTTCATGGTGTTCTATCAATGTTCTAGAAAAAGTAGGCTTAATCATGATAATAGAATCAAGAATCTGACTGAAAACTAGGGACCCAATGGGTGAAAGGAACCCACTACTTAAATCTCACATAGCTGGTGATGAATTCCATGGAAGAATACTTAAGTTACTCGGCTGGTACTACTAGAGCTTGTTGCATTCTTTAACTAGGGTTCTTGAATTTTTTCTCCTATTTTGTTGCTAATTTTCTAACTTTTGATTTAATTATTTGACTTCGATATGTTTTACTTATGTTCCTCGGCTTAAAATTACTAAAATATGATTATTTAGGGTGAAAATGACATATGTTAATGATTAAACAAAGTGTGAAAGGTCCAAAAGACCCAAGGGAATGTTCCTATAGGACCAAATGATTGCCAGGACTGACGGCCCATAGTCAGACTGACTCCCTATAGTAGGGTCCGACGACTGGGCCAGGTCGACAGACCTTTACTAAAATAGACATAACTTCTTACTCGAAGGTCTGAATTTAACAAGGTCAGTGGCTATGGAAAGATAATTAAATTATCAATCTGTTAGTATTCAAAAGGACACCTAATTTATTTTGTTTGAAGTTTTATGACCATTTGAAGTTGACCCTACTGCATTTCCCCTTAAATCTCTGCATATTTCAACCTATGGTATTACCTATGGACCGTAGGTCTACCTACGAATCGTACTGGTCATCCGTAGCTCTTGTCAAAGAGTGGGTGAAGGGAGTATTTATTGACGGTCACGGATTAAGGAACATCGTCCGACCTTGAAACGTTAGTCCGTTCGTCGTCCAAGATTCAACCAATTTTTCTGAGCTAAAAATTTTGGGAGTTTCTAATCCATTCAACAGTTGTGCAGGACGCACCATCGGTCAGGCTACGGTCCGTTAAAGCCACCGTTGGTTGCACCCACATTTTTTTTTGTAAAGCTAGTTTTTGGTCTGTTTTTTGTACGGGGTGTTACAATCTTGATCAATTCCCAACAATTCATGTTTAATTATATTAAGGAAGGTAGAACTAAAAAATTTATGATAATCTAAACATAATCTAATTATCTATCATCAATATCACAACACCCACATTATAGGCCAACTTGAGAAATTAGGATGATCATGGGTTCTTTGTAAAAATTTATAGAAATTCATCATAAAATAAGTATGAAAACATATATTCATTATTATAATGCTTTTTAAATCAATTTGAGAAAGAACGCATTGCTAAATTGAAATATAGTATTTTTGACTGAGAATCATGTTTGGAAAAAGCTTTGAAAGGACTCCATAGATAAAAGATTATCGTGGGATGAAGGATTACCATAGATTCTACATAAGAAAGCCCACGAAGATCTGAGAAGAATGCTTTAACAGTCCACCTCCATAGCATGTTCTTGAGCTTGGACTCCAATGGAGGTATGAGAGAATAAAAAAGAGGAAATAATTTTGGATAATTTTATTTCATAATGGGTGTTGGGGTTTTGACTTGGGAAAAAGGGTTAAATAGGTCCTAAAAATATTTATAGCCGACACCCAAGTTTACAAAAACAAACCCATACTTATTGGGACTTTTAGACATGCAAAACTTGACATTAAAATGACAACCAAATCAGGGAAGCGGTTGAGCGTAGCGGAGGCAGCCCCTAATTTTGCCTCCCATAATTTTTGAGGCAGTGAGCCTAGTGTAGCTTGCATCATGCACCGCCTAGAGAGGTTCCAAAGATTAGTGCTGCGCACTAACTTGGGAAGATTCCTTGTCCAACATTTAGGTACTCCTCAAAGACCCTTAGGGTGGTCCTTGGGGAATCGTACCCAGATTTTTTGACCCTAAACATGTATATTAAGCTACTAGGGTCACCTCCAAACCTCTTGAATTCAATTATACATTCTTTAAAATACTTTGTTGAATTATTAGTCACCTTTCTAGTCTTATATTAGTCTCTACCCGCCTAAGTTCATTTTGAGTGTGTACCACCAATTGTATGTGAACAATTGTTTAAGGTATTTGTGCTGATGTTTCATTAGTAATTATTCCTTTGCTTAGTTCTTGTTATAGAAGTTTACTTCACGAAATGGTTAATTAAATAGTCATGTTTCAAAAACATGGCATTGGTTTAAACAATAACCTTTTGTTCCCTAGGAACATTAAATAAACATCTTTTAGTTCCTTTGGGATATCCAATAAAAATTCATAATGTTGTCCTTGATTCCAACTTATTTGTTTTCCCTTTTCATACATGTTTTGGCCATACCAAAACATTAATATGTCATAAACTAGGCTTACTCTCATTCAACGATTCATATGGGGTTAATTTAACAAATTTGAAACAAACATAATTTAGAATGTGATTTGCAGTTTCTAAGGCATAACTCAAAAGCTAAAAGAAAAATTTGAAGAACTTAACATTTATAAAAATATTTACAAAATAGTTCTATTTCTTCGTTCTGCCACACTATTTTTTATAGTGTTCATGGAGCAGAATATTGAGATGTAATGCTCGATTATGCTAAGTACTTTATGAATTATGCCGAAAGGTATTCACCACCATGATTTGATCGTAACGTTTGGATATATTAACCATGTCGCTTTTCCATTTATATCTTAAATATTTTTATCTTCTCAAAGCATTCAGATTTATGGGGCACCAAATAAATGTATCCTTATTTTTAATAGTCGTTTTGTAATGTCAATAAATAATCAAAAACACCCGTTGCTCGTATATTCATAAGACCGCACAAATCAGAATGAATTAATTCTAACATATTATTGGATCTATTTCATTTATTAGGGAAATATCTCTTAGTCATTTTTCCCCCTAAACATGGTTCATAGGTTTATAGTTCCTCCATTTTAAACAAACTCAAAGGTCCATAAGAAATTAATCTTGAAATCCTAATTCTATTAATACGACATATGATTAAGTTCCATAAGTAAGTTTGACTCAATTAAGAAATATGTTTTCTTTTATGAGAAATATCAATATTATTTAAATCAGTATGGTGTAGCATATCATGGGAGACTTCAACTACAAAGATAATATGTATTTTAGTTAGCACCATGTGTGAATTGCTTATAATACTTAATAACAACACAATTATATGCAAATACAATATCATAACAAACATAATGAAAATTCCTTCCTATTGAAGATACATAAAGAACATATTTTAAAAATAATAATTTTTGAACTACTAAAAAAAAGAGATATTTCCTATTGTTATGATTGGTGCTAGTTCCCATTCGCATGAAAAATGCAAACTTCCTAAAATCATGCATAGAAGTGCATATATGATCTGTGCCTCCCAAATCTACAACCCATAATTGGGTATATACGCTAAACAGGTTTCAATGACATTTAAGCAAGAATTAAAGTTTTTCTTCTTTTTGGCTGGATAGTCAGGGCATTGCCTTTTGTTGTGACCAAGTTGCTTGTAGTAGTAGCACTTGCCCTTAGGCTTAGCTACACCACATATAACACTTCCCGTTTCCAGAACCTCACTAAACAACTTCTTCTTCTTTTTGCTTTTAGCCCACTTACACGAAGAAGCGACAAGATTTCCCACCATGTATATTCCCTAGAGAGAGGAGTTTTCTGCTTTATAATGGATTCTTCCGCTGTCAGTTCATTCCATAATTTTTGCTAGGGAAAAATCATCTTGTTCATATAATAATTGAAGCAAAACTGTTGAAAACTATCCTATAGAGTCTATTGGATCCCTCCACCTGAGATTCCTTATCAATAGCCGCCCTAAGTATCTCAAGCCCATTCAAATAACTCATCATTTTTAGGAAATGATCCTTCACAGATGATCTGTCAACCATTTTTGTGGTCAAGATAGACTTTAGGCAATCTTCTTGATAGCACGATTTTGCTCTTCCAATATTTCTTTCAATGATTCGAGCATGACATAAGTAGACATCATAGGCTGATTTGATACTAAAGGAAATTTGATATTGAGGCTAGAATGTATCACTTTGCCATTTCATCAGCCTTGACCCATTTCTCGTATGCCTTAATCTCCTCATCAAACGAATATGTTGGTTAATGGGACATTCTTCAGCCAACAAATATTTGAAACCCTTATATGTTAGAATAATATCATGGTTTCGTTTCAAGTCGAAATAATTAGGACCTTCAACTTTTTTTATTCAAGATAAAGGATATAGATGTAAAGTGAGACATAGTTAATTTGACAGTTATTTTTAACAGATCATTAGTAGCATATGTTTTTTATTAAAAAGAAGACATATAATTATGATAATGAAAAGTTAGAATTTATAGGGAGACTAACATATTAAAGAAAATATATGAGCAAGCTTATATAAAATACCAAAACAAGTCCAACTCATTTGGAGAGTAATTTGTGAAGTATAGTCAGGTGTATATATTTTAGTTTGTGCATTGACTTAACATGAAACTTAATTAGAAAGTTAAAAATATTCGTCAAATCAAAAAGGCAAAAATAATAGTATTAAAATATACAAATTTATCCGATGGGGAAGGGGATCAATGTCAACATATAATCTCATATATTAATTGTTAATATAATTTATTAGAAGAAGGGATGAACCCTTACAACACTCGAATACAAATACATTTTTTTTCAAAAACAAAGAAGAGATGTTCGTCAAAGCAACAACATGATATATACATATATAATCTAATATGTATCAAAATTATGGACTCTTATTACATTATTAATTATAAGTAAGAAGACTCTTGATAACAATTGTTAGAACAAGCACAATAGAAGCATTATTGAGATTCACAAACATACATAATAACATAATAATGAAAACTAAATAAATTCTATAACTCTAACATTTTATAGCTTTCACACAACTTATTCAAGGACTAGGACTCAAGTATTGTAGTCTTCTACTATTTCCTGACTAACTCTCTTAATTAAGTGTTGTGTGAGAATGAAAATCTTAAGAATATGATAATATTTCCTTGAGAACCCCCCCCCCCCCCATCCCTTTATACTTTTCATTATAAGGGAAAGGTATGAAAGATGAAATGTTATAATTGATAGTCATTAATAGTCATTAAATATCTTTATGGTATGTTGACACTTTTAAGGTTATCCAATAACCATGATCAATTGTTATCAATAACCATTAAATACCATTAAGAATTTTTTGACACTGTTAAGAGTATCTAACAATCGTGATCAATAGTTATCAACAATCAATAAATATCATTAAGTGTATTTAAGAAGTCATTAAACACCAAGGGTAATCAACAACCATGAAACACCATCAATAGCAACCAATAACCATTAAACACTATTGTTTGCTTCTGTCATCTTTTGAGGAAACAATGAATTGCAGTATTCTCTTTTTTCATCTTTTCAGGAAAATAAAAAGATTTTTAAGTTTTAAACTAATAAAAGTAACAAAAGACTTATTCTTTCACTGAAAAAAATATCAGCCCTTTTATTTTCCAAACTCGTTTAATTAATCAATCATAGTAAGAACCGCAAATTTATTAGCATAGGCTTCAAATTAAAATATTTAATTCGTAAAATCATGAATTGACGATATCATAATTAATCACAGATTGTACCACTAAAAACACTTAATTGATCTGCTCTATTTAATTTAAAATTCTCACCGTTACAACTTATTAAACCCCCCATATTAAAATTACCGACACCAATCAATTATAGCAAACTTCTGAAAAAAATAATCTTCCTTTAATATTAAATTAATAAAAATGACTGATATACATATATAATCCAGCTGTAGGATTTTCAATTGACTACTTATAAGCAACCATAAAAGGGTGTCTTCTTTCTAATATTCGAGATATGGTTCTATCTATTAATTGTTATTTCACAAATGCAATTTGTTATTACCCATTCCATTAGGAATTTGTTGACTCATCATAGAGTATCACCTTTTAATAAATTAAAATAATAAATCAAACAACAAAAATCATAATAACTTCATCAAAATTAAATGTAAAATCTCTTGTAAATGGCTACATATATTATTTATTGATATTCAGAATCAAAATACATAACTCAACTTTTGTTTGTTGAGTACATGCAAAATGTACTAACTCAAGAAGTTGAAATTTTATCATTTCCATAATTAAGATTGAATTATATTTAATTTTGTGTTACAGTCATCAAGATGTTCGCCACACTTTATATTTGATTGTGAACATTCAATTTATAAATTATCAGAAAACACATTTTTAATATTTCTCGTATGAGTTGAGAAACTCGATACTAAAAAATTCTCTAATGTATGAGGAATGGACACACATATAAACACAATGATCTATTTAAACAAAGACTTTATTGTAATAATAAACATAAACCGTGAAGTCTTGATAAAGGATATAGTCAATACTATAACTCAACCGAATAGTTTTTAATATATCCTAACAATAAACACCCTAACATGGGATAGTGGGTGTTACATGAAAGGTGGTATTTTTCTTGTCGCTTCTCCAGATGCTTTATATCCTATTTTTTCTTGTACTTGCTCCTCTATTTCCCTTATCATTCATATTCTATCAAGTTAGTCATACATCAATGGAATATTGATTATCTTGTATCAATTTTCTATTTGCACTATAACACAATTATAGCTTTCAGTTTAGTTTTATTTAGTTAAAAATGAAAACCTAGAAAATTGTTCCAAAAATATATTGGTTGGTTATTTTCTATTTACTTTTAATTAAATAAGACTTATCTTGACAATTGGTATCACAACCTTCTATCATACGACATGTAATCTTGAAGATGGTTGAGGGTATTTGTATGAAGCAGTTAGATGAAAAACTTGATCTTCATGATCACTAGTTAATTGATTTGTTGAACAATCAACAGGATGTTCAAAACAACCCAACAAGAATGTACACTTAAACTAATCTTAGATCGTCTTACTACGTTGGAAAGGGTTCCTAACAGGATCCTATTGAAAAACAACCAATGCTTGGTAACTCCTACTAAGGTAGAGTATCATGCATAGGTTGAAGTCTAGGTTACCTATAGTAAGAAGAAATGTTTCATAATTAGTAGAATATTCGCAATAATCAAACTAGAAGTTACACTTAAAATAATCTTACATCGTCTTACTACGTCGGAAAGGGTTGCTATTGAGAAACAGTCAATGGTTGATTGTTACCCATTCCTACTGACTACAGGCAACCTAAACTTGAAGGTGTGCATGTTCCTCCACCCCAGAAGGAGTTACCTTCTTTCAAGTGTCATGACTCTAAAGTGTGGATCCAAAAGTATCGTAGGTATTCAACCTTTATAGAACCCCCAAAAATTAGAAATTTGAAGTTGTTGTTCTTTATCTAAATGAGCTTACGGAGAAACGCTATCATTCAATTGTATTGAATATTGGTGTACTTGTCCTACATGAGTTTAAAGACAAACATTGCCATAAATTTGAGGAAGAATTAGTAGAAGATCAAGTGGACGATTTCAATTAATTAAGTCAAACTAGTATGGTGGATAAATTTCAGCACAGGTTTTAAAAGTTAAAAGCACAAATTATAATCACGAATCAAGCATAGACAGAATCACACCTTTAATCAAGCTTTATGGGGGATTTAAAGGAAGATTTCATGTTCATGGTGAAGACATTTAAACCTACTACCCTTTGAGGTGAGATTGAGAAGGAATTGATGCAGGAGAGGGAAATTGACGTGTATAGAGGAGAGACAAGCCCATGAAAAGTCCATATTATTGTGAATAAATCTATAAATTACAAGTCCAATAGAACTGTTTCTTTTTAGAATACCTATTTAAGGATTAGTTCAAAGGTGTATGATTTTAGGAAGATCAACCGTCTTTCATTTTGATTTGTCAAGAAGTATGTTCCAGCCCATCAATGTCCAAATAACCACACACACACACACACAAATATATATATATATATATATATATATATAGATATAGATATATATGTATGTATGTATGTATGTATGTATGTATAGGGTTAGAGTCAGACTACTCCTCTTGCATTGGGTGAGGATAAGAATAACCCTATAACATTAAAGGCTAGTTTAGAAATCAATGACTTACAATGAGATATGGTTATTAAAGGTGATATTGAATTGTCATATCCCGATGTTATCCCCTAGGAGAGAAATGGTTCTTACTGTCACAAGTGACTCAAAGCTAACATATGAGCTCATATATCTATACAAGTTCAATTAGAAGTTGCATTATGTGGAAGCTTAAAGAGTTTAGTATCATAAATGTGAAAAAGCTCAATACGCCTGAATGTATCAAATCTATAGAGAGTATAGTGATGACGAAAATATGACACTAACAACTCAAAAATAATCAAATTTATGTATGAAATCCTCTAATAGAATTAATGTTTTGGGACACGCCCCAACTAACTCTAATAAGATTATAAATAAAAATCAAAACAGGTTTGTTCTCGTCAAACAATAATGACGCATCACTGAAGCTATTGATTACAAATATGAAGTTAAGATGGTCATTATATAGATGTTTACCGCCTAAACCTACTTCATACAATGATGTAGCACATAATATGTGTTGGTACTTTGAATGTGATGAGTATGCAAGATATATGCTTAGTTGAACAAAATAACAACTGAACGTCGAAACACATATACTGAAGCATAATAGAAAACTAACTTGGATACAATGACTAAGTACTAATCATGCAGGTAATTAACTAAATACATGGTCAATGACACATGAATTTCAGTGTGGTAGATAATATTTACCGACATACACCATATTACTTAAACATGTAGTGCGATGTAGGCGCCCTATTTGAGAGGACCTAATATACTTTTTCATGGAAAAAAGGCATGACTATAATGCAATCACTATAACGGGTTACAAACAAAGTGGATAAGTAAACCTAAGATGGCACGTCGTTTAGGGACTTGAGCATATGTTAGACACTAGTCCATCTTTGTGTTAAGTCTACTCCAAACTAAATTAAAACGAAAATTCAATTGAAGTGCAAAATTTCTTACAATAATTATAAATATCTAGAATGCAACAAACATATACTGAAATATATGACATTCAAATCTGAAGAATGATTATCAGACTAATGTGCCTAGCAACTACAATTCATAAAATATTGATAATTACCACAAGCTAGAGCTTTTGAGTTCTATACTTGGGACTACACTAATTCTCCAATTAACATGTATTAACATCATAGAGACTATAGCACCTGAATGACAATGTTTCCCTACTATTAAAGAACCCTAGTTCTACACAATTTATTGAGAAAATGAAGAATTTACTAAATTCGAGGGACCTAATGGGTGAAAGAAGCCACATGTGCAATCCCACATAGCAGGTGATGAAAACTACTGAGAAATCCTTTGAATTTAGGGATTGAACTTGAAAAATACCTCTACTTGTTAAGGGGAGAAATTGTTGCCTATTTCTCTTCTTTTCTTTCCTACTTTGACAAATTTATGAGAATGATAGGTTTACGTAGTTTCTCACCAGTTTACTAGACTTAGATTAATTACAATGATGTATCTTGTACCAAGCGACTTAGTTTAAGCACCAAAGGCAAAGAAGAAAATACTGATATGACCTTGACTTAAAGTTGACGAAGTGACCTTCACAAGGTGCCTTATGGGCTCTGTAAGTCATGATGGACCATCTATTTCATCGTCGTCCTGCCTTGCCTAAGTAAGTGACCATTATAATGTAGATTCAAAAGGTGACCGATAGTTATAAGGGTTATGTGCTACTTATAGTGCACGATATTTCTAATGTATTTCACTTAAGAGTTAGGTGTGTCTAGAGACGTTTTGTATTATTTTTAACAAATTTTTGGTATGGTCTTTCAGGAAAGATGTGTAAGCATAAAATGACAAACACATGTGAAAAAGTTTAGAAAAGGGACCGACGGAGGCGATCAACGGCCCGTGAGTGGTCTGGTAGATTTAAGCCACATTTCATGAAAAACATTCCTTATTTGAAGTCCATTTTAATTTGGATTCTGTTCTATAAATAACTCATTAAAACTCGTTGTTGGGGTTATCTACTACTACCAATGTTCTAGCCTATGTTTTACAGATTTATTTTTTCAACTTTGGGCAAATAATTGATTTTCGAATTTGTTTTGAAGCTTTTAGTTTTGAATTAAAGTGAAATTTCTGGGTTAATTATCATTAATCGGTATGTTAAGGATTTCTGCATTTATCAATATTATTTTGTTCTTTCTAACTCGGATAACTAAATCAACTACTGCGGTTGTGGGAACCATAAGGGATTAACAAAGCATAACTAGTAATTAAGTAATTCTTGAGTAGTGCTTGTGTATGTATTGATAATTCTTTCACTTAGAAGTCTTATTAATTAGTGCATAAATAAGAACTCGCCTCGTTGCTACTTTTCGGACCAAGGAGGTAGTTAATAAGCAAAGATATGTCAATACAAATTTAGTATGATACTAACTAAAAAGCTAGTGTCAATGGTGGGAAGTAATCATACATAAAAAATGATGTTTAAAAACAAATAATTGTAAGGGATAGTAAATTATAAACACGTAGCCGGACCAAGTTACATGGTGAAATTCTCTAGATACCGGACCATGGATTTCGAGATACATAACTTATCACTTTGTCTGTAATACACTCCGAAAGTATTTCTATTACTATGAATGTTCTTTTATGAACTTGTGGGGAATATACACACCCTAGATACTTTCTCATCTTTATAGCAACCAAAGTTTACTCTCGTTCACCTATTGATCATACAATTAAAGGAAATTTTTTTCACAAAAATTCTCCCTTTACTTAGTTGTTTCAAAAGTACCTTGGCTAAAAAGATATAATTATGGTTTAATTTTAAGTCTAAACTATATTCCTCGTGGGATCTACTCAAAGTTACTGGTTGGGGTTTTTAGTTTATAATGATGGCTTATACTTCTTTATAGATGTGTAAAATGAGCTTATCAAATTTTGGCGCCACTGCCGGGGAATTTTGGATTTTACATTATGTTTGACTACATTATTGAACTTTAGTCATATATTTCCTAATATTACTTTTTCTTTTGTTTTTATCTATATTAGGGTCTTACTCTAGTGTATGCAAACTGCACAGAGCAGAGGTGAACCATTCACTCCTTACGACCTAGAAGCACCCCAGCTTAATCCTATGGGATCTCTACTAAGGCCCTAATACCTTTAAGGAGTACGGCTGAATGACAATAAAAGGGTCGACAAGAATATCCTCGAGTCTTATTTACCTCTTGTTTTACGACCTATCCCTCCAGGGCGTAAATAACACGAAAGGAATACGACCGAATGATGCGTATTCTTACAACCAGAGGCTTATATAAGAGATTTCAAATTGATGATCCACATGCTCACATTGACAAGCGAAACATTACAGTAAGAGTTTAATAGGTCGACCTAATTGGGATATGAATGTTATCGGGCTGGGAGTGTTCCCTCTATTTTTTACTAGAGATGTTGAGGTGTGTTTCAATGAAATCCCTTAAAAATCTATTTATACATGGGAGAAGTGGAAAGATGAACTCTTAGAAATGTTCTTCCAATTTACAAGAAGTTGAATAAACGGATAAGATATCAAATATGTTGCTCAACCTAGAGATTCCTTTTTGGTGATCTAAATCATCGTATGTAAGATAGCGCGTAGCATTTCGCTAAGAACCAAGACTCACGATCTACTAAGCTTTATATTGATTCAAAGCCAATCGTGACTGACAGGAAATTTGACTACACAACGAGTAGTACACGCATGTGTTAAACATATAGATGAAGTCACTTCAAAACGAACCACCTAGTAGATCTTGGGATACATTCATTTCCTTCATGCGAAGCGTTCCAAACAATTGTATTGATAATGATTCATTGAAAGAGTAGTTCAATCGGAGATAGGACAACTATGGTAAGGGAGTGCTTGAAGCACTAGAAAGTCGGACACTAGGAGAAACACCTTTACTTTTCAAACTACAAACAATCTAGACACATTAGATTAATTAAGAGATGGCACATATGAGGATCGATTTAGAGTTGGTCTTGAACCATGTGTGCGGGGGAGTAGAAAAAGTGAACGCAATGAACTATTTGTCTAGAACTCCACCACCGTCACAATTGTGTTATGATGTAGAAGATGCATATGCAGTTAATGATCAGACATTGGGAAGGGACTTTTCGGCCAAATATCCAAGGTTCTAACAAGGAAAATTTGTGCCAAGGTAAGGGAACCAAGGTCGAAACTATGATAACTACCACTGAGAGGGTCAACATAAGAATGATGGGAACTACATTCGCGACAACAACTTCAATTGGGAAAACTATGGTAACACAAATGATCGGGTTGGTTAATATGTGCCTCATCAAAATTAGGAATCTTTTCCTAAGGAAGGCAGAGGTAGTATGGCACGTATTGAAGATATGTTGCAGAAGTTGTTGAGGGGTTTTTATGCAACTTATGAGAATATCAAGAAGATGAGAAGCAACATGAATTTTATTGGAAAAAAGGCGGATTCACATCCGTTCTTGATAAAGCATCTTGGGATACAAATGACTCAGTTGTCTATTACAATGAACTCGCACAAACCTTGTACTCTTCCAAGCAACACTATCCAGAACTTAAAAAATGATTTGGATGCGTTGTAACATTGCGAAAAAATTACATGTCTAGTAAATAGCCCAATAGGTCTTTAATAATAGTTATTGGGGGTACATAGGCATCCCAATGGCCAATATTAGGAAATATTTGGCATAGTATAGAAAAGTGTCTAAGGGATATTAGCCAATTTCTATATAATACCCAAATGAGCAAAATATTGGGCATATTTGGAAATACTAGCTTAAAGGGTGTTAACCAATTTCTAACATTAATGGGTTTTTTTTAAGTAATGTAGCTACAATAAATACCCTAAGCTAAAAATATATATTTTCTAGTATTTGCACATTAGGTACGAGGTATCCAATTGTCAAGCCTAGGCACCATAGTACATGACCAATTAAAAAGGCCATGTAGATTAAGCAGTGCCCAAGGACATAGTTAGTATCCTTTGGACAATAAGTAAACATTACAAATTAGCTCCCAAGAATAGTTAGTTAGGAAAGTATACACAACAATAAGTGAGTAGCAACACATGTGCAAGCACATGTACAAGCATTCGGTTACGGTGGTTAGGGGCCGGCGCACAATGTGGGGTAAAGCCATGTGGGGCTGAGGTTCCTAACGTAACTCTATGATCTAACTAACTTACATAACAATCGGGCTACACTAGCCTAGTATCTAGTTCAAGAAACATCCTAGTACCTAAACGTGGATGATCCAAAGGGTTTGTTATTGTTCTAACAACTTAAGGATACTTTATTAATTACCCTAGGTCACCTAATTAATTAAATTAGAAACTTAATTAATTAATTTAAATGGTAAAAACCGAAATCATTATACTAGACAAGTAGCTAACAAGGAAACATCCTAGTACATAACCTAACATGGTCCAAAGGGTTAGTTATGGTTCAAACAACTTAGGGGTACTTTAGTAATTACATGAGGTTACCTAGTTAATTAAATTATAAACCTAATTAATTAAATTAGTTGGTCAAAACCAAAACCACTAAGCAATGTCCAGATTTTGGATAAGTCCAGTGTTGTTCTAATTCTAGTTAATTTAGGAGGGAAATTTTAGAAATTAACTAATTAATTTATGTAATTAACTTAATTTTTTTAAAATAGAATTATTCCACATAACTTTATGATACCTAAAAACCACGATCATTCACTTAGAAACCGGAGTCAAAGGAAGAAAGTAGTAACGTAGAAAGACAAGTTCTCTTAGGCGATTTCAAGGTATACGTCAACGGCTTCGTGAAACGTGATCTTTGTAGATTCAATTCTAGATAAGGTATGGGTTTTCTCTCATGTATTCTTTGTCCAAGAGATTTTTCAAATGATTCAATTCATGAATTCGAAACTAGGGTTGTTCCCCAATGATATTGTTGAACGTCCATCTCCCTAGTTCTCCCTTTTTTTCTATTCTTTAAGTATATAGATGTAATCTTCAACATATTGTTGGTATGTTCTTCTAACTTATCATTATGTATAGTTTCTTTATGTGTTAATGACTAATTAGGCATATTTATACTTGATTCATATGATTAGGATATAAGTTATATGAAATAATGAATTGTGTAATGCTTAATTGTGTTCGATAATATGATCTTTGTTAAAAGTCGATTGTGAAGTTGGCTACTGTTAATTGGACTTACTGCCTATTGGGGGGATCATTACATTAAATTTATGTGATTAATTTATGTGGTTAGTGATAACATAATAAAAAGTTGTTAAAGTGAAAGTTTGGTTTATTTCAATAAAAAGGCTAACAATGTCTTGCTGAAAAAGTTGAAAAAATTGTCTTACAATATTTCTTCAAAGTATGATGTGAAGATTTGATAAAGGTTAATATAAACCCAATTAAGCATGATTAATTTAAATTTCAATTCATAAACAAGGGTATTCCAATCATTGGGACAAGTCCCAACATAGACTTTCCAAATGAACCATGAACGTAGTAACTACATTGAACAATGTTCTTAACGTTTATAAAGATGGTATAAAGCTACCAAAATACATGAAATGAGTTAAGGTGAGTGATAACATAATTTAAAATCTTTTAATCATGAAAGGTACCAGATTGGGGTGTGAAAGAAAGTGAGACAAGACACCTATGACAACTATGTTAAGGATAAATACAAAAGATGGTGTTAATAGTCGTGAGACAAGTCTCATAAAACAGCAAGATTAAAATGTAAGGTTAAATTTCACATTTAATCAAGTAAAGAAAGGAATTACCGGTTATCCAAAGTGTTAAGTAAACCTCGTAACTAGAAGCAGGCTTTCATAATATTTGAGTCAAGTCTAAAATTTGTAAAGAAAATGAAATTGAGCAAAGCACTGATAGACTAGCAATGAGCTTGTTCCTGCACATGTAAGCCTCATGAGATGAGTCTATTACCAAGGTTGATGAATCGTCTCTGTATGTCTCCTGGTCTTCAAACTATGTTGCCAACATAGGAGCTAGCCAATGGATTCTACCTAAGTGAGCTAGGTATGATGCGGTTTCAACTTGGCGGGAGATTCCACTTCTTTTTGGTGTAAGGAAGACACCAGATATAATGTTTATCTCACATTTTCTATGTTGGTCAAATACTAAAACAAAATTTTCAATTCACTTTAGCCGTGAACCACCTCTTTTTGGTGTCGGGAGTACACTAGACTTTGTTTCACATTAGCCGGTGCACCACCTATTTTCGGTGTGGGGAAGAAACTGGATTTCATGTTAGCTCATAAGATCTAAATTCACTTAATTGGTTAATCACCCCTTTTCGTTATGGGCAGACACTCGATTTCTTATTAGTTCACATGATCCTAATTCTAAAGATGTCGTTCAGAAAGAAAGAAAGAAAGAAAGAAGAAGAGATGTATGTTCTATGTGATCTAAGAATGTAAGAGCCTAAGAATATCAATCGTCAGTGTTTCATAACGATGAAGTTTACAGAAATAATGTGCATAGCCAATAATAATTTCTTTTATTATGAAAATGATCAAGGCCAAATAGAATTGGCTTATAATGACTTCTTTTATTATGCAGATAAAGGGGAGAATATTATAATGGAAAATCAATTTCCCACATTCTCCATAACATGAAAATGATTACATAAGTGACCTAGAAAATAAAGATTGTCTTATAAAGATTTCATGCCGAATCTAACAAGAATGAAAAAAATAACTTGTAGTAAGGGTAACCAAATCATTTCCTTAGTCTTTTGTATTACTTACTTGATTCATTGTAGGTATGAGACTACAATGAATCGAGACTACAATGAATCATTGCACCTGTAAGTAAAATATGAGATTAAATAAATCTTTTAACTACTCCACATGAAGAAGAAAAATATACAAAAAATAAAGTAAGAAAAAAAAACGGCTATCGGGTTTGGAGGAGTAATTTTAGATTTTTCATTCGACTTGTTCTAAAATTATGTTGATGATTCTAAGTTCTTATGTTCATATAGAAAATTAGTTTTCAGCTTTGAATGCATTAAAATACGTCATATGAATACAACAATTCACAAATAACTAATTAGGAAACTCTAGTGATGTCACTTTCAAAAAATGGCATGTTGTTATAGAAAGATCATACCTTGATCATGCATAGCCCTTATGCTTATGTGTGCATACACCCATAATTAGTACATCTGTGTACTAACCCTATACTATTATTATCTTTATAGGTGCAGGTCAGAGAGAAGATTCAAGACTAATCAAAGCGTTTTGCATTGTCGAGCTCCAGACTTTGGTTGGTCCTTTTGATGTTCGAAGATGCTACACTTATCATTTATTCTAATACTTTAGACATAGCTAGTGGATTTTGTCCCTAGCGTTTCTTTTTGGACCTTTATTTCAAAGCTTTTCACTAAGGCCGTTTTGGCAAACTTTTACATTATATATTGATCTGTTGATTTTAATTGACTCAATAATTGTAGATGGTTGTTTTAATTTAATCTTAATAGAATACTAATATATGTTGAAAATATGAAGTCTATGTATACTTCATTATGTTCTAAAAGTTTTAAATTTAACGCAAATTTTACTATATGAATGTGATGAAACATAAGAAGAGGCTTGTCTGGCGGCCTTCTAGATGTTAACGATGCTGGTTGCATTCGAATTCCTAAACCTAGGTTTGACAAACTTGGAATCTGAGCATTAGGTTAATTTCCTAGGAACTAAAGCTCAAAACAACCACGTTACGTAGTTTCTAACTTATGGTTGTGAAGCGCACCACTATCATGACATAGAGACTAGATGATGTAAATTATCTTCCTTCTTCTACTCTTTATCGTGCCGTGTGAAACTTTGAAATTTTGTGTCATTCTAGAATCAAATATTCTTCTTGTGTATACATCTAGAAAATGAAATAAAGGAGAAATACATGCAAAAGAGTCAAAGAAGTAGCTGCTGGAGGCAACCAAGATCCTCCTCAAGCCCTAGCAGTTGTAGTGCAAGTGCCTGTCAACCCAGTTGCATTGACGGATGGAGAAGTAAGAAAAGCACTTGTTCAGATGGCCCAAGACATCATGACTCAGGCACAACCTATCACAGCCTAGGCCAATAGAGAGGGTGCTCCCAGGGAGAACCCACATCTTAGCACCATGGCTAGCAGACTGAGGGACATCACTAGAAAGAATCCTAAATTTACCACGGGTCCAAGAACAATGAGGATTACGAAGAGTTTGTGGATGAGGTTCATAAGATATTATGTTATATAGATGTTAATGAAGAGGAAAAGGTAAAGTTGGCTGCTTAAAAAGTCAAAGACGTGGCTCAGGATGTGGTCAGATAGCCGAGCAGTAGGTTAAGTTCCCATCACTTGGGACATTTTCAAGACTACATTCCTGGAGAGGTTCTTTCTCATAGAGTAGAGAGAGGCTATGATTGAGGAGCATCAACCTACAATAGGGAGGTAATGCCAGTAAAAGAGTATTCCTTGAAATTTTGTAAGCTCTCGAAATATGCTTCTTCTCTGGTGTCCAATAGCAAGGATAAGATGCCCAGCCTAGCAAGAATCCGTGTGTTAAATGTATCAGAGAATCTGGAGAAGGAATGTTAGGAACCCATGTTGCATGAAAACATGGACCTTTGATGGTTGATGGTTCAGTCACAGCAAGTGGAGAGTCCTCGGAGAAAGAGAGGTAGAGAATACAAGAAGCCTAGAGCCTTTGATAAGGACTGTTCTAGCTCTTGTAGGAGTTCATTTGGAGTCCAGGACAAGCTCAAGTTAAAGAATGGGCACCAGCACTCAGGTGATCCTACTACTTCTAGGAACTCGAATGCCAAAGTGCACAAGTCTGGCCCTAAAAAGGGCAATGATATCAATGCCCAGCGTAGCAAGAAGCCGTGTGTTAAATGTGGAAGTATGCATAGAGGTAAGTGCATGTTAGGTACTAATAACTGCTATAGGTGCGGAAATAGGAGGCATATGGTTAGGGACTGCCCATAGATGTGAAATCAGGCAAGGAAAGATGCTCAACCTCGACCTAATCCTATTATCGAAGCTAACACTATCAAGAGGAACAAATTATATTCTTTAAAAGTTTAAGAGAACCAACACAAGTAAGTTGATGTGGTCATTGGTATGTTGCATGACTTCTCTTTTCCTTTGTATGAATTGTTAGATCCAGGATCCACTTTGTCATTTTTTACTTCTTTAGTAGCTAGTAAATGTAATTTGCTTCCTGAGATCTTACATGAACCACTTCTATTTAATACTCCTATAGGAGACAGTGTTAGGGCAGAAAGTGTAAATAGAGATTGGCCAATAATTGTTCTCAATAAATTTACTTATGCTAATCTAATAGAATTAACCATGCTTGAATTTTTATATAATTTTGGGTATGGATTGGCTTTATAAATATTGTGGTAGCATAGACTATTGAAACAGATTAGTAAGGTTTTAGTTTCCGAATGAGTTAGAGTCAGAATGGGAAGGGTGTAGTTCAAATCCAATAGGCCAAATAGTTTTCCATCATAAAGACAACAAGATGCTATCTAAAGGGTTAGGTGCAGATGAAAACCTTTCCTACGAAGAGGTTTCCGTTGAAATTTTAGATTGCTTAGTGAACTAGTAAGGGAACAAGGAGGTTGTCACCGTAAAGGTGTTATGGAGGAA
The DNA here is from genome assembly GCF_036512215.1 of Solanum lycopersicum. Lineage (NCBI taxonomy): Eukaryota > Viridiplantae > Streptophyta > Magnoliopsida > Solanales > Solanaceae > Solanum > Solanum lycopersicum. The sequence continues at coordinate 42,390,038 of NC_090806.1, read as the reverse complement.
CCATGTTGCTAAGACAACAACATGGGAGGACAAGGCCGATATGAGATCCCTTTACCTCACTTATTCAGTTCTAGAGGGTACATATACTGTTTCTTAGTCCGATTTCATTAATGCGACTCTAAATCTTAGTGAAAATAGGTGTTTTTGGTGTTCTAAGTCCATAGCTATCTGTCTTACAGTTGCACTATATGAGTTAAAATGAGTTCATTCTTGCACTCATGCTGCTTTTTTTTGTATAGAGTAAACATGATTTTTGTGTTGCATGAGTTGTGATATGCAATAAGTTATGTGCGATTGAGAAGTGATTTCCTTAATCTCAAATATGAAGATTCATAAAAGTTTGAGTAATATGCATCATCCACATCAGAAATTTACAAAGAGTGAAGTTTCAAGTATGTTAATAAGTTTTCGAAATTACCCTCTTTGATTTAAAATGATATGTAGTTTCATTCAAGAACAAATGTTCCTATGGACGGGATAATGTAACATTATGGAAATATTACATGTCAAGTAAAAGCCGATAGGTCTTGAAGAATGTGTATTAAGGGTACATAGGCATCCCAATGCTCAATATTAATAAAAAGTGGGCATAGAATAGAAAATCTACTAAGGGGTATTAGCAAATATCTATATTAGCAAATACCTAAATAAGAAAAATAATGGGCATATTAGAAAATATTGTCTTAAAGGGTGTTAACCAACTTTCTAACATTAATGAGCTTATTTATGAAATGTAGCTTCAATGAAGATCCTAAGCTAAAAACATATATTTTCTAGTATTTGCACATTAGGTATGACACATCTAAGTGTCAAGCCTAGGCACCATAGACATGACCATTTAGAATGGGCATGTAGATTATGTAGAGCCCAAGGACATAGTAAGGATATTTGGTACAGTAAGTAAGCATTCCAAGTAAACCCCCAAGAAAATTTAGTTTGGAGAGTACACACAACAATAAATAAGTAGCAACACATGTGGAAGCACATGTGCAAATATTTGGTTAGGGTGGTTAGGGGAAAGCACACAATTGGGGGTAAATCCATTTGTGGATGAGATTACTTATCAGTTATAGGCTCTAACTAACTTACCTAAATATCTAACTAACCTATTACTTACCTAAATAAACTAACCAAGAGACCCAACTACCTAAGATACAACCGGGTTACTCTAACCTAGTAACTAGTTCAAGAAACATCCTAGTGTCTTACCTAGGATGGTCCAAAGGGTTTATTAAGGTCTTAACGACTTCGGGGTACTTTAGTAATTACCATAGGTCACCTAATTAATTAAATTAGAAATGTAATTAATTAACTTAAATAGTAAAACTGAAATCCTTTCACTAGACAAGTAACTAACTAAGAAACCTCCTAGTACCTAACTTAGGATGGTCCAAAGGGTTAGTTATGGTCTTAAAAACTTAGGGGTAATTTAGGTATTACCCTAGGTAATCTAATTTATTTAATTAGAAACTTAATTAATTAACTTAATTGGTAAAAACCTAAACCACTAAGAAATTTTGAGATATCAGTTAAGCCAAGTGCTCTTCTAATACTAGTCAATTTCAGAGGGAAATTTAGGTAATTAACAAATTTATTAATTTAATTAACTTAATTAATATAAATTTTAATATGTAAACATGAGTTCCTAAGACCTGAAACCCATAATAATTCACTTAGAAACGGAGCTCAAAGGCAACAAGCAAAAACGTAGAAAGACAAATGTTCTCTTAGGCGATTTAAAGGTATCCTTCAAGGGCTTCATGCAAGGTGATATTTGTAGATTCAATTCTACATGATGTATGGGTTTTCTCTCATGGAAATATTTCACCAATAGAATTTTCAAACTTTTGAATTCATGAATTTTGAAACTAGGGTCGCTTTCCAATGATATTGTTGGACGTCCATCTCCCTCGTTATTTGTGTTTTCTTTTCTTTATGTTTATAGATGTAATCTTGTACGTGTTGTTGGAATATGGTGCTAACTTATCATTAAGTATAGGTTGTTTATTTGTTAAATACTAATGAGTCATATATACTTGATTCATATGATTAAGGTATTAGTTTAATTAAATAAAGAATGATGTAATGCTTCATTGTGTTCGAGAATATGATGTTTGTTAAAAGCCTATTATTAAGTTATCTACTTTTGAATTTGACTTGCTTCCTAATGAGGGGATCATTATATTACATTTATGGGTTTAATTAATGTGGTTAGTGATAACATAATTAAAGTTGTACAAGTTAATGTTTGGTTTATGCCAATTAAATGGCTAACAATGTCTTGCCCAAAAAATGGAATGAATTGACTTTCAATATTGCTTTCAAAGTATGTTAGGAATATTGGCTAATGGTTAATGCAAACCCAATTAAGTATGACTGATATAACTTTGAATTCATAACCAAAGGTATTCTTGGTTTGTTAATGAATAATTAGGCATATATATACTTGATTCATATGATTAGTATATTAGTTATATGAAATAAAGAATTATGTAATGTTTAATTGTGTTCGATAATATAAAGTTTGTTAAAAGTCTATTGTGAAGTTTGCTACTGTTAATTGGACTTACTGCCTATTGGAGGGATCTTTATAATAAATTTATGGGATTAATTTATGTGGTTATTTATAACATAATGAAAGTTGTTAAAGTGAAATTTTGGTTTATTTCAATAAAAAGGCTAACAATGACTTGCCGAAAAAGTTGAAGAAATTGTCTTACAATATTGCTTCAAAGTATGATGTGAAGATTAGATAATGGTTAATATAAACACAATTAAGCATGACTAATTTAAATTTCAATTCATAACCAAGGGTATGCTAATCATTGGGACAAGTCCCAAGATAGCCTTTCCAAATGAACTAAGAACATAATAACTACGTTGAACAAAGTTCTTAACGTTTATAAAGAATGGTATAAAGATAGTAAAAGATATGAAACGAGTTAAGGTGAGTAATAACATCATTAAAAATCTTTAAATTATGAAAGTGACCAGATGGGGTGTTAAATAAACTTACACAAGTTTCACTTACACTTAAGACTACTATGTTAAAGATACTTACAAAAGATGGTGTTAATAATCGAGAGACAAGTCTAATTAACACCAAGATGATAATGTAAGGTTAAATACCACATTTAGTCAAGGAAATAGAGGGATGACTGGTTATCCAAAGAACTAATTAAACCTTGGCAAGCTTTCATAATGTTTGAGTCAAGTCTAAAATATGTAAAGAAAAACATTTGAGCAAAGCACCGATAGACTAGCAATGAGCTTCTTCCTGCACATTTAAGCCTCATGAGATGAGGATACAACCAAGGTTGATAAATTGTCTCTGTATCTTTGCTGGTCTTCGAACTATATTGCAAGCAAAGGACCTATCCAATGGATTCTACCTAAGTGATCTAGGTATGATGCGGTTTCACCTTGACCGGTAATTTCACCTTTTTTTGTATAAGGATGACACTGGATTTAATGTTTATCTCACATTGTCTATGTTGGTCAAACGCTAAAACAAAGTATTCGGTTCACTTTAGCCATGAACCACCTCTTTTTGGTGTAGGGAGTACACTGGACTTGGTTTCACTTTAGCTTGTGAACCATCCCTTTTTTGTGGGGGGAAAGACAATGGATTTCATGTTAGCTCAAATGATCTAGATTCACTTTGATCAGTGAATCACCCCTTTTTGGTGTGTGGCAGACACTGGATTTCAAGTTTGCTCACATAATCTTAATTCTAAAAAAGTCCTTAAGAAAGAAAAAAAGAAAGAAAGAATAAGATGTGTATGTTAAAGTGAAGCTAAGAAATTAAAAGCCTAAGAATATCAATCAACAGTTTGGATAAGGATGATGTTTTTAGAAAATAATGGGCATAGCCAGTAATGATTTCTTTTATTATAAAAATGATCAATGCCAAATAAAATTGGCTTATAATGACTTCTAATATTATGCAAATAAAGGGGAGTAAGATATAATGGCAAATCAATGTCCCACATTCTCCATAACATGAAAATGATGACATAAGTGACCTAGCCAATAAAGATTGGCTTATAAACATTTCATGTCAAATCTAACAACAATGAAAAGAATAAGTTGTAGTTAGGGTAGCCAAATCCTTTCCTTAGTCTCTTGGATTACTTAATTGATTCATTTTAGGTATGGGACTACAGTTATTCATTGCACTTCTAATTAAAATAGAAGATTAAACATATCTTTGAACTACTTAACAAGAAGAAGAAAAAAATTTTAAAAAATAAACTAAGTATAAAAAAGGGGCTCTCAGGTTTCGAGGAGTAAGTTTTTGAATTTTTGTTCGAGTTGTTATTAAATTATGTTGATGATTCTAAGGTCTTATGTTCATATAAGAAAACAGAGTTGTGTGCTTTGAATGCGATAAAATACGTCATATTCATACTAGAATTCACAAATAACTAAATAGGAAAGTCTACTAATGCCACTTTCCAAAAATAGCATGTTGTTAAAGGAAAATCTTTCCTTGATCATGCATACTCCTTATGTGTATGTGTGCATATACCCATACTTAGTACAAGTGTGTACTAACCCTATACTATTAGTATCTTTATAGGTACAGGTCAGAGAGAAGGTTGAAGACTCATCGCTGTTTGGATTATTGATCTCCAGACTATGGTAGGTACTCTTGATGTTAGAGAATCTACACTTATCTATCTAGCATAGTACTTTAGACATAGATAGTTGATGTTGTCCCTAGCGTTTCTTTTCAGACGTGTATTTCAAAGCTTTGTACAAAGGCCATTTTGGCAAACTATTACATTATATATTGATCTGTTGATTTAAATTTATTCATCAATTGTAGATGGTTGTTTAATTTGAGATTAGTAGAATACTAGTCTTTGTACAAAATATATTAAGTCTATGTATACTTCATTATGTTTTAAAAGTTTTATATTTTCCACAAATTTTACTATATGAATGTGATTAAAGCTAAGAATAGGCTTTTCTGTGACCTTTGAGAGGTTAACGATGACAGTTGTATTTTTATTCTTCAACCCGGGTGTGACATGCGCACAAGTAACTACTCGAGGTGGTAAAGAGACAATTGATCCACTAATGTTGGCTGCAATAGATTGTGGTATGAGAAAGAAAGACAATGTAATAGACGATAGTATAGAGTTGGGTGATGCAACAATGAAAGGAGAAAACTTATCTCAGAAATCGGTCCCCTTACCTCGACCACCACAACCATTTCCACAGAGATTGGTGAAGAAAATGGAAGATCGTAAATATCGCTAATTTATCACTATGTTGAAGCAACTTTCAATAAATGTTCCATATATTGAAGATCTATAGAAAATTTCATGATGTGTTAAGTTTATGAAACACATGATAACAAAGAAAAGTTTGGTTAGTTTTGAAGAGGACGACATAATATAGCAATGTAGTGCTATTGCTACAAGGTATTTTGTGCAAAAAAAGGTGTATCCGGGTGCCTTGACTATATCATGTACAATTGGGTTGCTACACTTCTCAAAGGCATTTTATGATCTTGGTGCAAACATAAATCTCGTGCCACTGTCCATTTAAATGAAGTTTGACTTGGGGGACCCAAAGAATACCACAATGCGGTTACCGATGGCTGATTGAATTGCGAAGAGGCCCATAGGTCTACTCCATGATGTCTTGTGAAATTGGAGTCTTTCATCTTTTCGGTGGAATTTATGATTCTTGACTATGATGTTGGTTTTGAGGATCCCATTATCCTACGGAGGCCCATCAATTACACTGTGTGTGCATTTGTCTGTATGGAAAAAGGGAAGATGAAGTTCAGTTTGAAGAAGGATGAAGCAACTTTCTATATTTGTAGGTCCATGATGAAAGGTGGCGAGCTCTATCTTCTATAACCTACGGAGTTGAAATTATATTTGAATAGCAAATTAAAGAGTGGATCGGTGTTCAGAACTGACAACTGTCATCATGATTTACACATTGATTGTATTGAAGAGTATAATGATTAGGCGACATCACTTTAAAGAAATGAATATCGATCAAAGTCAAAGAAATTTGAGGTGTAATGTATTGCGAGTCTCCACATGCAAGACCAACTATTATGGAGGCACTGAAGTTCGACCATAAGTTTCTACTACCATATTTGAGGTTTGCATTTTTGGGTAGAGATTACATTTTGCTGGTGATTATTGCAGCACACTTAAATGGCATCAAGTAGAGTGCTTTGTGGCGGTGTTGATGAGGTTCAAGCAAGCTATTGGATGGACTTTTGTGGATACTATTGAAATCCCCCCCGGTATTTTGTTCCTACAAAATCTAACTCATGCTAGATCACAAACTAGTCTTAAGCACCAAAGAAGGATGAATACACTTATGCAAGAAGTAGTTAAAAATAGCTCATCAAGTGTTTAAATTTTGGAGTCATTTATCCTATTGCGGGCAGAAGTTGGGTGTGCCTTGTTCAATGTGTGCCTAAAAGGTTGGGATGACAGTGGTACCTAATGAAAGGTACGAGTTTGTTCCTATATGGCCCTTGATCGTATGGAAAGTGTACATGGACTACCGGAAGTTGAATGCTTAGATATAAAAGGACAATTTTCCCATGCCTTTTATGGACCAAATGTTAGGCATAGGAAGGGTTTGGTACTATTTTTTAAGCGTTTTTCAGGCTTCAACTAGATCTCTATTGCCCTCGAATACCAAGCAAAAACCACCTTCACTTGTTCTTATGGTACTTTTGCATTCAAAAGGATGTCATTTGGGTTATGTAATGCGCTTACAACCTTCCACCATTTTATGATGTCGATATATTCTTATATAGTGGAGGTAACTATTAAGTTGTTCAAGGATGATTTTTTTGTGGTTGGCAACTCCTTTGATTGGTGCTTAAAATATCTAGCCGAGGAACTCAAGACATGTCTAGAATGCGTTTTATTGGTAAATTGGGAGAAGTAACACTTCATTTTGAAAGAAGGTATAGTGTTGGGCCATTGGATTTTAAAAAATGAGATAGAGGTTGATCGGGCCAAAGTTGAGGTGATTGAGAAGCTTTCACCACCAATATTCGTCAAGGGTGTGAGAAGTTTTTTTGGGCATGATATATTTTATCGAAATTTTATAAAGGATTTTCCAAAAATTGCTCATCTATTGTGCAAATTTCTAATGAAAGATTGTTAGTTCTATTTTGATGAGTCTTATCTAAGAGCAATTGGAGAGTTGAAAGGGAAGTTTGTTTCTGCACCTATTAATATTTCACAAGATTTGGGTGAGCCATTTGAGGTTATCTGTGTTTAAAGAGGTATTGCACTCGGTGTTGTATTGGGGCAAAGAAAATAAAAAATCCTTCATGCTAATTACTATACGACTAAAGCCCTGAATAAAGCCTAAAGAACTACATTGTAACATAATAGGAACTTCTATAAGTGGTTTTTGCATTAGAGAATTTTCTATCCTATTTGATTGGCACGAGGTTTATAGTTCATATCGACCATTCTACATTGAGGTATTTGATGATGAAGAAGGACGTGAAGCCAAGGTTTATCATATGGGTATTCTTTCTTCAAGAGTTTAATTTTGAGGTGAAGGATCGAAAGACGACAAAAAGTCAAGTGGCCGATCATTTTTCTTGATTAGGGGATGAAGCTATGATCAAATTGGGGGAAGATGCAAAATTAATTATGCGTTTCTAGTTGAACATATATTGGCCACTTGTTTTGTCTGATCTTTTGGTTCGCAAACATTGCTAACTATTTTTCAAGTCATTTAGTCACATCGGATTTACCATTCCATCATAGGAAAAACTTCTTATACAATGTGAATAAGTTCTTTTGGGTTGAGCCTTACTTATATTGGAGTTGTGCCAAATGGATTATTCGTTGTGGTGTGCCTGAGGTTAAAAAATTGAGTGTCGGTGAGATGTGTCATCATTGTGGTATTCGAACTGCGCACAAGATCTTGCAATGTGGGTACTATTTGTCCCACCATCAACCAAGATGCTCTTAAGTTCACTCAATCATATGATCATTGCTAACGAGATTGAGGGATTTCAAGGAGGCAAGAGATTCCATGAATCTCATTCTAGTGATTGAATGATTTGATATTTGGGGCATTGCCTTCATGGGCTTGTTTGTGAGTTCTTGTGGACTGAAGTATGTTCTTGTAGCGGTTTACTAGTTGTCAAAATGGTTGAAGCAATTGACCTCCCAAACAATGAAAGGAGGAAAGTCACCGCATTCTTGAAAAAGAATATCTTCTCCATATTTTGTACACCTAGGGCCATTCTTAGCGACGGAGGTTCTAACTTTTCTAATAAATTATTCAAAGCGCTGTTGGAAAAATATGGTGTTTGCAAAAATATGGCTACTCCTTACCACTTACAGACTAATGAGCAAGTTGAAGTGTCCAACCATGGGATCAAACAGATTCTGATGAAAATATGAATGCCAATAGAACTGATTGATCGAGGAAGCTAGATGATGCTCTTTGTACCTACCAAAGTTCCTACAGAACTCCCATCGGTATGTCTCCATACAAAGCTTATATATGGGAAGGTTTGTCTATTACCGGTCAAGCTAGAGCATAAGGCTTTGTAAGTAATGAAGAGACTCAACTTGGATTGGGTAGGAACGTCAAATCAGAGGTTACAATCGTTGAATGTGCTTGATGAGTTTTGCCAAAAAGACTATGAAAGTTCATTCATCTAGAAAGAGGATATGATGAGGTATCATGATCAAAGAATAGAAAAGAAAGAATTACATGTTGGTGCTCTTGTGCTTCTATTCAACTCTAGGATGCGCTTATTTTCACAAAAACTTAAGTCCAAATGAAGATGGAAATTGTTCATCACCAAAGAGTTCCCACATGGAGTAGTCATGATGGAAAACAAGGATGGAACAAGGTTCACAATCAATGGACAAAGGATTAAGATATAATTGGGTATGCGAAAAGTGTTCATTAAGTGGTTGAGGCCTACTATTTTAAGAAAATGTGAGTAATCAAGCGGATGCGTCATACCGCACAGTTAAATCAAGCGTTTCTTGGGAGGCAACCTAAAGTGTACACTGTAGCCAACGATAGGTTTTGTTCTCCGCAGAGAAACAATTTTTATTGTGTTTTCTTTATCTAGGTCATTCATTTTCTTTTTTCGTTGTGCGCTAATGTTGGATAAAGATTAGAATAGGGTCCATTTCTAAAACTTGTCCAAAAAATAATTGTCGAGTAATGATTACATGTTCAAGTGGACAAATCAGAATTTGCAGAAATGGTTTAGTGCAAAGGTCTACGAACCCCATCGACATTCCGTCAGTCAATTAACAGACTGTGAATTACATCTGTAGATTCCAGGTATGTTTGAAACTTCTTTTAAGTATAAGATTGATCGATGGTCCTCGATCGATCCATGGCCCATGAACAAGGTCCTGTCGATTAGTCTGTCAGTGAACAGACCCGACTCGGCCACCAATATTTAAAACCTAAACATTCAAATCCTTCCCACTTTCCATTTTTCTCAAATTTTTTTACCATAATCATTACCCATTATTATCATCCAGCCTAAATCACTCTCCAACCCATTATCACATCTCTAAAATTCTTCTGCCATCTCACTTTCCTCATATCCCAAACATGTCTCTAAAAAATTCTCTATCTTTTCATCCCCAAAAGTCCACTGATATGGTTTGGCGAGCATCAGCTTCTTCGTTGAATTGCACATCATTGTAGGCACAAGATCACACTAAACTTAATGTCCTTTAAGGTAAATTCTACTTCATGTAAATCTAAATTCGTGTTCAAAGTTTAATATAGGAAGTCGGGAGTTGGGATCTTGACCTTGGGATTGAATTAACTAACAATACACGTTAATAGTTTAGTAGTGATTACCGTTGGTGTGATGGATAGCGATTGTATAGCATCTTAGCTTCTCTAAATATGTGTATCTAATTCCACTTGTCAGTTCCAACCTAGGGTTCTTACTTTATACACATTTGTGTAAAAATATTGTACGAAATTGGAATGCTAAGAATGACTAACTAGTATAGGTTATGTTGAAATACATGAATAGACTATATTGTTTCTAAAATTTGTTCGTAAAAATAAGAATTTGAACAGAAGATGGACTCCAATCTAGCACGTGCCTCAGTCACGAGACCTAGTCTAAAAATCGGCGTTCAATCAACAAACCATCAATCGGGTCCATAGTTATACATGCACACAAATAGGTACAAGTGCAAAATGACAGATGTGGACTACGGTCCATCGATTGATCGACAGGCTGTTCTGTAGATCGATCGTTTCAATATAGAGTATGTTTTAACCGATCGATACCACGAAAGCATTCCACGGACTGTCGATGGGGCCCGTCAAGATGAAACTGCACCTTATGAAAAAAATTTATCATTTCTTTGTTTATTATTGTTACTGTTTCGTGTCCTACAACTATTTTTAGATTTTCATTAAGCTTTTTTATCACTAAAAATATTCCTCATGCACCGTGGCACCCAAGAGGAAAGTGGTCTACTCAAAGAGGAGCAAATCAAAGTTTGTCGCCCCATCCTTTCGGCTAATTAATGATCACAACGACTCGAAGAGACACCCATCCTACGTCCTCCGAGCACTAGACCACTAACTACAGCATCCCGAATCACTAGTGCACCTCAAGAAGATGTTTACCAACGTAGTGAATGCCTCCCAATATTATGTGGAGCATAGACTGATTGGCTGAACAATTAGGGATGCCTCCTGTTCAGAAGGAGCCTCAATATTTGGCTCTGAGTCTTCCACTGCTTCAGTATTAAGGTATGTCCAATCTTTAGGGTCATTGTTGGCTAATGCATGCGGTTCCAACCCTTAGGGAGCCATTGGATTAGGGGAATACTAATAACAATCCTCGTCTGTTGACGCAACCAGCTCTAGAGTTGCACCTGCACACAAAAACATATGACCCCACCCACGAGTAGATGAACAAAATAGGTGGTGTGTTGACTGTGAATGGAAAGTCTATAGTTATTACAAGACAATAATTAGAAGGGGTCGATGGCACAACTAATCGCTGTGGAACGACAAGTCCTCACAAAAATCCTACATACAGTGTGACAAAGGTGCAACGATTATTCAACCTCCACAGGTGTGACTGGATTGAACAGGGCCTATACACGTACAACAAGGATATTGTGTGGGAGTTTTATATTTCCTATGCTGCCACTATGTGAGGGTCTACTGACAAAAGGGCAAAACCCGTGAAACATGACCTTCTCACTTATAGATTGGTCTGAGACTGCCAGATAAACTTCTCGCAAGCTACCATCCACAGATTTCTCTACTGCCACGTCACTGGTCAAGACTAGAGTATTAACACCACATAGTTTGATTATAGTGGACATAATCAATACATGTGATTTTCAAACGAGTGTCGAGTAGTGGGAGGCGGTAAAAATATGGCTACAAAAATATATCGCTACAAATGGTGAGGGGGATGACTGGGTCATAGCACCCCGAGGTATTGTACGTAAGTCAACACTAAAAATTGTGGACAATTCTTTGTGTTGTTAGTTGGAAAAAGAGTATCTCTTAAAATGGCAAAAAATGTACTCACGTGGGACAGGGCATTCACGATGACAATGCTAATAGAAATATTGGGGTTAATTTTTCAAAGATGAAGGCTGAAAAACATGAGCAGTATTTTATGACATCCCCTAGTTACCCATTTCCGTGTTGATCTTTTAGATGTGCAATAACACTGGAGCGCCAATCTGCCATTGTGATATACTCATTCAATAGCAGATGCTGCGGAGCGCATTAAAAAGAGGGTAGCCAAGCAGACGGAGCAGCAGATTCAGGCGGTTCATTAATGCCTAGATGCATTTGATCTATGAGTTCTAGCACGACCAGCACCTACCAGAGATCTCACTCTCATTCTGACAAAGTGTCTAGATTATGAGTAGATGTTGATTCTATCTTCAAGATGTGAGAGACATAGTTGATGCATGACATAGTTGATGCATGACCATTCTGAGCTCGTAGAAGATACTAGTCTTGAGGCATTGTGCAAGCACCGGGAAAAGGCTAGAAGGGCCTCGATCATGGTAGAAGAGTTATGCCAGATGAGAGTGCAAGAGTGAGTTGTAGGGGAATCGAGTTAAAGGCCCTTGAGAGGAGCAGTGCACACTACTGATGGTGGGGATAGAGCGTTTGGTAGGACTAATTATGATGTCATCCATGGAGATGTGGGAACTACAAATGATGATAGAATTGCTGACCCTACGACCTCCAAGAAATTGTACCCCTCTCTCCCCCCCCTCCACTTGATTATACGTCTTCGGAGAAATGACCCATATGTTAACTTCACAAACCATTGTGTTCTCTATGATTTATTGTGCATTGGAGACAATTTCACTCTCTTATGTTGGGGTGGGGGTAAATGGAATATGATAGGGTTAACTTTGAGTAGCCTACGTCACGATCATCTTTTAGGGTTTTCTTGCATGTGTTCTTTTTCGCAAAGAAACTGCTAATTTTTTTGTTAAACAGGCATGTACTAGTAAGTGTATGTGTGGAAGCATAATTTATTGAAGAATGATCGCTAAAAAACTTAATATAAGTTGAGCCATGTCAAATAGCACTGCTTACATGAATAGGATCAAGAGAAGTTGAATGAGTGATTTCTAAAATATTACTTGAAAATGTACCAACTACAGTACCTGTACTAAAACATAAACTGTGAATTCTTATAATCTTATAATTCAATGATGTGGCAAGTGAGTACAAGATTATTTGATTGTTCAACAGTTGGTGCCTACTTAAAACTTGTCTTGTTAGTATTTCTAACGGAATATGCTCAAGAAGCTCGGAAGTAATCATATACCCTTGTTCAAAATAGTTCATAATTAACCTAAAAAGAGGATGAACAAATATTTGAATGTCCCGTTGATTCAAATACATTGAGACTTTAATGGACCATTTCTTTCTAACTCAACAACTCACCTTCCCAAGGTAAATTTTTTTGCCCCAATCCCTCCTTGGACATATGCACCTCTAATTACACCAAAAGCCTAAGTTGAGGAGGAGTAATGCAAAAGTGAACTCGTCTTTTCCATGTCTTTACATCGGGTATTGTGCACCTCAACTCGTGGAAAATCCGTGAATTGAGGGTGGCTATGATGAGACAAGACACAAAAATGGGTGTGAAAAGAGTTTGATGTTGTAAAGAAAAGCATAACTACGAGAATGATTTTACATTGTAAAAATGAATGAAAAATTTAAAAGACAAAAACCCGGATTTAAATGAAAAAGAAAAAATAAGAAAAAGAGAAGAAAAGAGTGTTGACTAAAATACTAAAAAAATGAAAGTCACACCTAAGGCTAAAATGAGCAATGTAAAGAATTAAAAAAAATAGGGCATCAAAACAATAAGAAGAGGTTAAAAGCCTCGTTGTAACATAAAGAAGGGTAGATAGTCACTAAATGTACACAAATATACCACACTTGACTGTGAACGTACATTACAAGTGAAGAATGTTTTACCGTGATGCTAGAGACTACTTTGGTGAACATGAGCAGTGAAGATAAGGGCAAGCCTTTGACGTTGAGAATTAACTGTATATGAATTCATTCCTAAGCATGCGTGTTGAAATATATCCTAGCACCCAAAATTCATAATCACTTTGTGAAAATTAAGGATTTTTTTTTCAAGTGTGGGAACTTGTTACATTATGATAAAATTGGTACCTTGGTTATAGGAAAACAGTGGAGGTATTTGTTGAATGGTAAATTCGTGCCATCTATGATCCACATGAGTTAGTTTATCGAGATTGAGGTGTAGGACTGCACTAGATTAAAAAAGAGGCGGGATAGATACCTATGTTGTCTCTCGAGCTTAAGTTACTTGCTTCTATACAAGTGTTGTTTAGGGTCATAGTGTATCGCTTGCTGACAAACAACGAATGTATGTTAAGGTTGTTGGTGTACCGTGGAGTGCATGGTAATACATTTCACTAAGAAGTTGTATGTTTCTAGATACTTTTTGTATTGGTTTGAACATGTTTCGTGTCCAGACTTGCAAGAAAGAGGTTAAAGCATAAAACAACATAGACAACTGAAAAACATGCTAAAATATACCTACTAAGGTGATCGATGGCTCGTGAGTGGTCTCATAGATGGAAGTCACATGCCTGAACAAAACATTCCTTATCTGAATTTCTTTTTAATTAAGATTATGTTTTATAGGCATTAAACCCCGTTATTGGGGTTAGATACTACTACCCTTGTTCTAGTTTACGTTTTGGAGATTTTGTTTTGCAACTTTTAGCAAAAAATTCATATTCGGATTTTGTTTTGAAGCTTTTGGTTTTCCATTCAAATGAAATTTGTGGGTTTATTATCCTTAATGTTTAATTTAATCATTTCTTCATCTATCAATATGAATTGTGTTCTTGATAACATTGGTAACAAATACACAACTAGGTTTTTGGGAACAATGAGGGATTAACAAAGCATTACTAGTAAAAATGCAATTTATTAATAGTGTTTCTACATGTATAGATAATTCTTACGTCTAAAAGTATTTTTATTGAGTTCCACTTTAGAACTTGCCTTGATTCTACTAGCCGGACGAAGGAGGTAGTTAATAAGAAAAGAATTATCAACACAGATTTAGTGTGATACTATCTAGCAGGATAGTTTCGATTTCTGCGCATCAATAACTAAGTCATATATCGATATGAGACTTGCTAGAAATCCTCTGAAAAAATTTTAATATCGCTCTCTCTTCAGACGCTCCCGCCTACTGTTACAACGGCTACAGAAATATCTGAAACGCGCACTGCTACGCTGGCGCGTGCACCGCCGGTGGACCTCCAAAAAACACTGGAACAAAGCCAAATAGGGCGCCATGAAGATGGCAACAAACCCAATATGACACGCACCATGATTCATCTCTCAATTCCTCGTATTCAATAGATACAGATGTGAAGAATGCTGCTTTTTCAGAGGAGTTTGATCGAGAACGAGAAAATATTTCTTCAGGGATTTCTATGTGGAATCGAGGAAAATCGATAGTGGAACTAGATAATACTACTCACGATCTACATACTACTCAAAAATCAATCGATTCCACTTTACCAATTGACAGCAATCAAGAAATGAATTTGGTGAGAATCCCGAGGGAATCGCCTGGTCTGCGCAGTTAAATTCGAGCAACTTTGAGCCAATCTTGTAACGTATTGAGTACTGGGGTTTACCCCGCTGTTGATAAGTAGCATCCCACTGAAATTTCAAGCAAAAGAGGCGGGGGAATCTCCAGCGGTGAGAAGTCTATCGTAGGAGAAGCTCAAAACACCGAAAACCATAGAAACTCGATAATGGGGACTAACTTTCAATCTATTGACGTTCAGTCAGCAGATTCTTCTAAAAATACTGAAGGAAGAAACAACTTCAACAACAATTCGTTATCCCACTATGATTCTACACTCAAACTGCAACAGGGGAGTCAAGATAATGAAGAACATGAATTTGTCTCTAGTCGAAATGCAGAACAACACAATGTGTGGTAGGTTCAAGAAATTCGAACACCAACAATGGGAGAAGGAAGAAAGACACAACCTGGGGGAATTTTGATTGAGAAACAGGATACTACCAGCCACAACATGAAGTTGCATACAACGGCCTCATCGAATTCTGAACAATCCTCAAACTTTTCCTTTGGAATTATAGGTAACTCATCCTATATAACTCCTCACATTATTGTTGATGCTTCATAGGTCAGGCCAAATGAAGATGACAAGGGAGAAGAGAAAGGTCAAACACAGCCTCAAAGGCAGGAACATGCAAGTCACAAAACACAACCTGCAGGCATGGAAATGCAGCAAAGAACAAATGATCAAAAGAATGTTGCAAATGGTAAGGAAAGCCAACAAATTCACAAACAAAGCTCAACTCAGTCTAAAAGACAGGAAAACAGTCAACAAGGAGAAACAAATTCAGAAAATCAAAGCAACGGGACAACCATGGATTTCAAAAGCAATTTCCCAAAGATCTCCAACAACTACACTAGGTATGACCCTAACTCTCAGATAGATAGAAATAAACAGATGAACAATGCTGCGCAAGGAAATGCTAGACCTCCTAACATCCAACAACAAGGGCAAAACATTAGTAACAATGTTAAACAGGGTAAAATTTCAGAACCTGCTACATACACTGTTGTTCAATCCTTTGCAGCCCACTTGAGGTATAATCAGTCTAAGAATGAGATCCCAATTGTGTTGAATGACCCCATACATACTACTAAACAAGGGTATCCTGCTGTGCTCTTAGATGAAAATGACTATTATGTGAAATTGGCTGAATGTTGTAAGTATACAGTGTGGGAAAATTCACAAATAAATGCCCAAAATGGAGTTGGTTAGAAAGAGCTTTACCCTTCAAACTCAAATTACTGGAGGGGTGAAGATTACTCACTTTAACTCTAGGCATGTGTATATTGATCTTGATAATGAATTCGATTATCAAACTGTGTGGACAAAATTGAGGATGACTATTGAAGGGCAGTTCATGAGAATTCAAGCTTGGACCCCTGATTTTACCCCCGAGGAAGAGACTCCTATTGTTCCTATTTGGGTTGACGTGCCAGGCTTTCCATGGCATTGTTATAATAAAGTTCTATTGACTACTATCTTGGAATCTGTCGGAAAAGTCGTGTATCTAGATTCTCCGACTTCTCAAAAGACTAGAGGTAGCACTACTAGGGTGAAAGTTCAAATTTATATCACTAAGAAAAGGCTCAACATGTATGGTTGGGATTAAAAAAATCAGACCCCAACAAGGGGAGATGGTTAAAGGTTCAATACGAAGGTATCCCCGACTATTGTATGTATTGTAAATATCAAGGGCGTATGGATTATGATTGCACTATAAAAAGAAGAGATGAAGAGGTGAACAAGAGGAAAGAAATGGAGTCTGAAAAAATAGATAAATCAAGAGGAGATCAGAATCAAGGTTGAGATGTAATACAGGAAAATGTTAAGCAAAATCAAAAGAAAACAACCAAGAAGGAAAAAAACAAGAGACCAGAAATCAGGGTGAATGAAATTATGTTCAAGAAATTTCAGAAAAAGAGGAGTAGTGGAAGACACAAAGAAGAAAACAATTAAAAAACTTGGAGCAAGTTGAACCCAAAACAGCATGGAGAGCACGCTCACCACAATACAAGAAAGTCATTGATGACAGCCAGCTGGCAGCAGGTATACCTCCTTCCATTACTACTCATAACTTTAATAGTGACTTAGAAGTGCAGGAGCAGGCTGTTTAGGAGCTGCAGGTGGACACATCAGGAAAGAAAGGTGCTGCAGACAGCAATATCAACCAAATCCAAGAGCCAGTTACTGCATCACCACCAACAACACAAACAACAAATGTCCAAAACCTGCACATGGACAATTCAGAAAGGAAAGGGGATGCAGACAGTGATACACAACAAAATGAAGAAACAAATATTGTTTCACCATCAACAAATCAATGAACAAACTTGCAGCAACATCAAACACAACTCACACAAGCCAATAATAACAAGAGAACAAGTTTTGAGTTATCTCTACCCATACCCCAGCAATCCCCTGTAAATGTTGGTGATAATATTGTGAATGTTGGGTTGGCTGTTGAAGTTTATGGAGGTATGGATGGAGGGTGTCAGGAGAAGCCCATTAATCTGAAGGAAGGGGTATCCAAAAAGGGGAAAGGAACTCTGGTTTTTGATCACTCTGACAATAGGAGAGACCTTAGAGCCTTAGAAAATAAGTCTCTAAATTCCAGCAATAAGGGGCAGCAGAAAAATTCAAGTCAAAGGCAAAATTATGAGGCTAATCGAAGTTTGAAAAGAGCTGAAAATCAAGAAGCAGGGGGTGTAAATGCTGCTGGAAATCAACAATATACTGTTAATTCTGAGCATCAGCAGCAGGGAAATAAAACTCCTGTCGAAAAACAAAACAATAGATCACAAGGCAGACCTAGCAAAAAGAGAAGAGAAGCAATTAAAAGAAAAATTCAAAGTGAGGCAGGTCTGGACTGTGATAATGAGCAGATTCAAAGAGAAAATAAATCTCCAAAATAGTGCCATGACAACTCAGATTATGAAGTTATAAATTCAGAAGATGAGTTCGACGAAGATACTCAATCTCTCAATGAAAATGAGGGAGAAGAGTAAAAGGATGAAACTAGTGCACAGTTGATCAACGCTTTTGGTTCTACTTTCCAAAGTGAGTTTGAGTCTGAAATCCATGAAGTCACTACTCAACAAGGTTTATCTCCAAGGGGTAGAAAGGAAGTCAGACAATATAACAACACCGTCACAAAAAGCACATCTGCTAATACAAGCAGACCCAACACAAGGTCACGAAGTAAATGTTTTTAATTATCAGTACATTATGTTGCAATGCAAGGAGCATCAACACCCAAGGCTCTTTGGAAAGACTCCAAAATCTCAAGACAATGCATAATTTGTCTATGATTTCTATTCTTGAACCTTTTGCAGATAACTCTCAAATCAACAAATACAAGCTTTTTTTTTCTATGGATAATGCTCTTTGTAATAATAATGGCAAAATTTGGCTTTTTTGGACGAATGATATGGAATGTGATATTTTGGAAATTCATGATCAACATATCACTTGTTGGGCCAAACATGTTGAATACAATGAGAAATTTATTTTTTCTCTTGTTTATGCTAAGTGTAAGGAACACTTAAGAAGACCTCTTTGTGAAAGACTTTATCGTATCTCCAATATTGATAGCCCATGGTGTACGATTGGAGACTTTAATGTCATTACGTTAACTGATGAAAAACATGGTGGCTTGCCCTATAATATGAACAAAAGTCTGGAATTTATTGATATCATTGAGGCTTGTGGTATTATGGACATAGGCTACAGTGGTCAACATTACACTTGGTGTAATCAAAGATCAAGAGTGTGGAAAAGATTGGATCGAGCCATGGTCAACGATAAATGGTTGGAATGTATGCCACAAACTACTATTTCTCATCTTCCTGTTGTTTGCTCGAACCATTGCCCTTTATTAATGGAAATGGAGGTGAGAATAGCCCAAGAAGTAAAATATTTTAAGTTTTTGCACTGTTGAACTGAAAATGAAAATTTGAAGGTTATTGTGCAAAGCTCTTGGCAAGAGGAAGTAAGTGGTGATCCTATGTGGACACTTCATCAGAAAATGAACAAATTGGCTTCTACCTTGAGTACATGGTCTAAGAGTTAATATGGGAACATATTTTCAGGAAACCCAAGTTAGTTGGACTTGCCAAAAAAGATTACAAAAGTCATGCTATGAGAGTTACATGCATCATCATGCTTTCATATTGCACCCAGGACATAAAATATTTCATATAGCACATAAATATATCACATATCATTTGTTTATATACCATGAGACCTTGGAATTATGGATTTAACATTAGAACTTCCCAAATGAGGGCTCAACATATGTGAACTCAACATGGGAGCCTTCTTTAGCAAACACAGAGTCTGCTTCTTTCATTCATACGTACGTCACATTATTCATTTCATTAATTTGTAGGCCGATATAACATCAGCTATACCTAGGATGAAGTTTAAGACTCTCATCGTGATCATGAAGTGCAATGGCCAAGAATGACCTAATATCATTACCTGAATTTGATTTCCCCTAATGATTCTATTGCACGTACATCTTCATTGTCATTCATTTAATTATCTTTCATACTTTGAGGAACTTCAACTTTAACCGACATAGATCATGTGATCATCATTAAATCTGGTGTCTTTCCAACACCGAAAAGGGGTGGAATCACTGGCCAAGGTTAAACCAAAACATCCCATGCTCGCTTAGGTGGAAAATCACTGGTTAGTTCTCTATGCTTAAAGCATAGTTCAAAGACTAGGCCCATACCCACCTTGGTGGCTAGTATCATCTCATGAAAATTACGTGAACCTGCGCCATTCCCGAAAGAAGGCATCAACACTGATAGCTAGTCTATCGATGCTAAGTTTAAAGATCTTAAATGCATTAAACTCATTCATCATTGAAGATTGCTTATAGAATGAGGTAGTCATATTTCATTAGATGAGTAATCATCTCGTCTTGACGTATTAAGTGTGAATTTTCCTTCCACTTACATATAGAGTATTTAGACTTGTCTCATCATATTAAACACTATCTTAGGTGAGTACTTTTTGTGGCATTATATTGGTCTACATGTACAACTTCTTTCATATTCACAAGCCTCTATTGTGGTGCCACCCTGTTCTTTCTTAACATCTTTTCATTTCATCTTTACTCACCTTTCATTATTTACTCATCGTATAACATACATATACTCGCTTGGAGTTTACATTGAGGGACACTGATTCTAGGCGTAAATATAACTTATCTCACTTGTACTAGCCTATTCTCATGTAGCCACTCTTTCTTTGCTTATTCATCGTTTAGCATAAATATACTCTTTTAGAAATTTAATTTGGTGACATTTATTTTTAGGTGTAGATGCAGCTTGTCTCACTTGCACTAGCCTATAGTCATGTAGTTACTCTTTCTTCGCTTATTAACTATGAATTCATTCTTAACACTTTCGTTTAAAGTATGCTTGAGATTTGACTCTTCATCATTCTACAATCCGATAGGTAAGTACATTCGGTAACATTTTCTTATGCTTGGTTGAGACTTGCCTCACCATTCATCTTAGCCTCTTATCATGTTGTCACTATATTCATTAGCTTTAGCATATTAGCTCTTCAAATTACACACCCCATTACATGAGTGTTCATTTCGTCATATGACAATGCACTTGACCTTTTAGTGTGTTTCACACTCTTACTTAACCCCCTTCGAGTCACATCAATTCATCACATACACCTTAGGTTCACTTACTTATAAATGTACGCTGCACTTATGAATCCATACGTAGAATCCATGAGCTTCATTCATAATTCATCTAAGGGACTCATACTTACCCAAGATTATGTGGTACTAGACTTATGCATCTTGTAAGTATGTCAAGGTCTTGAGTTTGATTCTTATGGGCATCAATCATTAAATATTTGGTCATGTATGAGTTATGTATCAATATAGAAATTGGGCAAGGGAACCCGATTTCGAATACCTTGAGCAACACATATCCTCATATTAAATTTTTGATTTATATTTTTCAGCTTGGAGACTTGAGGTCGGATCCCAACACCTACACTTCTTTTTCCTTTTTTTTCTTTTCTCACTTTTTTGATGGAGACCAAGTAGAAATGGGATCGATCCTCCACAAACTCATTTTATTTTTCAATAATTTTTTGCCTACTTGCTCCTCAATGCAATCATATCACGAGCCTAAACAACACCATTATTTCTCATTTTCTAATTAATGCAAGATGGAACGAAACATTGCTTCGACAATGGGTTCCTCCATTACTGATTTCAAAAGTTTTGAATACTGACATTAAGTTTCAGGAACACATGCTGGACGAGGCAGTCTAGAAAACTTCTTAGAAAGGGCAGTTATCCTGTGCTACTGCCTTGGAACACATTCGTCAGAGGAAGGAGAAAGATAATTGTAGTAAGAACATCTTGCATAAGTTAATCCCTTTTAAAATTTCTTTTTTAGTGTGGAGGGCATTGCGTGGTAAGCTCCCCACTAACGAAAGAATTATTAAATTTGGGAGGGAGGCAGACCAATGTTCCTACTGTTACAGCCCTGGGGATGGCACCATAGATCATATATTTGTAACTGTTCATTTTGCGAACAATATTTGGAGGTTCTTTTCTGCAGCTACAGGGATGCAACATGAGAACTCCAAAATTCACACACTGCTGCAGAAATGGAGGAACCTGGCGCAGGCAACTGAAGTGCAGAAGCTGGCAACCAGGCTGCTGCCAGTCATCATTCTCTGGAATCTCTGGAAAAATCGATGCGCAGCAAAATACTGAGCAATGCAATCCAACACAACTCGAGTAAAATTCAACATAGTCAAAGACATAAACCATCTCCTCAATACAGCCTATCCATACATCGAATGTCCTAACAATTGGAACTCTCTTATCGAAATGGTGGTAAGTTACAAACATGCTATTATGGTGAAAGAAGTAACATGGGAGAAACCTCAACAACCATTCCTCAAGTTCAACACTGATGGGAGTGGCCTTAACAACCCGACAAAAATTGGAGGAGGAGGAATAGTAAGATATTATCAAGGTAATATGATATATGCATTTAATATTCCTTTGGGTATTGGTACCAACAACCAAGCAGAAATTCAAGAAGTTAGCCATGGTTTAGATTAATGCATTCAGCATGGATATAGAAAAATACACTTTAAAGTTGATTTAGAATCTATCATTCATTGGCTTTCGAATCAAACCAAGTACCCATGGAACCTAAAGCCATACATCCTTGAAATCCACAGAATAGTGCATCAGTTTGAAAGATTCAAGATTACTCATGTGTACAGGGAGGCAAACAACATGGCTGATTGGCTATCCAAATATAGTCACAACACAAACATTTTTCAACACTTTTACATCAAGGATCAATTACCTACTCTTGCGAGAGGAAGCTTCATTCTAGAAAAACTTTGCATGGCTAATTTCTGGAGAAAGAAATTGAAAAGAATCAAGAAACCTCCGTGATCGTCTCTGTTATGGTATAGTTTTTATACCGTTTTTGGTTAGGAGACTATTCACTTAGACTATGCTATTTGGTATAGTCTCGTTGAATAGGATAAACCCTTATTCTCGTCTTACTTTTGTAAGGGGAGAGTCTCCCTTATTTACGTTTCCTAGATACTTTGTATTGAGAGGAGTCCTCTCTTCTAGGTGCTTAGTATTTTTGTTTATATTTTATTGTAAGGGGATGAGTCGAACTTCCTTTTTAGGAAAGTTGACTTCTGAACCATCTTAGGATCGGAGGTAAGGTTTATGCCCCCCTCCTTGTATCTTTTACTTTTATTGATGTTAAGGCCTGGGGTGTTGCTCAGCCCCTTACCCCCACAAGGGTACTTAAAAAAAATATATATCGATATGATGTCTAATATTAGGTAGTGGTAAGGGTAAGTAAATTATACACATGTAGTCGAACCAAGGAGCGGGGTGAAATTCTGTAGATACGGGACCAAGGATTTAAAGCTACATAGCTTAGAACTTTGTCCATAATACCTAGGAATGGATTGTTATTACTAGGAAAGTTGCGTTATGAACTTGTGGAGAACACGCACACCTAGGTACTTTATCATCTTTTTAAGAACCAAAGTTTAGTCTTGTTCAATTCATTATCATACAATTAAACGAAATATGTTTTGTAAAAACCTTCCTTTTACTTAACTAATTCTGAAATACCTTGTATAAAGAGATATAATTGTGAGTTAAGTCTAAAATATGTTCCTCGTGGGATCGACCCCAAAATACTAGTAAGGTTGTTTACTTGATAACGATTGGTTATACTTTTTGAGGGAGGTGTAATTTAGGCGTATGTGATAGTTCACCTATAGTGTTTCTGGTTCGACTATAGTGTGATAGTAAAGTCCTAGTATGTAGTATTTTTTTTGGCACATTTTACAAAATGGAATGATTTATGGGGAAATAAGAGAACCTCAATGTTTAAGTGACCAAAAAGTTTCATGATTCTCATTTAAGAGGCCACTCAGGTCAGTTAGGAACTATAAAAAGGCTATACAGGTATTCACATACCAAATATGAAATATATGGCAATACAAATTTGTACTTTCCTTTCATGGTTTCACAAAACTGTTAAATTATTTTTGATGATTACAATATCAATGAGGTTCACCTAACACATTCCGTACTTGATAATAAAGAGTTGAGAAGAATTTACTCGACATATGTAACACTCTGGAAATTTCTTGACTTGGACTAGAGCTTAATCTATTAAATAATGTCTGGAATTATTTTTCCAGACTTATATTAATGTAACAAACTCATTTGGATAAGGTCAAAGCCAATATGTCTATGAAAAACCTTGAATTCTGGAAACAAGCAAATTCAAACTAGTTGACGTCCCTATGTTTAGGGAAGCTTTCGAAGTGTTAAATGCACTCCAGTACTTGTAAAGTTACCTTGTATAGGTAGTATGGAGTACAAAGGTTCCAACTGTCTAGTAACGACACCCCAAGGACCACCTGAAGGGTCCTTGTGAAGGACCCAAACATGGGTGGGCAGGCTGCCTAGTAGCCTGGGAGCATGCAAAACTAGATGCAAGGTTTGTCACGCGAGCCTGAAACGCAGGTCATTACCTCAAGATTTAGTGTAAGCCTTGCAATGCTTGTCTGACACGCACCTCACTTCCTCAACTCAAAATTTAATAAATATGATGGGATTTATCCCGTGACGCGCAGCTACTTCCCAGAATCATTATAGTCGTATTTTTGGTAACTTAACTTCTTAAAAAGACTCATTTAAGTGGAGGGTCTTTTGAATAATTCATAGGACTACTATATATTGATATTAGGTTAGTTTTAGACCAATTTTACACGTCCCAAATCACATCAAAAAAGTGTTCTCTCATCTCTCTTAATAACACTCTCTTTTCCAAACTCCATTGAAGAACAATAAAAGCTTAAGGAAGAAGACGAAGACTTCTAGTTCTTCATCAAATTTTCATGGATTTTCATCTATTAAGGTATGGTTTTTCCACTCTTGGGATTACATTCCTTAAGAGGTTCTTTCAAATATAAGTTTTTAAGAACATGAATTCTAGGGTTTTTACTCTACAAAATAGAATTTCTTGCTAACCCTAGATTTATGATTTTCAATGAAAAATAAGTGTTTTCTATGTTCTATTTCACACGACTGATGAGTATGTGGTTAGTTGTGTTTAAATGTTGCGTGAAGCATGTTGTTATCTAGATGATGGTTTCATATGATTGTTCCTACTACTTCATGATATGAAAACATAGGGATTGGAAGTAATACTACCATGAACTCTTAAATGACCCTTTCCTTTACCCTGCACTATACATTGATCTTGTATATGTTTTGAAGAGTTTTTAATTTGTTTTATATTTATTATTTCACTATTTTTTGATTATGAATGATTTAAGTTGAACTAAGTTCTTTAATAAGGTTCTTGGAAGCAAGAGGTGAGTCTTCTAAAGTTCTGATTATTTTACAATGTTTATGTTAGTTTATATATCAGGATGCTATGTCATGGAAGTATGTATTATGTTGCTACGTATATATGTTTTCTATGAACATGTTGTATGTTAGATCATGAAAAGAACACGATAAATGAATGTTACGATATTCTCTTGTATGCTTTACAGAAGATGACATGTTATGTTAATCACACAAACGAAGGTTAGAATAAAAAGAAATTCTCATGTTATCCCTGAGAGATCATGATCATGTTTATACAAGAATTTAATACGCGATGACCTCTGATAAGTATATGATAAAAGACAACCTAAAGGTTATTCAAAGAAAGGGACTTAAACTAAGCACCGATGAACTAGATATGAGGGGTGTCCCTTCCCTAGATGGAAGGTAGGTTGAAAATGACTCTCATGAGTTTGCGGCTACCATGTAATGTGGAACTATGGGTTTATGATACATCTTCTAATTCTTGAACTATGTTTCCACCATAAAATGCTAGCTAGTGGATCCATGTAGAAATCTATTTCATATTAGGTTCTACTTTGGCCGACAGTCCACATTTAATTAGTGTGGGGTTTTATTACACCGGGTTTTATATTTAGCTCACATAATCTATGTCGGTTAAGGAGAATGTAACCAAATGTTAAAATGAAGAAAAGTTAATGAACGTTGACTACGGTGATTTGAGGAAACTATGAACTGGAGGTAGGTGTATGGGACTCTACCTAGACATTGCACAATTGGACTAAAAGGGAATTCCTAGAAGATTGTTCTTATGTAATATGATAACATGAAATGTATATTATTATGATACATGATGAACTTCTATATAATGTTGGTCATTATGATTAATATGTTATTGGTTTATATTATTAAATTAATTAATGACTATTTATGTTACAAGCTAAATGAAGCAAAGCATTACTAATGGTATCCTATCTTATCTATTTGGTTTTGAGGGGGTATGGGGCTTCACATGACCATTGCACTTGTAGGTTGGGGATGGGATCATTGGGAAGTGATTTATAAGTTATTTTTATATGATCTATTGAATATGAAATGTTAATATGAGTCTCTTACAATATGTCTTTTATTATGATCATGCTTTATGTTAATGAAGTCCATAACTTGTATGTTATATGGTATTTGCATTGAAGACTTTCATATGACTTATCATGTTTTTCTAAAGACATGAAAAATGATACTTTTTTATGCATGTCATTATATATTATGTGCATATACCAATACTTAGTTCATGTGGCGTACTAACCCCATTACTTTATATTACTACAAGTGTAGGTTTCAACCATTGATGTTTAAGGAGGTCGAATTGAAGAAGCATGGAACTCTTTCTCTAACTGTTGGTAGGTACTCATGTTTATTTGGATACTTTTGTATTAAGGCCTATATGGAATATTGACTATATATTGGTTAAGTCCAGATTGGCACTCTTTAGATGATTTTATATATGTGAGACAAATTTTTATAATATCGCATGTCTTTATGAATGTTAAGTATGAAGTCTAAGTATACTTCAAGTAGACTGTAAAAGTTCAAATTTTTCGCAATTTTTATTAATCACGTGTTATGACGAATGGTAAGGGCCTGTTTGAATATCCATTGATGACGAAGACGTCGGTCTCATCTGGGGTGTCCAGTACGGGTGTGAAAAACATTGTATCAAAGCATTAGGTTGAATATCCTTAGGATCTACGTCTTACTAAAACACGTTACATAGTATCTTGTTCATGGTTGTGAAGCACACAACAATTATGGTCAAGAGGCTACGTAAAGATTAGGAAACTTGTCTTTTGTAGATACTTGTATGTCATGCCTCTAGAGTTTTGACGCTATGTGTCCTTAAGAATATAATCCCTTTCTTGTGGTTTTAGGCGATTCAGACAAGAAGGACAACCGTAAGGACATTAGGAGAGGAGATTGCGAATGCGGAAGCTACTCGCGAAGGTAATAGAAATGCTCCTTAAGTGCAAGTTGTTGCAAATGAACATGTTCAGGTGAATCCTCCGTCTATGAAGGATGGTGTGGTGAGAGCGTCCCTTTATCAAATGGCCCAAGCCATCACCACCAAAGCTCAGGTCATTACGACACAAGCAAAAATGAAGGTTTTACCTTGAGAGAACCAACATGCTAGTACTACGGCTAGCCATTTAAGGAAATTTATGAGAATGAATACTCCCATATACTTTGATACGCTCAAACATACTTCTAAAATAAGAATTAACGCGGTCGTTTCAAGTAATGAACCCAACTAATGAGGTTGGGATCGTTCCCACAAGGAAAATAGTTAAGACTTAACTTTATTCTTTTATTACTATTATTTAGTCAATTATTTTCCTAGAAAATAAAATATAGCAAAGAGGGGTTTTTATTTCTAAATTAATGAAAGTAATTAACTAGATTAAAGTAAACAACTAACAAATTCAAATCTTAGAGCTTAATCAGTAAAAACGGTAACTACGGCTTAGGTGTTCCCCACATGTTCCTAAATTCATAATTCTAACTATAACAATTATTTCTTAGTATCTTGCATGTAAAGTGATAAGTTATGTATCTCTAAATACTTGGTCCGGCATCTAGAAGTTTCACTCCGCACCTTGGTCCGACTACGTGTGTTGCTATTCTACCTTTTACCTTTACCTCATATAAAGAATTGTATTTGATATTTGACTAAGCTATTACCTCGTACCAATAGACAATAGCCTATTAGATAGTATACACTAAATCTATGTTGATAATTCTTTTCCTATTATCTACTTTGTTGACCCGCCAAGTAGCATTAAGATGAGCTCTAATGTTGGCCATCCGTTAAAAATACTTCTAAACGAAAGAATTATCAATACATGCAAGAAATTATTCTTGAATTGCTATTTTAGTTAGGTTTTACCTCATTATTCACCCATAGTTCCCACAACCCTAGTTATGGAGTTTAGTTACCCATGGTCATAATCACACTATTCATATATTTAATATAAGAATTCATGCACTTGCTTTGATGAGAAAGAATAAAATCCTGAAATTTACTTGATTAATCAACAAAAGCACCAACAATCAATTCCAGAAAAAGTATAACAATTGCTGAAATTAAAACTTCAAACTTGAACAAGAGAACTAAAGATTATCAAAAAATCTAACAATCGAAACGTTTAATATAAAAGATTCTATTATCAAAGAGTCTAACCCCAAAAATGTGGGGTTTTGAACTATTTATAATAACAATAAAAACCTAAAAAAAGAAGGATTCTAATTACTGAAAATTTGTCAAAACGCGTCCGAGTCGACAGACCTCATGACGGACATTCGCAGTCACGACAGGCCGTCAAGGCCTCCGTCGTCCCATACTTCACAAACTCTTTTTATGCTTTCTTCATTACTCTCAACGGCAGGTATGACGGAATGTTTCAAGCACGATGGTCCGTCGAGGGTCTACGTTCCATAATACTCAAACTTCTTTGAATTTGGGTACTGGGACTACTCTATGATCATTGCAAGGAACAAGCAGGACAGACCGTCGTGGCTATGACCGTCCGTCATGGACTTCCGTAATCGTACACTAAGTCAGACTTCCCCATCTTCCTTCAGTAGCTTCACTACGATGCCACCTGTGGACCGTCAGAGGCTCAATGGACCGTCATAATCTCCGTAGGTGGTCTTTTCCGCATTTCTTCGCTCAAAAACATTCATGTTCATCCTTTGACAGATTTCCTGCAAATAACGAGAAACTTACATAAAATCAATACAAAAAGGCTTTTGAAACACACTAAACATAATTTAAAAGCACTAAAAATACCGTTAAACCACGGTATATCAACAACCTCAACTTAAATTCGTTGTTTGTCCTCGAGTAACGCACTATGACTCACTAAAAAATCTTTGTACAGTAGTACCCCTATTTTAGCTTTCGCATTCATTTGGCTATCAATCCCGATCAGTCTCGTCACTTTTATGTATGTTATCACCATTAGGCTTGAATTTTGTGGAACCAGACCATGATATAGACTCACCACGCACTGACACCTATCCTCTTCAATTTCTCATCGAGGTGCTAATATTTCTTGTATTGCAACTAATTTACTCACTTCAAAACAACATCCTCATTTTTCACACAATGATTTCAGTTTGTGCATAAGGATTACTTTTCAACAGTCACTCTCAGAAAGAATTCAAAACTAATTCATACATGTTGCCATAGGCTTTCCGTTATTTTCACTTCTTTAAGTTCGCCATACAACTCTTAGGATCACGATAGGATTTTCATAGCTTGTAACATAGGATCAAGGTCAGGTAGGATATATGTTGGTATACTTTAGTGACTTTTTCTCCTCCTTGAAATATCGGATAAGTGTACCACTTTTTATCATTGTGTTTCGCCCAATTTCTCATTCTTTCGCCTTGCTATTTCCCTTCTTTCTTCATTTGTGTAAGTGACTCTTTTCTTTTGTTGCTTGTGTTTATTATATATTTTCTAAAACTGATTCTTGAGTCACTTTACTTTTGTTCTTTCTCTCTCTTTGTTCTTTAAACCTCACTTTCCAGAGCATTCCTCATAATAGCCACGCTCAACTCATGGCTTTATCATGAGTCAGAGTACACAATACCCAAGGTTGGGTCAAGGCCAACATATTAATCCCAAAAAAGATTAGTTGGGGTGAAAAAGAAAGGTCTATCTTAAGATAATATCATTTGGATCAAAAAGGGATTAATTTCATTCGTTTTTTTTAATTTTATTTAGGCTAAAAATTGTCTATATTGAACAAGGAACTATGATCCTTTCCTAATTGTCTATTACAGCTTACTTTTAGCAGGACTCACCAGGCAAGTTCTATCTCAATAGAGATAGTGGACTATTCAATTTTTTCTCACACTCACTTGACATCTCATGACTCTACCTGATTATCAAACCCCTAGTTCGAGTTTAGAATTAGACTCATGCAGTGGTGTATCTCTATGTCATGCTTAGAGCCACACATTTATCAATTACTGTGCCTAGCCATGCATAGTTTTCATTACATCAGGATATCATTTTTGTTTTAGCCATCATGATTCACAGTTATACTATGTACACAAGATATAGACATGTCTGTTCAACAATAAAAATAATCAAGTCCTTGGGGAAAAAGAACATAGGCAAGAAATCCCAAAAGCGGATCGTGAATTGGGATACTCAGACTTCACCCTAGCACTCACTTTCAATTTACCCTAACCCCAACAAAAAGATATGCAATTGTCCCCAATGCATAAAAAACATGAATACGAGAGTCATAGGTAAAGCAAACCTAGGACACAAAGCGCCGGCAATCAGCAAGCTGGTGAGTCTGGATAGTGTCCTCATCAGCAACATCACAATCAATAGTGCCTCCCGCTGTCTCCAAATCTCTAGAGCTAAATGCCCCCGCTGCTGACTCTAAATCCCTTATGTGACGCGCCTCCTCATCAGCAATCAAGATTCTCCTTGCAGCCTCCATCTCACGGTGCTCCTTCTTCTAAGCTCTAGGCTCATCCTCTTCTCGACCCCTACGCCTCTTGGCATGATCTTGAGGGGGAGGTTGTGGAATCTTAGAATTGGCGAATAAAGTCGCCAACACTATGTCCTAAGTAGGATCTGCAGAAGGGTCCTCAGACTCAAGCACCCCTACCTCTAGGAAAATATCAATATCTGCTCGTAGACTCTCAACTGCAGCCTGAAGGGTCGACACGTCCACCTGAGGAGCTGGCCGGGCTACAACCCGTAACTCAAAAGCGTCTAAGCGCTTATGAACATCAGCGATCTTCTGCTCTGTGTGCTGGGCCATATTACGCTTCAAGCGCTGCTCCACCTCAGCAATAGACCTCTAAATCTAGGGCTGGATGTGATGCAGAAGTGAGGCCATCTGAGCCTCTAGTTTTTGGACCCTATCAACTAGGACCTGAGCGCGGAAAGGGGCTAAGGGAGAGGAGGTATGTGCAGTTCTACTACCCAGGATAGACTCGACCGGGGTAGTGTCAGTTGTTTCAGAAGCATCCTATGTAGCCATTCGAGCATGTGCTATCGTATCAGCCAAATTTTCACCAAGCAGAGGCAAATTTTAGGTGGGCCCTCTGCGTGGAGACAACTCATTTGCCTCGTCACTTATAAGACCGATATCAATTGTGCCCAGCGGAGTCATGAGTTTATCAATGTGCCAGATGGGCACACCTGCGGACCTGCATAAGAAAAATATCATGCACGGAAAAGGGTAAGTAGTGCTGACCTTGAAAGCCCTATCGTGCATGAACGCTTGTAGAAGCCAAGCAGAGTCCACCTCAAACCCGGCTATCATCGCCGCCATAAGAACTGCACGATCCCATGTAACTATATTATCAGCAGCCGTGGGGGAAATGCAGTGGGGGACAATCAACCATAAAAACATAGCCATAATGGTCATGTTAGACTTCCTTATGGCTACCTTCGACTAAGTTACCCAGTAGGCACCCTCTCCATCAATAGACAAGTGTAGGGTCATCCACCTCTTGGTGGTCACTCTCAGCGATGGCTCATGTAAGAATTGGCCATCTTTTACAATTTGCCACCGGTAGTCAAACTCAGTAGTGAGAGGGGTCCGGTTGGCGTCAACATCCTCGCCGTACAGATATTGGCGGATGGCTGACAGGGAGATATCGATCTGTATGATGCGCACTATGATGTTCTCGACTGGGCCTATTTGGCAAGGGAAGCCTACCTATCTTTTTATGATCGGAGAGTAGCCACATAAGAGGCATAAAACTCTCGAAGCAACTCCTCGCTCTAGCGGCCTGAAGAGCAAGCTGTCCACTCTAGCTGGTGTCTGGTGAAGATATTGTGGCTATTTTGCATGGTGGGGAGACTTCCCATAAGGACCCACCTCTCCAGTGTAAGGGTCCACGTCATGATGTCTTTATCATTTAGAAACTTGGGATCTGAATACACTTGGTATTGCCCGTCGACAAACCACCGGTTGGGCTGGTTGGCAACCGGGTTGAGAGTAACAGTCGGTAATCCTAGAGTGGAATCAAGACTGTCAGCCTCAAAAAAAGAGGCAGACTGTGAAGCTGTGGCGGATGCAGGACTTCTACTGACTCAGAGGCTTCCTTTGACAATGAAACTCCTAAGTAACCAGATGCTCCTTTTCCATGTGTATCTTACCCAGAAGGTGTGCCAGTCAGTGTATGCTCCTCATCAGACTGGGAGGCAGTGACTGCGCCGGATGCCACCTTTTTTGGCGTATCTCTAGTTGCACATGCAGCTCGTGCTGGAGTAGAAGTGCCTTGGGGCACGTACCTGGGGTCATGCTCATAATCAGAGCCTATAAATAGTTGGGCAGAAAGGGCGACAGACTTTGCCCGCCAACGTCCGTAAACTTGGTCTTGTTTTGGTGCCATTAGAGATAGTACATTTAAAGAATCATTAAAAGTACCTTTAAAGAATCATTATTAATGTTACTGGATATCTTTAGTAACATTGAAACACGACGGACCAGGTGATATGTCGTCATAAGTATGACCAACCATCATGGGGTCAGTTATGTCTTTCTTAAACTATGTGTATGTGGAGACTCATAAAGGAAAGTCTCTGATAGTTATGACGGATAAGCAGGACGGACCGTCCTTATAATGACGGTCTATCATAGATGTCCGTCGTGGGGCAGATAGAAAAATATGGAGATCCTTAGGAAAGGGGTCTCTGATCGTCATGACGGTTGCGCAGAACGGACTGTTGAGGGAACGACGGTCCGTCGCATGTGTCCGTTGGTTAAAAATTTGTAATAGTTGGAGACCCTTAGGAATAGGGTCTCTAACAACAAAAATGGTTGTGAAGGACGCACCGTCGAGGCTATGACGGTCCGTCGTAGATGGCCGTCAGAGGACACTTGAATAAAATGGAGACCCTTTAGAATAGGGTCTCTGACAACCAGAATGGTTGGCAGGACGAACCATCGACGGTATGACACTCCGTCGTAGATTTCCGTCAGAAGACACTTAGAAAAAGTTGGAGAACCTTAGGACAAGGGTCTGTGACAACCATGACGGTTGTGCAGGACGGACCATCGTTGGAACAACGGTGCGTCACATGTGTCCATTGGTTGACACTTAGATAAAACAAATAGTGGGGTGTTGGAACAGACCCTAGGACGGTCTGTCGTGGATACGACGGTCTGTCATCGGGGTCTCATTCTATCATTCAATGATAGAACTGAGGATGCCACAATTATCCCCTTATGAATCAAATGGAATACTTAGTATTAACCTACATGTTTCTAACACAACAACCTAGCAAACTAGCAATATTAAAGGACCAATTTCTCAAGTTTTAACAAGGCAATTTGAGGATTCTCAACCTAGTTCAGACAAAATTGGATCAAAAAATATAGACCCACCAAAAAGAAATAGGCTAATAGTAATTGAAAAACAAAAATGCAATGTAAATGGGTAGAGATCGGAGACACATACCTGAGAAGAGGAGAAAAATAAGCAATTGAGGCACTTGGTTATCAAAAGCACAACCACAACAACAAACTCTTACTAGTAGAAAGGAGATTTCTGGAATTGGGGATTTTGGGGAAGTGATCAGTTGATAGAGAAGAGAGGTAGGAAGTTGAAAGTTTAAAAGGGAGGGAAATGGGAGAAAGAGGGAATGAGATGGTAGAAATGAATGGGTAGGGTTTTTGAAATGTTGACAAATTTTAAAATTCCCCAACCGAGTCTGGTTAGGTATGCTGGTTAATGACATAAAGACTCCCCGACAACGGTCCATCGCAGATGCAACGGTCCATCATCTGTTCCATCACGTGTGCCCTAATTTTTAGAATAAATGAAAGACGTACCTGGTATGACGGATTCATGTGACGGTCTGTCGCATGCGTTATGGTCCTTCGATGTATCCATCAATGACGGTTGTAGAGTTATTTTCTGCCAAATTTGCTAGTGACGTGCTACCTGCAAATTTAAAACCAATTAGTAGAAAATGCTACCATTACTATAAAGAAAATTATTAAGTATTGGGTTGCCTTCAAACCTGCTCCTGATTTAACATCGCGGCACAACTGAAGACACTTGATTACTAAGACTTCATCAAGATGGTATGCCTCGATCACTTCATTCGCCGATTCAACATGCCCAAAATTAATTATTATTCATATTCCATTCACCTTGAACCGTACACCCTCTTTGGTTTCTAACTCAACAGCTCAATGAGGGAATAGTTGGGTAATCAAGTAAGGGCCCATCCATTTAGACTTGAGCTTGTCCGGGAACAAACGCAACCTAGAATTTTATAAAAGCACCAAATCCCCAACCACAAACTCTCATTTTTCAATTTTTAGGTCGTGGTGCTTCTTCATCTTTTCTTTGTAGGATAAGGCAGATTCCGATTGTAGCTCACCACTCTACCTCATAGACCTACAAATGTTGAAGGTCACTTCTTCATTGTTCAACAGAAATATCATCTGCCCCTTTTCCATATCAATTAAGGCTCTACTCGTAGCGAAGAATGGCCTCCCAAGAATATAAGGCACTTCAAAATAAATGTCACAATCAAGAATAAGAAAATCTGCCTGAAATATGACTCACTCCAATTTTACTATTACATCGTAGGGTATCCCTATAAGGCTTTTTATTGTTCTATCGGACATAAGTAGCTGCACCGCAGTGGGCTTTGGATCACCCAAACCCAAATTCTTTTAAATCGAGAGGGGCATGAGAATTATGCTAGCCCTAAAATCACATAATGCTTTTGCAAAATGAAATGATCCGACTGTACAAGGAACAGTGAATGCACCTGGATCTTCTTTCTTTTGTACTAGAGATCTAGTAGCAATATCACTACAATGCTACATTCTATCATCATCCTCAAAAGTTACTGATCTTTCATTGTAACTAGATCTTTCATCTCTTTGGCATAACCGGACATTTGTTCTAGAGCTTATACCAAAAGTAAATTGATAGAATGTTAGTTCAACATTGTTATAAAACGCCAATATTTACCATCCTCAGTCTTTTTCACTAATCTATGAGGAAAGGTGTGGTGGTCTATGCATGGGAGTTACCTTTGTAGGCATTTTAGTATCGTTTCCTATGTTATCTTCTACTTCACCACTGACCTCTACCACTTTATCATTATCTTTTGTCACCTTTTCCTCATGAGACGACATAAGTGGGTTAATGGTTTGCTTACAACCACTAGTAGTGATTGTCATACAGTGTCCATCATTTTTCGTATTTTGGACATTATTGCTAGGAAGAGTGCATACTTGTCGTGTGTTCACTGTCATAGATAATTAGACCATTTGCAAATCAAGCTGCTTAAGGA
Source organism: Solanum lycopersicum (assembly GCF_036512215.1). Classification (NCBI taxonomy): domain Eukaryota; kingdom Viridiplantae; phylum Streptophyta; class Magnoliopsida; order Solanales; family Solanaceae; genus Solanum; species Solanum lycopersicum. Next base: position 42,354,610 of record NC_090806.1, on the reverse strand, counting down.
TATTCCATGTGTATCGACTTTCTGTCCTATACCCGCTAAATCACTCCTTAACTCTTTAATGTGCTAATCACTAGAATCGGACCTCCTAATCATTTTGTGCAACATATCCTCAACTCGCGCCATACTATGTCAACCATCCCTAGGAGTAACTTCACTTTTTTGAGGAGGGACATAGGGCCCATTCCTATCTTTTATGTTACCATAGTTACCCCTTTTGAAGTAGTTGTCACGGTTGTAGTTTCCATCTTAGACATAATGACCTTCATGGTTATAGTTACCATAGATCCTACCTTGGTTTCCTTGACCTTTGCGCCAATTCTCTTTATTTGAGACATGGTCACTCGGTCGGAAACCCCGTCTACTCATTTACCGTATTGGAATCATCCCCATAATAACATTCATTATTTTGTGGTAGTTGTTTACACAAGTAGTTAACTGCATTTATCTGTCCTGCACCCCCAGTGATATGTTTTAATACCAACTCTAGCTCAGTTCTCATCAGAGCCATCTCTTGAAGAATCTCATCTGTGGTTGGGTTGTGTGTAGATTGGACTGCGAAGGTATTTCTTCCAGCATCGGACTTCCTATTACTCAAAGATTTATTATTCTGGGAGATTTTCTCTAACTTTTTGGCAATCTCGGCATAAGAACACTCCGCATAAGAAGCACCCGCGCTAGTATCCAATAACGCTTTATTATTATCATCATGTGCCCGATAGAAGTATTTCTTCAGTTACTCATAATCTATGCACTGATTTGGGAAGCTAAAGTTTAAAGTGAATCTATCCCAAGAACCGCTAACTGACTCTCCTGGTAGTGCCATAAAGTTGTTCACTCTTTCATTGGGATTTATTTTCTTGGAGACCAGGTAGTAATATGCTAAGAAAACGTTCCTTTGATGGTTTGAAGTGAAAATTGAGTTATAAGGGATTTCACTGAACAAAATAGCAGCCTCTCCCATAAGTGAGAGAGGAAATACTCTTAGCCCTATTACATCTGAATCTAAATCAGGCCTCCCTACAGAACATTTATACATTTCCCTTACCTTAGCTATATGGGCATGTGGGTACTAAGAAGGTAACCCTGAAAACAAACCTCTACCACTGAGCATTTGCATCAGACTGTTAGTTACCACAACAGTGTGGCCTTTTGGTATAGGGGCAAGACAAGTGGCCCATCACAGTCTGCAATATTATCATAGCCTCTGTAGTATTCTTGAGGACGTGTAGCGGGATTTTGTCCCCTTTGTTGATTTTCGTCAGGATCATCGGGTAATAACTGACCATGAACATAAAGTGGAGCTGGGATGTTCTGGTTTGGATCATCATCGTTAATACCCAACTTTCGATTCATATTGTGTAGTGTACGCTCTAATTCGTGATCGTAGGGAAACTAGGGTTCTCTTCCTCTTTGTGTATTTGGCATACAAGGAAGTTAGTTCTGCAAAAATAAAAAACAATAGAAAAGTAAAACTAACAAAATATTTACTAAACTTTAGTAATTATTTAAAGTTAATCTAAAAAAGCTACTTACCCCCCCCAGCAGCGCCGAAATTTGATACGCTGAAATTTAGTTCTAAAATAAGAAGTAAAGTGGTCGTATCAAGTAAAGTACCCAACTAATGACGTTGGGATCGTTCCCACGAGGAAAATAATCAAGACTTAATTGTATTCTATTATTACTATTATTTAGTCAATTATTTTCCTAGAAAACAAAAGATAGTAAAGGGAGGTTTTTATTTCTAAAAATTAATGAAAGCAATTAACTAAATTAAAGTAAACAGCTAACAGATTCAAATCGTAGAGCTTAATCAATTAATAAGTGTTTCCCACTGGTTCCTAACTTCAAAAATTCTTTCATTATATATTGCATGTAAAGTGATAAGTTATGTATCTCTAAATCCTTTGTTCGGCATCTAAAAAATTTCACTCCGCAACTTGGTCCGGCTATGTGTGTTGCTATACTAACCCTTACCTTTACCACATATTAAGCATTGTATTCGATATTTGACTATGTTATTACCGCGTACCAGTCAATACTAGTCTATTAGATAGTATACATTAAATCTATGTTGCTAATTCTTTTCCTATTATCTATATCCTTGGTTCAGAAAGTAGCATTAAGGCGAGTTCTAACGTTGGAAATCCGTTAAAATTACTTCTAAACGAAAGAATTATCAATGCATGAAAGACATTATTCTAGAAATGCTACTTTAGTTAGGTTTTACCTCATTATCCACCCATGGTTCCCACAACCCTAGTTATGGAGTTTAGTTACCCATGGTCATAATGACACTACTCATATAATTAATATAAGAACTCATGCAATTACTTTGATGAGAAAGAGTAAAATCCATAAATTTACTTGATTAATCTACAAAAGCACCAACAATCAATTTTAGATAAAGTGTAACATTGCTGAAATTAATCGTTCAATTCTTGGACAAGAGAACTAAAGATTATCCAAAAATCTAACTATCAAAAAGTCTAATATCAAAGAGTCCATTATCAAAGCCATACCCCAAAAACAAGGTTTTTTGAACTATTTATAATAAAAACAAAAACCTAATAAAAGAAGGATTCTAATTAATGAAAATCTGTAAAAATGTGTCCAAGTCGACCGGCCGTCATGGCCTCCATCGTCCCATACTACACAAAACCTTCTGCTGCAGGTATGATGGAACGCTCCAAGAACGATGGTTTTTCGAGGGTCTTTGTTCCATAATACTTGAACTTCTTGGAATTTGGGTACTGGACTACTCTATGGTCATTGCGACGAACCAGCAGGATGGACCATCATGGATATTATGGTCCATTGTGGACTTCCGTAATCCCTGACCAAGTAAGACTCCCCCATCTTCATTCAGGAGCTTCACTATGATGCCACCTACGGACCGTCACAAGCTCGACAAACTGTCATAAGCTCCGTAGGTGGTCTCTTCTACATTTATTCACTCAAAACCTTCCACGTTCATCTTTTGACATATTTCCTGCAAATAAGGTTAAAGTTACATAAAAATCAATACCAAAAGGCTTTTGGACACAGACTAAACATAAGGAAAAGAATTAACAATACCGTGAAACCACGGTATATCATACTTTGGATCAAAAGTTGATAAAGACCCCCATGAATTCCTTAATGAGGTTTACAAGATTTTGTTTGCTAAGGAGCTGAGCACTACTAAGAAGGATTAACTTACTACATATCAATTTAAGGATGTGGGTCAGACATGGCATAATCACTGGAAGGAAAGTAGGGCTTTAGGAGGTAATCGCGTGACTTGGGAGATCTTCAGAAATGCCTTTCTTGACAGATTCTTTCTAAGGGAACAAAGAGAAGCTCAGGTAGAGTAGTTCATGAAACTTCATCAAGGAGGGATGAGTGTTACAAAATACTCCTCAAAATTCATCAAGCTATCCAAATATTCTTCTTCTTTGGTTTCTAATGCTAAGAATGAAATGGGTCATTTAGTAACGGGCATGTCCGAAGAGCTTGAAGAAAAATGTTGTGAAACCATGCTTCAATGGTTCTTTCTAGGTTGATGGTTCATGCTCAACAGGTTGAGGATATCCGTCTAAGGAAGAAGAATAGGGAAGCCAAGAAGGCAGGGTCTTTGGAAAGAAGTTCTTCTAAGAGTAATCTTGATGTTCACGACAAACCTAAATTCAAGAGGAGCTTTTCAAATCAGGTTCCTTCTAATTTCACCAAGAATCTCAATGATAGAGGTTCTAATCCTAAACCTCAAAAGGGGAGAAATGTTGATCCACTGAAAGAGACACCAACTTGTGGTAAGTGCGGTAAGAAAAATATGCGTGAATGTCTTGTTGGGACTAATAGTTTCTATGGTTGTGGCAAGGGTTGTCATACGGTGAAAGATCTTACTATTGTGAGAATCCAATGTAAGGAAAATAACCAAGCTCAATCAAGTGGTTTTAATTCTGAAGATAAAAAATGGAACCGTTTCTATGCACTCAAGGCTAGGTTGAACAAGAGAACTCTCCTGACGTAGTGATGGATATTTTATAAGTTTTCTGTATTAATGCTTATGCATTGCTTGATCAAGGTGCTACTCTTTCCTTTTGTTACACCTTCGGTATCTAGAAAGTTTGATATACTTCCCAATGTTTTGACTGAACCTTTTGCGATTGGTACCCCAATGGGTGACTCTACTGTTGGAAAAATTGTGCATAAGAAATGTCATGTAATGCCACCCAATAGAGTTACTCATTTTTATTAGGTAGAACTTGACATGTTTGATTATGATATCATCTTGGGTATGGGTTTGATTCATGCATGATTTACTTCCATAGGTTGTAGAATAAGGGTAGTAATGTTTCAATTCCCTAATGAACCTATCTTACAATGGAAGGGTGGAAATTCCCTGCCAAAAGGTCAAATAACTTGTTTGAAGGCTTTTAAGGTGACAGAGAAGGGTTTTTTATACCATGTGGTGAGGGTTAAGGTCCTAGAATGTGAAAATCCTTCTACTGAGTCAGTCCATGTGGTGAGAGAATTCCCAAATGTTTTTCCTATGACTTTCGAGGAGTTCCTCCGTAACGCAAAATTGACTTTGGCATTGATTTATTACCGGATACATATCCCATTTCGATACCTCCATATATGATGGCTCCGGCTAAATTTAAAGAGTTGAGCTCCAACTCAAAGATTTACTAGACAAGCATTTCATTCAACCTAGTATTTCTCCAGGGGGTACTCCGGTCTTGTTTGTTACGAAGAAGGATGGATCACTTAGAATGTAAAATGATTATCGCAAACTCAATAAGGTCAACATAAAGAACAAGTATCCTCTACCTAGTATTGATGATCTATTTGATCAACTCTAAGGTGCTATTAATATTTCAAAGATTCACTTGAGGTCGGGATGTAACAACCCGAAATTGACTATGCTAAGTAATGGTTAACGTACCTAGAATGCCTACATTAGACTGGATTCACACGGATTGATGCACATGTAACAAGAACTCTGAACCCATGAATCAGCCAATCCAACAAACTTAGTGAGTTAGTTGAGCTAGGAAAGATTGGGTCCAGCCCTGTAGGGTACCCGAATATTAAGATTCACCTGTATGAATCTTAATCGGACTTGAAAGGGGTAATCTTATGTTTGGAGGGTCTAAGGGTAAAATGGTATTTTCAAGGCTAAGGGTAGTATTGTAATCACCCTAAATATTTAATTAATTAATTAATCAATATAAGGAGTGCAAACTTCTTGTAGTGTTTAGTAGAATTGACTCATTTTTAGGCTTCACCCGGTTCGATCCTTTGTGGAAGCAATGATTAAATTGAATTAATTTGTATTTAATGATTATGTTGAATTAATTGGTATTAAACTTTCTGATTTAAGTAAGGGAAAATCAGATTTTTAATAAATAATTAATAATAAAATAAATAAATAACAAAGAGTCCTAGTATGATGAATTTATGTGACACCAGGGGGGTTAAGTAAAAAGTGTGAAACACACTAAAAGGCCACGTGCTTTGGCATATGACGAAATGATCATTCACATAATGGGGTGAGTAATTATGATGAGCTAATATGCTAAAGCTAAAGAAAAGAGTGACTTGACTATAGGCTAGTGCAAGTGAGACAACCTGCATCTACGCCTAAAGATCAATGTCACTACATGAAATTTCTAAGAGAGTATATTTAGGATAAACGATGAATAATATAAAAAGAAAGAGTGGCAACATAAGGATAGGCTAGTACAAGTAAGAAAAGTTTTATCTACACCAAGCATTAATGTCCCTCAATGTAAATTCCAAGAGAGAATGTGTATGTTATACGGAGAACAAATAATGAAAGGTGAGTAAAGATGAAGTGAAAAGATATAAGAAAGAACAAGGTGCACCACAATATGAGGCTAGTTCAAGTGAAACAAGTTGTGCCTACGCCAATATAAGGTGACCAAAAGTACTCGCTTAAGAAAGTATTGAATACTAAGAGACAAGTCTCAATAAAACTCTATATGTAAGTGTAAGGGCAATCCACAGTTAATACGTAAAGAAGAGATGATAAATCATCTATTGAGCTATGACTACCACATGCTAGAAGCAAGCTTTGATGATATCTTAGTTGAATGTAAATTGGAACTTTAAAAGGAGCATCGATAGGTGGGCTATGAGTGGTGATGCCTGCTTTCATGAATGGCGGAGGTTTACGTAATTCTCATTAGATGAGACTGTCCACCATTGTGGTTATGAGTCTCACGTAATCTCCTAGTCTTTGAATTATGCTGGCAACATACGCAACTAGCCAGTGGTTCTCCACCTAAGAGAGCTAGGGATGTTTTGGTTTCACCTTGGCTAGTGACTCCACCTCTTTTCGGTGTGTCAATTACACCGAAATTCATGATTTTATCATGATATATGTCCGTTAAAGTTAAAGTTCCTCAAAGTATGAAATATAACGAAATGAATGATAACAAAGGTGTGTGGATAGGATAATGAAGATTTGAACTAGACTCAAGTAATGACGCTGGATTATTCTTGGTCATTGTACAGTGAACCCGAAGAGTCTTAAACAACATCCTAGGTACAACTGGTGTTAACACCAGCCTATGAATACATAAAAGGGAAGAACGTACGATATGTTGAGCCCTCATTTTGGAATTTCTTAATGTTAAGTTCGTGATTCTAAGGTCTCACGGTATATGAACGAATGATATGTAATATATGTACGTGCTATATGAAATATTTTATGTGTTGTGTGAAATATCAAAAGAATGATGATGCATGTTACTCTCATAACATGAATTTCCTAATCTGATTTGGCAAGTCCAACTAGCATGGCTTTCTATAATTTATATAATTAGGAGAGAGCTCTTCATTATCATGCATGTCCTTGGCGTGTATTTACATACATCCATAGTTGTACAAGTGTGTACTAATCCCATATTATTATACTATTTTTAGTCAAGGTTAAGGAGGGTTTTGAAGACATTCATTGCAACTGTTTGGACATCAGATCTTTTCACCCGTACTTGGTAGGTCCTCAGGCATTCAAGGATGCCTACCTTTATGTTTTGATCTTAGTAATTGGTTCAGGCTAGTGGAGTGTGTTCAACTAGTATTTTTTCCTATTTTCTCAGACTTTTGTAATGGTGACATTTTTGCAATTGTTACTCTTTCTATAAAACAATTTATTTCAATATTAAATGACTCTTTATTAGACGTTGATACACATGAGAAATGAATTTCTTTGTATGCATATGCATGTTATAACTATGAAGTCTATGTTCACATCAAATAAAACAAATAATTTCAAGTTTTCAGCTAAAATTAACCTAACAAATGTAATAAAGACGTAACTAGGCTTGTCTACGACCTCTGGAAGGTCAATGACGCTGGTTTTTACTAGGGTCTAGACACCAGTTGTGACATGCGGTATCACCATCGTAGGGTGAGAGGTGAAGATGTTCTCAAAACAAATTCCCGAACTAGAGTCACTATGAATTCCAACTTACGTCTTTTAGGTTAATAATTACCCCGACTAAATTTATGGTCCTAATGAATAGAGTTTTTCGAGATTATATCAACTCATTTGTGATTGTGTTCATTGATGATATTTTGATGTACTCCAATAATGAAAATGAGCATGAGAGTCACTTAAGATTATCCTTGCATGTCCTCGGAGATCACAAACTTTATGCCAACTTTAGCAAGTGTGAATTTTTGTTAAGGTCGGTTGCGTTTCTTTGCCATATAAGCTTTGGTGATGGTGTAAAGGTTGATCCTATGAAGACAGATGCGGTCATAAATTGTCCTAGACCTTTGACTCCCACATACATAAGAAGTTTCTTGGGTCTAGTCGGCAATTATAGAAGGTTTGTTAATGGATTTTTGTCCATTTCTTCTCCTTAGATAGCTTTAACCCAAATGAACGTGATGTTTGAGTGGTCGGAAGCTTGTTAAATTTTTTCAAGAGTTAAAAGATAATATTACCTGCGCTGTGGTGTTGAACTTACCGAAGGGAAATGAAGATTTGTAGTGTATTGTGATGCTTCCAGAGTGGGCTTGGAATGTGTCCTCATGTAGCATGGTAAGGTGATAGCTTACGCTTTTAGAAAATTCAAAGTTCATAAGAAGAATTACCTTACTCATTACCTTGAGTTAGATGTTCCAATTTTTGCCTTGAAAATATGGAAAAACTAGTTGTATGGTGTGCATGTTGATGTGTTTACTTACGATAAAAGTCTTCAATATATGTTTACACAAAGAGAGCTGAATATCCGATAGAAAAGATTGTTAGAATTGTTGAAGGATTACGACATGAGTGTCCTTTACCACCCTGGCAAGGTGAAGGTGGTTGCGGATGCTCTGAGTCGTATGACTATGGGTAGTTTGTCTTATATTGAAGAAGAGATGGAAGAACTTCTGAAAGCTTTTCATAGGTTGGCTCGATTAGGTGTTGGGTTAGAAGATTCTCGAAATAGTTGTTTCATGGTCCATCATAATTCCGACACATAATTAGTGGTGGACGTTAAATTGAAGCAGCATCTTGATCCACTATTGATGGAATTGAAGGAATTTGTATTTGGTAAGCTCAATGTGTCATTATCCCAAGGGGGGATGGTGTTCGTAGATACCAAGAGAGATTATGTCTACCCAATGTTGAGGATTTGAGAAATTTAATTCGAGAAGAATCTCATAGTTCTCGCAATTCTATACATATGGGTACCACCAAAATGCATCATGAACTTTTAGAGATCGATTGGTGGGATTGTTCAAAAAGGGACATAGCAGAGTTTGTTGCTAAGTGTCCAAACTGCCAACAAGTTAAAGTTGAACATATTAAACTGGGTGATTTAACCCAAATCATGGTTGTTCCTACTTGGAATTGGGAATCCATCAATATGGACTTTGTTGTTGGGTTGACTATAATCCGAAGGCAAAATGATTTAATATGGGTTATTGTGGCTAGGATAATGTTATGGTATGTGTTTTGAGGATTGTGATATACTCCTATGAGCATTGAGTCATTATGATTCTATGTTGTTTATTGGTTGGACCTCTAGTTTTAAGTCTATTCCTACCCTCCAAAAGATTTTAGTATTAATCGAGGACGAATGTTCCCAATGGGGGGGGATAATGTAAAACTACGGAAATGACATGACTTAGAATAAATATTAATCTATTAAATATTGTTTGGAATGATGATTACAGAGTTTAATTAATGTAATAAACTCATTTGGAATAGGTCAGAGCCAAAACGTCTTAGAAAGACTTTTACGTCCGGAAACTAGCTAATTCAAACTAGTTGACGTCCCTATTTTTGGGGAAGGCTTCGAATTGTCAAATAAAGTCCAAAACCTGTAAAGAGGCCATTTATAGGTAGCATGTAGTTCAAAGATTTCAAACTTCCGGTAGCGACATCCAAAGGACCACCCGAACGGTCCTTGGGGAGGACCCAAACATGTGTTGTTAGTCTGCCTGGCAGCCTGCGAGGAGGCAGAAATGGAGGCAAGGCGTGCGACACGAGCCAGACATGCAGGTCACTGCCACAAGATTTGGAGGCAGGCGATGCTGACACTCTCCTCACTGCCTCACCTCAAAATTTAATAAAAATGACGGGATTTTGCCCCGCGACGCGCAGCTACTTTTCCAAATCATTGAAGTTGTATTTTAGGTAATTTAAATTCTTCAAAGGACTCATTTAAGTGGAGGGTCTTTCAGGTAATTCATAGGATGACTATATATGAATATTAGGTCAGTTTTAGACAACTTTTACACGTTCTAAATCAAATAAAACAAGTTTTCTCTCATCTCTCTCAAGAACGCTCTCTTTTCCAAACACCATTGAAGAACTAGAAAAGTATAAGGAAGACGACAAAGACTTCAAGTTCTTCATCCAATTTTCTTTGATTCTTCATATATAAGGTATGTATTTTTTACTCTTTGGATTCCTTTCCCCAAGAGGTTGTTTCAAAGATGGGTTTTAAAGAATTTCAATTCTAGGGTTTTTACTCTACAAAACAAAATTTCTTCCTAACCCTAGATTTATGATTTTTGATGAAAAAAGTGCTTTCTATGTTCTATTTCACACGAACAGATGAGTATGTGGTTAGTTATATTTGAATTTCGCGTGAAGCATGTTCTTATGTAGATGATGGTTTCTTATGATTTTTTCTACTACTTGATAATATCAAAATGTAGGGATTGGAACTAAGACAAGAATGAACTCTTAAATAACCCTTTCCTTTACCCTACATTATGCATTGATCATGTATATGATTTGCAGAGTTTTTCTTGACTTTGATATTTCGTATTCAACTATATTATGATTATGAGTGTCTTATGTTGAATTATGTTTTTGAATAAGGTTCTTGGAAGCAAGAGGCAAGTCTTCTAAAGTTGTGATTACTCTAAAATGTTTACGTTAGCCTATAAATAATGATTCTATGTTACGGTAGCATGTACGATGTGTATATGTGTATATGTTAGGAGATGAACATGTTTTTTGTGAGATCATTAAAAGAACATTATAAATGCAAGTTACGATATTCTCTTGTATGCTTTACACAAGATGACTATCTTATGTTAATCTCACAAACGAAGGGTTAGAATGAAAGGAAATTCTCATCTAATCCCAAAGATCTCATGATCATGTTTATAAAAGGATTTAATCTCCTATTACCTATGATACGTTTATGATAAATTACAACTTAAGGGTTATTCAAGGAAAGGGATTTAAGCTACGCACCGATGAACTAGATATGAGGGGTGTCCCTTTCCTAGTTGGAAAGTAGGTTCAAAATGACTCTCATGGGATTGAGGCTTCCATGTAATGTGGAACTATGGGTGTCTAATACATCTCCAAGTTCTTGAAATATGTTGCCAACATAGTATACTAGCTAGGGAATTAACCTAGGAAGCTATGTCATGTTAGGTTATACTTTGGCCCGTAGACTGCCTTTTTTTGATATGGGGTTTTATGACACCGGATTCCATGTTTAGCTCACATGGTAAAATTTTGGTTAAGGTGAATGTTCCCTCATGTTCAAATGAAAGACAAGTAAATGAATGTTGACTAGGGTGGCTTGAGGAGTATACTTTGTAGAGGTAGGGGTATGGGACTTTCCTAGACATTGCACAAGTAGACTCTAAGGGAAGTCCTAGGAGATTGGAATATGATAACATGAAAGATATATGTTTATGATACATGATATTACTCTTGTATGATGTTGGTCATTATGACAAATATATTATTGGGTTATATTCTTACATGAAGTAATGACTATTTATCTTACAAGTTAAATGAAGCAAAGCTTTACTCATTGTCTCCTATCTTATCTACTTGGTTGTGTGGTGTTATGGGGATTCACATGACCATTGCACTTATAGGTTTGGGATTAGATCATTGGGAAATGTTTTGTATGTTATGTTTATATAATCTATTAAATATTAAATGTTAATATGACTCTATGATAATATGTCTTTGATTATGAACATGTTTTATGTTGTTGAAGTCTTTAACTTGTATATGTTATATGGTATGTGCATTGAAGACTTTCATATTACTTAGCATGTTTTTCTAAAGAGATGATAAATGATACTTTTCATGCATGTCCTTATATGTTATGTGCATATACCAACACTTAGTACATGTGGCAAACTAACCCCATTACTTTATATTATTACTTCTGTACCTTCCAGCCGTTGAAGTGTAAGGAGGTTGGATTGAAGAAGCTTGGAACTCTTTCTCCAAGTCTTGATAGGTACTCATGTTCGGGGATGCTATTTTTAATATCCCAGCTTATGAAGACTTAGTAGTTTTTAGGATATCCTATTTCAATTTTTTTTATTTGGATTCTTTTGTATTAAGACCTATATGGAATATTGACTATATATTGGCTAAGTCAAGATTTGCACTATTTAGATAGTTTTATATGTGTGTGACAAATTTTAGAAAATGGTTATGTCTTTATGATTTTTATGTATGAAGTCTAAGTATACTTCAAGTAGTATGTAAAAGTTTTAATTTTTTGCAATTTTTAATGATCACATGTTATGACGAATGATATGGGTTTGAGTGAGTCCTCTAAGAGGACGACAATATCGGTTTCATCAAGGTTGTACTCTCCGGGAGTGATAACATATATAAAATTGGAAAAGCATGTCAAAAATAGCAATCCAAGTTAAAAAATGATTAAAGTAGAAAAGTCGTACATGAAAAGGGAAAGATCCAAAAAAGCTCTATAAGGAAATAGATATGTATTCTAGATAAACAAATTCATTTCCTTGTTAAAGTTAATAAAGTCTCAATCAACCTCTATAAAAGGAAAAATCCAAAGATAGAAAAAGTCGTAGTCGTAATAATATTAAATCCAATATAGTTATTCCATTACAGGCCGAGTTATTTATGAGATTAAGAAAGTGAAAGAAATGTCAACTAGAGTTAGGATTTCATTTTCCCATATGGTGTTGCATTGGTTCATTGTGAATCAAGTATTTTACGATTTGAGTTCTAATAGAGAGAGTGAGTTTGGGATAATTGCAACTAGGAGTGGATTTGACTTCTTGGATAGTAGAGTTGAGAGAGAGAGAGAGAGTTTGAGAGAATTGCATAATAGAACTGGGTTTGACTTTTTAGTGAGTAGAGTCATTGATTATAGTTAATCGATAGAGAGTAATGATAGTAGTGTTAGATCCTTGATTATTGAGTTGTAATCTTCAATTGATATTGAAGGTAATAATGTTTTCATGTGATTTTTCCTTCCTTGAGGGAGGAAGGTTTTCATGATAAAATAATTTGGTGCTTGAAAAAGGGGTAAGACTTCTTCCATTGGCATCGAAGTTGGCCTTTTCATCAAATTGGTGGAAGGGTGTATAACATATGTTAAAGTTAGTTCATAGTAGAAATTTCAGGGTACGACTACACAAGGAAAAACCAAGATCTCTTGAAGATGACTCTTGCATTTGGGTCGAAAGTTGCATAATGTAGTGTGCACCAACGGCTTGTCATCAACGGACCGTGTTCCAATTAACAGTGCGGGGATTTTCTACGTCGATGGACACTTATTAAAATCATTGAAGGACTTTTTTGACAAGTCTCAAACCAATTTGACGAGTGTCCAGCACGGAAAAGAACAGTGCCCGTCATTTGACATACAAACCGTTTGTTGTGGTATGTTGTCAAGGGACTATTTTGCTGCACGTTTTAAAATTGGTTAAATTAATTAGTTTGGTGGCTCTTTAATTACTTAGGGTATTAGGTAGGTTTAATTAAGTTGTTTAATGACCTATATAAATAGACCCTAAGCTAATTATACTAACCTAAGCCCTCAGAATTCCCAAACCAAACTCTCTTCCTTCTCTCTCCCATGTTGAAGAAAACCATAGAATACAAGGTCAAGATAGGGTCAAGGGATGAAATCATCAATGTTTCTCCATCAATCTTCATCAAAAACAAGGTATGGTATTCCTCTAACCTTTTGGACTTATTTCCCAAAGGGTTCCTTCAAACTGATTTCAAATGACGAGTTTTGATGTGGGTCTTTTCCAATATTTAAATTGATCTTGTGAATTTATTTGAATAGATTAACATATTATAACTCAATAATTTTATTTCTTGATTGATTGGTCTGGTTTGCAGAAGAGACCTTTTCCCCCTTAACCCTAGGTTGTGATTTTGATGTGCATTGTGTAGTGTTGATTCAATTGACGTGGTTTTTGGTTGAATTCCTATGCCATGATGCTATTTTATCAATTATGAATATATTAAGATTAATTGTAGTCCTATCATGATATTTATGGAGTATTTAATCTAAGTTATAAAGTATATTATGAATTTGACGTAAGTCTTTTATCATAAGTTATGAACTAGTGATGGATTGTGATGTAGTGATTCAATTGGCTTTTTTATCATGTTTGTTATTGTTGTGTGATGATATTACACCTTTATTGGTTTTTTTAAGTGTTGATGGCAAGACCTTGATAATGGATTATGAAAAATACTTGGTGAGTCTTGTGATATCAAATCTTTACTTCAATTGTGGTTAATTTTGATTAATTGATAATGTTGCATTTAAAGTATTCCTTGTATTAAGATTGATAGGGTTAGTATGATATTGAATTGAAATGTCTAGACTATGTTGTAAGATCCCGAAAATGGCTTAGGTGAAATGGAGTCTAACACGGTTTTCATGATGGTCTAAGTCTATAAATTAGTAAAGAGGCAGTGTCTAAGATTTTAGCTGTATTGGAAGTTCAACGCCAAGGGACGACTAAGACGTTCGACTACTAAGTCACCTATGTGCCTCATATGTGGTTTTATGTATTTATTTGTGATTCATGAAGTTGTGAAGCCATTATATGAGTTATGATAGTATATATAGGCAGTGTTTCATGTGAAAGGTGCTAAACTAGTATACGATCATTTTCTGTTGGAAACTTCTGCGCAAACATCCCGAAGGGACATCGAAGGGTCCTTGAGGAAGGACCCAAAGTTAGTGCTAAGACTATCTACGACAGCCAAAACCACGAAGGCACTCAACGCCCAATAGGTCATTCGACGCCCCGTTGGTAGTGTCTTATCATTTCGGACTTTGTCGTTGAATAGGATGGACCAAAGACAAACTTCAATCCTAGACCACGGACAAGTAGGACTGTCTGTTTATCAAGGTATGGGCCATCGATGGTCCATCTGTTGATGGTACTATCCCGGTGTATAGTTCACTCTATGTTGAGGGGTGAACTTGCAATTTCACACCCACGCCCAAATAAGGGTATTGCAAGTTCCTTAAGGGGATTTTGGGTATTTTAAGTGTGTTTATCAGCCTAAAACACTAAGAAGATTTCATTCTTCTAAAATTAAAACCCAAATCCTTGGAAAATTCGCGAGAACTTCATATGAGCCAAAACTCAATGAAGGGCTTGGGTTGGAGAACTGAGTGGAGATTCTTTATAAAATTAAAGAATTGTCTATGCGGTATGGTTTTTGATCTGTGAAACTCTCTTCATCAAGGAGCAAAACTTTCAAACATGTTTTCTATAGTTTTCAAAGATAAATTGTCCAATTTCATGATCTATACATGGGTTCTTGCAGTAACGGTTTTTAAGCATTAAATAATGATTGCATTGTTTTTAATTTGGTGTTTTAACTGAATTTACCTATGAACCCATGAATCTGATGAACCCTACTTTTTTACTAAGTTATTAGTTACTCGATATTAATCTAATGTTATATTAATTCTAATGTCGTTTCCTATAGGCTATTGATTGATGTTTATATTGTAAAAGATTGGCATCTCAATTGTATTATATTGATTAATATGTAGTGAATTTACCTAGTTTCTTTTTTTATTGTTATAGTTGTATTTATATGCTTTCCATGGTATTGAAATAGACTTGTAAAAGTGTGAAATCCTAATGCACACCACCGGGTGGCTTGCCCGAATGGCGAGTCTTTCTCTGCCGTCAAATCGACGTCGTCGTCTCCCAACCTAGGTTAGGGGGTCGTTAGACCATAGCTTGCTGCTAAAAAACGTTGCTAGGCTAGCGCGGCTTGCTTCGCTCTTCAAGCTCCGCGGCGATGGAATCTGGGGCAGAGGACTTGTACCATCTCTCTAGATCTATAAAAAGCGAAAGACCCAATCCATTCGTTCGTAGAGCTAAATACTCGATCGCAGACATTGACAGCTACATAAATTACTAGAATTTGTTTTGAATTGTTTGTTAGGGCCATGGGTAAGGGTCTTGTCTTATTGAATTGGATGATTTAGCATTGAATTGAGGTGTTCAATGATAGAGTGGTGGTAAGCTTCCGTATTCCCTTTATTTTATGTGAATTAGAGTTCAATTATGTAGTGATTGGTATGGTCCCCTTATGGTTGTGGTGATATGTGTTTTACTTGCATTCGATGTGGCCTTGTAAGTGATATTTTAAATAATATGATGGCCATGGTCTTGTTGGGAACTACTTAAATTATTATGATGATTCATGTAGTTAATTTATGTGAGGTATGGTTATATCTATCTATCTGTGAAAGTATGTGTTCTTTCTATTTGTTTTAGTAAATCATGTGGATTATGGGTATGTATTTATATGTGTAGTCATAGGGTTGATTCATGGTTATTCCTAATTCATTAGGTGAGTCCATGCTGGTCATATTGATGATGAGAAGGTAGTGTATAAGGTGACTTAAACATGATAATGGATAATTCCTATGTTTGTCTAGAATGACATGTAATATTTTTTAAGGTGAAGTATAATATGTCTTGTTTTGGTTGACTTGTGTCCATTACTTGATGCATATATGAAAGTGAATATGTATACTTAGGATGCTAAAGTCTCTTAGTATTGTATTTATGAATGCTATGAGACATTAAATGAAGTTAAGAGGGTCTTTTATGTGATACTTTGAACCTAGTTGTAATGTTATGAATGTTGAAGTTGAAATCCTTAATTATATCCTTCAAGTAAAGGAATGATAGACTTAAGTTTAATTGGCTGTAAGAGAATCATATAAATCCTTAGGAAAGTCATGATGAGCTTCTTGTCGCCATTTTGAGGTAGCCCGAGTGGACCTTTCTTTGGTAGGGTAAATGTGAGTGAATTATAAACTAAATATGGAACCCTTTATATGAATATTAAGTATAAATTACTCTATGAGAACGATGGCTAGCACAGAGTGAATATGATAAAGGAACTAGTTCTAGTTAAAGAATGAGACTAGATTACAAAGCATTCCCTTCATATTCCTTAACCATGTGCCTACATGGGATGTGTGTAAGTTCTACCATTGGCATGTAGAACACCCTCAATGGAGTAGGTTAGTAGTTCGTATTCCATGATTTTCTATCATGATCTAAGTCAGTTATTGGCTATTTTCATCATGGGATACCTACTAGTATTAGAGAAGGTCTATGAAGTTTAGGTGGTGGTATGGAACGCTATCTAGACATTTCACAATAGGCTTTGAAGGCGTTAGTTGGAGTTCCTAGGTCTTTTCCAAGACAATTACTTCAATGTCCTTTATGTATTAAATGTATCCTAAGTTAACTAATGAATGTAATGACTTAATTTAAGAAATTGTATGAAATGAATAAGTACTTATCTAGAGTAGTTAAGGGTTGTCTAAACTTTGGTAGTCTTAAGTATTTTAAGGTAGTCTTGAAGAGGTCAATCATGGAAGTTATCTTCTTGATTTACTTAAGTAAGTCTTTTGATAGGCTTTGGTAAGAGAGTGTCATATTATCTATATGCTAATGTGTTAACTGAGAATGATTCTATTATAGGTAGTCTATAGGATATCTTAAATGTGTGTGTAAGGGATTGTATGGGTGTTCGCTTCAAACTCACTCAAGTGAGACTTAGAATTACCTTTGGTAGAGGAAATCTCATGTTCATATGTTTTTATGTCTTGTAAGTGTGTATGTGTCTTGTTATAAGCAGTCTTGAGAGTTACTTAGGCATTTTTAGGGAGGTTATATGAGCGGTCTCTCTTTGTGTTGATTAAGTGACTCCTAGGATAGCTTTTAGTGAGAAGACTACATGCTATAAAGTGATAAAAGGGAAAACAAAGTACTTCATTGTAATAGTGAAGCAATTCTCTGTACAGTGAATGTAGCTCACTGTTAAGTTGGCTCAAAATGTAAATAATGGCTTAGTTGTTGTCTTTTGTGTTTTTAATTTATAAAATTTTATTCTTATGAATATGATATGATTCTTAAATGAAAACATGCATATTTTCATTAAAAGATTGTTTTCATGATTTTGATGCATTATGCAATACTTAGAACATGTAGTTGTACAAATTCATGCTTGTATCTTCGTCTATAGTTGTTGGTAGGTGAGGAGCATTTGGAAAGCACGATTTAGATCGTACCATCATTCAATTAAAGAAGAAGTATGTCCTGAATTGAATGGATGGCATATGTAGATGTCTTTTATGTTACTTTTCAAAGTATTTTAATGGACTAAGTATTACTATATTTGTATTGTATATGACTTGTGTCCCAAAAGTATTATCGTGTTTTAAGTTTGTTGAGATTGAGACTCATTATTTTTATGATTTTATATGATAGAATTTTTAAAGAATATCAAATGTTTTGTGAAATGTTTTAATTCCGCAATACATTTCATTATGTTTATGCGATGAATGATATGTAAGGGGTTGTACAAGACCTCCGAGAAGTCAAGTACGCCGGTTCCAATCCAAAAATGACCCTATATTCTAGGGTGTGGTCTTGGGATGTGACATATGGTTTGTGAGGTGTTGGCTAAGATGTAAATGTTATAAGGATGGTGATAACTTACCATTGTGCCTTACTATGATGTGATTATATAAATGTTTTAACCACTCTTATATGAACTTTAATGAAAGGACTATACTCGTGCAATTCTTATTGAGCTATGATGATGACGATTATTATACAATGGATAGACCCTATGACCTACATTAAGATATTATTATTAATAAATACATTAAAAACATTTCAAAATGGACTCTAGCCTCACACCGAGTGAACTAGTGTGAGAAGTGTCCCATCCCACATAGCGAAGGTAGGATCATTAATGTACGCATGAGATTGGAGACTTTAGTGCATGTATCATAAAGAGGGTCCCAATTATATCTCCTAGTTCTTGAATTATGTTGACTCCATAGGAGTATTAGCTAGTGGATCCACGTAGTTTCTATGTTCATGTTTTGGTACTACCTTGGCAAGTAGTCCGGTTTCCTTTTGTGTAGGGATCCATGAAACAGGATTCCATATAAGCTCATGTGGTCTATGTCGGTTATGGAAAGATGTTCCCAAAAGGTAATATGAACTAAAGGAATGAACTCCAACTAGGATGACCTAAGGGTTTAGCTCAGTCTAGGTAGGGGTACGAGACTATGTAAACATTGCACTAGTTATCCTTGAAGGAAGTCTTAGGATGACGTTCTTATTTATTTATATGCTTATAATGATACATGATATCCATATGATGATCTTGCACATTGATGACATTATATGATGATTTGCTTCACTTATGAACATGTGTTGGTCTCCATTGTTAAAGTATGATGATATATACTCTTAATGATATACTATGTGAAGTTGTACATTGACTATGGGTCTTGTTGAGTTTAGTTAATTTAGTAAGGTTATGGGGCTTTGCTTAGTCATTGCACCTATTTACTTACAGAGGGTTCATGGGCAATTGTCTTGTTTGGTTATGTTGTAATGAACTCTTATTCATGCTTGTGGCTATTATAACAAGATGATAGAGTTTCCTTGACTCTGTGTTGAATTATATTATATGTATGTTGAATTGAGTAGACTTATTATTGTTTGTCTTGTGATGTACATGTTTTTTATTTAATGAATATGTCTTCTTTATTCGTATCGTCTTCTTGATTGTGCATAAGGTTTTTCAAAGTAAATTGAATACTTCAATGAATTGTTTCTTTTTAGCATAAATTTTATGATATGTATGCATATGGTGTCATACTTAGTACAAGTGGTGTAATAATACCATTTTTTCCATTTTCCCCCAACATTTTAGGTTCCAATCGTTGTAGATGTTTGGGACAATTTTGAAGGAATAATTTGAATTCTTACTCATCCAAGTTGGCTAGGTCCTCAATTTCTGAGGGAAATGCCACTATCAAGCTTAAGATGTTGTTATAGTTTTAAGACTTCTATGTTCTTTCCTTTTCATTTGAGTACTAAACATTGTATAGCCTATATGTGCCTATATTACGTTGATGTATAAGAAATGCCCAATTGATATACAATTATTTGAGATGTTTATGAGATTGAGACATCCGATTTTAAGACTATGTTATAATTTATATATCTATGTGCAATAAAAGTACAAGACTATGTAATCTTCCTATACGAAGGGTCTATGTATACTCAATATGAATATTATATGTACGTATAAGTCTATGTAAACCTCAATGTAGAAGTAATAAAAAATTAAAAAAATTCCGCATTTTTTAAATATGTGAATGTAATGATGTAATCTAAGAGTCTAGTCTTAGTCATCAAAGAGGACGACGATGCCGGTTACGTCTAAGGGGTGCCTCCCGATGTGACACAAATTAGAACGACAATAAATCTTGATAAAGATGAACATGGTTCTCAACTAAATGGCAAAAATTATATGTAGTCCTAAGATTGTGTTCAGTGTTGGTATATGTACTCATTTCCAATCTTTTCCAAAGGAATTTAATTTAGAATCTCGAAAATTAATTCAAGATATCTTTAAGGAAATTTGAACATGGTGCTATGGTATCCAATAGGAGCCTCAATTTATTCGGTAGGATTTGTTTGATGAAAAATACGCTTGATATAATGTGGATAGAAAACATATCTATAATGGCCACTTTTTTGGATAAAGCCTGGTGTCTTGGGCGATACGGAAATAGAACTATGTTGCCCTGTCAATTGTTGAAGATGAAAAAGTCGCAACTTTTTGTTGTGCCCAACATATATGGACAAAGCAGCAGCCTGATGATTTTGGAATCAAAGTAGGATACATAGTTATCGTAACTTTCTCAAGTACAATATAGAGAACGGAAACATAATTAAGACCATTTGCAAAACTAAGGATCAAGTTGTTGATATTTTTACAAATGTACTTGGAAGAGAAAAAATTCAATGAAATTAACGGGCCTTGGGGTCGGAATATCAAGAATGATTCTCCTCTTAAAAGAGCATAATCACTATCAAAGGTTTGAAGAATGATCTCATCATATGATTTTTAACTATATCATCTTTGTAAAGTTTTATAGGTATACACCTTTAGTAGGACATCGCATCGATCTGGTGTAATAATTTTACCCTTAGTTTTCTACAACTATGAGTGCTCTCATATAAAGGAACATGTTCTCATACAACTATGCACTGATCCTATGTTTATGTAACAATGCATCACTGTAAAGAATCTTATGAACCTGGTCCATCCATCAATATAAACCCTTCAAAAAAATAAAATTTAGGCATTAAAACTCCCTACCACTGATCCACATAAGAAAACTAAACCGCCCCTTAAACTTCCCATCAATTGTTAGAATCCTATCATTACTCATCGATTTCCAATAAACCTCATCATCCATCACTCTCACAGACGAAACCAAATAAATAAAACCTCTAAAAATCCAGAAACCCTCTTTGTCATTTCTATACCACAAGTCTAGTCCCTTACTTTAACAATGAGGACTCCTTTTCCTCAACAAACACAATACCCATGTCCGATTCACCTTGCTTCTATCTCTAATCCACAACCCCCCCCCCCCACCGTCGTTGTCTCAAATACGTCCATCAACACCTCTACCATAATACTTGTTCGTGACTCTTTCAATCTGTCATTGCTTCAGCACCTTTTGAAAATCATAACCCTAATTCTACCAGTCAAAACCCCACTCCTTAAAGACCATCCCCACCATTGTCATCTGAAATTCCCATACCCATAAACACTACACTACCCACTACCTCCAAAGACAAAGATGCGAATGATATTTCACTTATTCAACTTCCCTACATTACCTAGGAGACCTTGCAAGAATATTGCAATAAAAAAGAACACCCTTTGAGTATCATTCACACGAAGCAACAATAAGGCCAAACTTAATGCAGCTACCGAATCAAGAAAAAACATTATCACATTTGTAAGTCCTCAATTCTCTTTCCTAAATTTCTTGTTGTTCTTGATTCTTAACCTAATGAACCATTTGAATATGTTCTCTCTAATTCCTCCCCCACCCCCCCATAAAAAATAAGTAAGGCTTTGGCCAAGTGCTTTTCAATAGGGAAGGAATGATACTTTGGGTCTAAAGCAATTAAAAGGGTATGAACCTTTCATCCCAATGTTTGACCATTAGATGTAGTTAGAACGGTTCATGATTTTCTTCATTTTCAATTTTTGGGTGGATTGATTTATAGACTCTAGGTTAGAGGTAAATGAGAATGTGGCAGTTAAATTTTCTCCAAAAAATATGTAGAAGGATAATGTAGTTACTTCCTCTGTTAATGAGGTTGGATTAGTATTTGATAATTTGTCTCTTGGTGAAATACTTTATAGTCCAACTATTGGGATAGATTATTATATTTTGGGAAAATATGAAATATCTTTAATCATATCTAAATACACGCAATGGAGGGTAACTTCATGACCAAGAAGCATGCTCAAAGGGGAAATTACACCCTTTCACAAAATGATGTATGAATTAGTGCACAAGGGGGTTCTACCTAATGGAGAATGAATTAGTTCACAAGGGGGTTCTAACTAATGGGGAAGACGCCATTCGGCTTCTTTCAGGGACATGGGGATAGAAAATGTCTTGGAAGACAAATAACCCATTGAATGGCCCTATTTTATGATTAAACACACGACACACATGGTTTATCCTAAACCATATCCTAATCAATTGGCTTTTGAGAACCTCTAGACTATTGTATTTAAAGATTTTGTTGTTCCTTTTGGGAAAGGGAGAGTTTTGTATATGAAGGATATGATCACCAGGTCTACTCTTGTTAATTGTAGATTACATGATAATGCCAACCAAGTTCCTAAAACTAATCAAAGGGCTAGAAGCCCCCATTGCTATTCTTCTCTATGAGCTTCATGTTTCTGGGGAACAATATCTGCCTTCCTTACTGAGATTGAGACTCTTTGCACTATCTTGGTTCAGTCATAGGGGGAAGTGGCTAGATTTAAGAAGAAGATGCTGAAATAATAAAAGACAAAAATGCTCATGCAGATCGTGTGCTTCAACTCCTAACCCCATTGCATAGCCATTCTACCCCTTCTCTTTTATTGTGCTTGTGTATGTTGGATATTTTGTTAGAGCTCCGTCAACTTAAAACATGGTATATTCTGCTTATCTAGTTTTGACTAAGTGATGTTCTTTTATATTGTGTAGGGATGACTAATATTCTTAGATCATTGATCGTTATTTGGATCTTCTATGTGAGTGTTGTCATCACGACATTGAGTTCGTAAGTCCTATGTTGTTTTTATAGTTAACCCTTCTTTTTGATATATCAAAAGGTGGAAGTTTTGCTAAAAAGGGATCAAGATAAGGAGTATATTTATTATCATAAAAAGGAGGAAATTTATGGCTTGGAGAAATTCCAAATTACTTTTGTTGATGACAACATTAACTAGTTTCACATGAAACATCAGACATGAAAATAAAGAGCGAGAAGAATTCACTCATTTGGATATAAAATAGTAAACTCAAAAACAGCAATCCAACTTAAAGAAGGAAAATAATCAACGTAAACAAGTCATTGAGGAAAAGGGATGAAACAAAACATGTTCTATAAAGAAAAGAAATTACTCTAGGAAATAAAATTCCTTTCCTTGTAAATGTGTATACTACTATATATGGATACAACCAAAGAAACAAAAAGTTGTCGTAGTATTATCAATTCCAAGAGTTATTACAGTGAAGGTTGAGTTATTAAGGAGATACAAAAAGTGAAAGAAAGGTCTACTAGAGTTAGGATTTCTTTCTGTTATATAGTGTTGCATGTGTTTGTTTATAATCAGTGTTTTAGAATCAGAGCTCTAAGATAGAAAGAGAGAGTTTGAGAGAATTGTAACAAGAAGTTGGTTTTACTTTTTTGAGAGTAGAGTTGAGAGAGAGTTAGAGAGAATTGTATCAACAAGTGAGTTTCACTTCCTGGTGAGTAGAGTCTTAGATTATAGTTAATAAATAATAAGTAAAGGTACTATAGTCAGTTCCTTTATTGGTGAGTCGTAATCTTAATTTATATGGTTTTCCTTGAGCTGATTGTCTATTGTAGATAACTCAGTCCCTCCCAAGGTTGGGAGTGAGGTCTACATAACATATATCCTCCCCATACCTCATTTATTTGATTAAGGTATGTTTTTGTTTTACTTTTTTGGTTTCTGTAAAATTTTCCTTCTTCGATTTGATTTGGTATGTTTTTCCTTGAGCTAAGGGTCTATAGGGAATAGTCCCAAGACCTCCAACTGTAGGGGTGAGGTCTAAGTAGCTCTAGTCTCCCCCAAACCTCTTTTGTGGTATTACACAAATTTTCTCCTTTTTTTTGTCTACTTTGATAGGTTTTTCCTTGATCAAAGGGTCTATTGGAAACAACCTCACTACCTCTGAAGGTAGGAGTAAGGTCTATGCACATTGTACCATCCCTATACCGCACTTGCGGGATTGCATGGAACATGTTGTTTTTGTTGTTGCTGTTTCCGTACATCCTCCACTCAAATGAAAAATAATTTCATATAGTAAGAAAATGATAGATTTAGATATTGTCTTTGAGGTAGATTCGAAATAGATGCAAAGTGATACTCCCCTACTTTTAATATTAACATTGATATAATAATAATAGTACAAATAATAATGAATGAAAGAACCATAAGCGCTACAAATGAACATACCGATTCACTAAGACTCTCGTTATCCGAGAAAGGAAATCGAGTTAAATAGACTTGCAACTGCGCATTAAAATACCCAATAGGTGTGAAATTTGGAAGAGATCCAGCGACAACGAGGATCTTACTTTTATCTCCTATATAGAATAAAATAAGAAATTGAAAAAAATAGTATAAATTATGTTAGTTTTTCTGTGTTTTATATAATCTATTGGAAAATTTCCATAGAACTTTACAAAAAGTGTCCTATAAAATCTATGCCCATCGATTATATAGGGGATAGATTTATAGGACACAGATAACCTAACATATTGTATAACAATATTTTTAATTTGTAATTTTGTTCTATCTAAGAGATAAAATGGAGATCCTCGTGGTGTCTAACTTTTTTCATAACTTCACACATATCGAGAGTTTTAACGCGCCATTACAAGTCTTTATAATCGAACTCTTTTGTCCGATCCTACACATAACGATTGTCTTAGTGCACCGGTCTGTTCGTTTACAGTTCTTAGGGTTCTTTATTATTATTATTTCACAATTGTTTTGGTAAAGCTCAAGAAATTTTAGCGAAACATGAAAATTCTGAACTATTTTCTGTTTGAGAAAGAAAGTTGTCCTTTAGTATTTATGGTTAATAATCTGATGCATTTTTTTTACTTTTTGGAAGCTAATTATAATTAAGTATCGATGTTTCGTGCATGTTTTTAATGAATGATATCCGACATACTTTGTTTTTATTGATATTTCTTGCAGATCTTCATCAAAACCTCTATTATAGTCGCTACTTCATTCAGTTCATGATATAGTTACTTATCAATATTATCTAGTTTGCTAGGCTATGTGCACATGATTTTTTTCCTATCTTATTACTATTAATAAGCATTATTGTGTATGTATTTATAAAAAAAAAAAAAATTCTGCAGCTTTTGAATAATTCTTTATATGGCAATTCTTCATCAAGATGTATCATTATTGCTGAACTTATTAAATTAGATGTATAATAATTACCGAACTTATTAAATTAATTGTTAGAACTGTGCTCTTTATATGTGAATACACGTAAATGTGTATGTTTGTAACTACATTACCATAGGTCAACACATGCATTTGAATAGATATAAGTGTGTAGTATCTAATAGTGGCGTACCCTCTATTGAAATGCAGTACAAAGAATAAATATTTATTGCTAAATGAGATCAAGATTAACAAATCTAATGATCTGATCAATAAATAATAATAGTTAGTGTTATTCGATCAACCTTGTATGCTATTCCACCAGTCTACAAAAGAAGAAAATAAGAGAAATTGAGGTTGTGTATGTCGGGTTCTTAGAAAATTGTTCTTTGCAAGTCCTCCTATACAAAATCTGTGAAAATTGCGCATTAATATTCTACCATAAATGGCATTGAAGAATTGATAGGTGAAATTAAAATGAATTTACAAGAAAGACTATTGATAAGTAACTTATTCGGAACTTATGACGCCTCCATTTGTGTAAAGGGTACATGATATGTAAAAGCTCAAGATATCATCTTGCCACCTTATGTGGAAATCGTTGACGATACACAACATATAGCTAGTTTGACGGAAACAAATGATTTTAGTGTCGGAATACAAATAGAGAGAAATAGTCACCCTAGATGTCTTATATTTTTAATATTTAATTATGATCGTGTTCTTTAGATTGGTATATTCTTTGTCGTGAATTTTTTGTTCTTGTACTTTATATCTCCCCCTAGTTTATTTGGGAACTACATGTGGTAGGACTATTTGTGTTTGTTCAATGTAATTTGATGTTTGAAGTACTTTCTTATTTATATTAAAAAGTGTAATAATGCATTTAGAAAATGTCAAATTGAACAGCAACAAAGGATTGTTTGTTTAATCTTACATAGTTTAAGGGGACTGTAACCCTTTTCCATTCTCTTACTCCAAGAGTAATTCGGATATAATAAATAGCATAAGAAGTGTTTGGTGAGATGACGTTACATATTATTCTTCTAATGGATGCTGCTCAATCTTACAGCAATATAATAAAATTTGTAAATATCTAATGTATATGAATTTCGCTACTCTTTTGGTGGTGTGCGTGCAATGAAGTTTTGATTGTATTTGGAATCTTTATTATATCCATTTTTTCTATTATATTGTTTTCTTACAAACTCAAGTTATGTACTCTCTTAGTAGAAGCAATTTTAAGCCATCGTGTTACTTTTACTCGCATAGCAGGAGATAACTTGTTTGACATTGGGGATATTACATCTACTTGGTTGCTTTAAACCCCAAAGGCCTGATTAATCCAGTGATCTTCAAGTTGCGCATATCTATTTGAAGTCCACTAGCTCTAAAATTAAGGAGAAAATTATTGACAATAGATTTTTCTATTAGCAACATTTATATAGAGTTCTAGTTATAAATAGTCATATTTATTATTTTTTCTCGCTGAATATGACATAGAGGCAGTTATTTTGCTAGCGCAAAGTACTCGTTGAAAAATCCTTTATTTGTCATAGTGTAGTACTTGATAATTTCACTGAAAGAATTAACCAACAATCATTCTTTGTAAGCTATTAAGACGAGTGAGTGGGTAGTGTTATGTTTGTTCATCGGGAGACTTTCTACTTCCTATTCTCAAACTTTAATATTTGACTAAATTTATGACTTTCAATAAAATTTATTTCAAACTTAACCAAATATATATTCTTCAATGTGAACTAAAATGGTCTAATACTAATAAAGTTTCATAAATGGTGTTAAAGAAAATCTCCCTCACAATGCTTGGGATTATTCCCCATCTCCGTGTCCACAAACGAAATGATGAATGCAAGCTTTTCTGCAAAATATAGTAATTTGATATAGAGAATATATAAAAAGATTAATTGTATAGGTTTTGGATCAAGATGAGGCTAGTTGTATGAGATGTTGTAATGATATTCTCAATGTTTTTGACTAAAATGTGTTCGTTCCACAACGAAAATAAAGTATCGAATAATTTTTTCTTATCGTGCCTCTTTTGTAATATATATCTCTAGGTTTCCATATCTTACTTTTTTTGTTTGTAGGGTTGTTCTTCATATTGATGATGTATTATACATTTTCGATCTTTACGTTGTGTTCATAAAGAAAAAGGTAGAGCAGATAAATCAAGAGAAATCGGAAAAATAAAAACACAAGCAAAACAAGAAGTACAAAATTTAGAAGAAATAAAAAATACAAGAATAAGTGAATTAGAAAAAGAATTAGCTAGGTTAAAATTATTATATGAAAATAAACAAAAAGAAAAAGATAAAGAGCTAGAATTAACAAATGAAATAAAACAAATGGAACAAAAACTAAATGAAGATCTAAATAAAGATATTGAAGTGAATGAAATAGATGGAAATGAAAATGACCAACAATCAGAAATAAGTGATATAAGTGAAACATATACAGAAATTCTAGAACAGATAAATAAATCGAAAAAATTAGAGATAAACACAGGAGATATGAATAGACCTAGTACGTCAAGAGTTAAAACCCCAGATAATAGTCCCAGAAATAGTCCTAGAGTTAGTCCTAGGAGAACACCACCAACTTATTATACAGAGAGCTATCAACAATCAGATAGAAATAATGCAATATGGAACAGTAGATTAAATAAAAATTGGACACCTAAACCAGCAAATGAACAATACAATTTTTTAGATTTAGATTGTGTCGCAGATATAAATAAAGCAATATTAATATGGATAGGAAATATGTCTAAACAGTTAATAGACAATGAAATAGAAACAGCAAAAACACCAAGATACATAGAAAGAACATTTGTAGGAACAACAAAATTATGGATAGAAAATCTACCCTCGGAAAGTTTAGAAGTACTTAGGAATGATAAGAAAATGGATGGATCTGCATCAGCAACAAATATAGATATACTAGATAAATATGAATCAGCAATAAGAAATGAATTTGGAGGCATGACTACAGATATAAGAGAACAAAATAGAGAAAAAATAATAAATAGACAACTTATGACAAAATTAGCTATATGTAAAATGTGTTACTTAGAAGAATATACTTGCGCATTTAAAGAATATTATTACAAAGCTAAATACAATTTAGACGAAGCAAAAGAAATAAGAAAACAATATTATACAAAATTACCAGAACCATTTAGTACAAACGTAATAAAGGATTGGAATAATGAAGGAATGATAGATACTTTAGGATCTAGAATAAAATTTTTAAATCAATGGTTCATACAACTATGTGAAAACCAAAAAGAAAAATTAAAAATGGAAAAAGTACTAAATAAAAATTTATCATGTTGCAAAAATAAAATAGCACCACAATTTGGATGCACACTAAAAAAACAAAAATCTAAAAGATATAAAAATTATAGAAAAAAGAAATCTATATATAAATATAAACAACCAAGACGAAGGTATTATGTAAAAAACTATAAAATAAAAAGACCATACAGACCGAAAAGAAAGATATCCCAATGTACTTGTTATAATTGTGGAAAGATAGGACACATAGCTAAAGATTGTAAATTACCCAAAAATCCAAAAAGAAAACAGATAGCAGAATTAATTATAGATAATGAAAAATATATGCAAATAGAGTACATAGATTATGAATTAAGTGAAAATGATAGTATATATGAAGTATCAGATATAGAAACTGAGAATGAAGAAAAAAATATTAACATAGATAATAATGAAACAGATGAAGAAATATAATGTCTGAAAATGAAATAAAAATAATATCTAAGGAAGAATATCAAAATGAAGAATCATCAGAACAGAAAATTATATTTGATAATACGATATTTGAACAAATAAAAGGAAAAGAATTAGATTTAAGTGTTGAAAAAGTATTAGAAATACCTATTTTAAGAAATTTGTTTAAAAGACAAAAAGAAGAATACTATGTAGTTAGCCAAAAAGAACATATCATAGATTGCAAATACACAAGAGGAAAAGCATATATACCTATAATAAATAAAAGAATGATAAACAAAGAAATACAAGATATAAAAGCTAAATCACCAATAAAATATGTACATTTAGGAGGAACAGAAATATTAATAAAAGCCTGCTTTAGAGAAGGAATAGATACACCTATAGAAATATATTTAGCAGATGATAGAATTGTACACCCTATAGAAAAAAGCGTAATTAGTGCAGTAAAAGGAAACTTGATATATCAAAAATTTAAATTTACAATAAGTGCTAATTATACAGTATCATTAACAGATAAAAACATAGATAGATCATTAGTTCTATATTGGAAAATGTCTGGAATAGAACTAGCACCAGGAAGCAAATTATTTACAGCAAGATGTAAAAATTTATATATACTAACAACAAAGCATAAAATAACAACAAAAAATAAAATTAACAAAATAAAAATAGAAAATCCTTTTGAAAAAATAATTACTGTAATAGACAATAATGACTATAGCTATAAAGAAATTGATATAGAAGAAGATTTAGAGATAGTAAAAGAAAGATTAAGCACTTCAAGCGTACCAAATACATTGACAAGAGCCACCTCATCAAGGATGAGTACATCTAAAAGAAAATATGAAATTCCACAAAGCCTATTAGATAAAGAAGAAATAACACCATATCATTATTTCATAACAGGAATAATAGACCAAAGAAAATATAAAATATTAATAAATACAGGACAAGAAGAAAATTATATAACAAGAGAGTTAGTATTAGAAGAAGAAATTATAAGAACAGGACATACATGCCCTGGACTACCTAGTGAGATAGTAAACACGAATGAAGAAACAACGGAAAAAGAAATAATTATAGGAGGAATACTCTTAATAATACAATTCAAAATATACCAAGGAGATCATAATATTACATTAGGAATAAAATGGTTAGAAAAAGTTAAACCATACAACATAGAAAATGAACAATTAACAATAAGTTGTCAAAATAAGAAAATAATTATAAAAAGGACAAAATGATTAATGAAAATATTTATACTTGCAAAAATTATAGTAGAAGGATATTACAACAGATATTATACACCTATGATAGATACAGGAGCAGAAGCGAATATATGTAATTATAATTGCCTACCAGAAGATAAATGGGAAAAATTAAAAACACCTATGGTAGTAACGGGATTTAACAGTGAAGGAAGTATGATTAAATACAAAGCAAAAAATATAAAAATACAAATATGGGATAAAATACTAACAATAGAAGAAATGTATAATTTTGAATTTACTACAAAAGATATGTTATTAGGAATGCCATTTTTAGATAAATATTATCCACACATAATAACAAAAACACATTGGTGGCTTACTACACCATGCGGAAATAAGATAGGAGCAAAAAGAGTAAATAATAAACAACGAAAAACTATGGAATGGATAAAAGGAAGTGAAAAGATAAACCAAGAAATGGAAAATATAAATAATAAACAAATAACGCAATTAGAAATTATTATATTTGTTATAGACAAAGTCAAATTAATTAATGAACAAATAGAACAATTATATAGTGAAGATCCATTACAAGGATGGGAAAAACATAAGACAAAAGTAAAAATTGAATTAATAGATGAAAATAGTATAATAACACAAAAACCATTAAAATATAACTTTGATGATCTAGAAGAATTTAAAATACATATAAATGAATTGTTAGAAAATAATTACATACAAAAAAGCAATAGTAAACATACAAGTCCAGCATTTATAGTAATAAAACATAGTGAACAAAAAAGAGGTAAAAGTAGAATGGTCATAGATTATCGTAATCTAAATGCTAAAACCAAAACATACAATTATCCAATACCAAACAAAATACTAAAAATAAGACAAATACAAGGATATAATTATTTCAGTAAATTTGACTGCAAATCAGGATTTTACCACCTAAAACTAGAAGAAGAATCTAAACAATTAACAGCATTCACAGTACCGCAAGGTTTCTATGAATGGAATGTTTTACCTTTTGGATATAAAAATGCACCAGGTAGATTCCAACATTTTATGGATAACTGTTTTAACCAGCTAGAAAACTGTATTGTATATATACATGACATATTATTATATTCTAGAACACAAGATGAACATATAAGATTATTGGAAAAATTTATACATATAGTAAAAAATGCAGGTATAAGTTTGAGTAAAAGAAAAGCAGAAATTATGAAATCACAAATAGAATTTCTAGGAATACAAATAGATAAAAATGGAATAAAAATGCAAACACATATAGTACAAAAAATAATTACTATTGATGAAAATATAGATACAAAAAAGAAATTACAATCCTTTCTAGGATTAGTAAATCAGGTAAGAGAATATATACCAAAATTAGCAGAACATCTAAAACCATTACATAAAAAACATAAAAAAGATGTAGAATATCATTTTGATGATAAAGATAAAAACATATAAGAAATATTAAGAATTTATGTAAAAAAACTACCAAAACTATATTTTCCTGATGAAAATAAAACATTTACTTATATTGTCGAAACAGATTCAAGTGATCATAGTTATGGAGGAGTTTTAAAATACAAATATGAAAAAGAAAAAATAGAACACCATTGTAGATATTATTCAGGATCTTATACAGAAGCACAAATAAAATGGGAAATAAATAGAAAAGAATTATTCGCATTATATAAATGTTTATTAGCATTTGAACCATATATTGTTTACAATAAATTTATTGTAAGAACAGATAACACACAAGTAAAATGGTGGATAACGAAAAAATTAGATGATTCAGTTACAACAAAAGAAATAAGGAGACTAGTATTAAACATACTAAATTTTACATTTACAATTGAGGTAATAAAAACTGACAAAAATATGATTGCAGACTATTTATCAAGACAGAGTTACACAGCCAGGACAAGATAATGTTATGGAAAACATACTCAAAACCCTAACTACACTTTGTACAAAAGTGGACAGTATGGGATTGAGAATTCAAAAGCTAGAAGAAAAGGAAGAATCTACAAGTCAGCAGCATGACTCTAAAAATGCGGAGCTACGTCGTTCGGCAGACGGTAAAAAGTCAGAACTAGAAGGAGACGTTGGGAAACTCCATAAAACCCATGACAATGTTTGTTTAAATGCAGCTACAGCAAGCACATCTACAACAAAAGGAGCTAGTGGAATAAGATATACAAATTTAAATATGAACAAAATCTTCGATAAACCATTTATTCCAAAGAACCAAAAAGACTCATTATTTATACCACCGCAAATACATACTTACTCAGAAAGTTTAAACCAAGATAAAAAAGCCTACAACCACATAACCCGCTCATATATTGAAAACCTTTATAAAATCCAAAATTATTTAAACTCAACACCTAGATCTCCAACTACCAAAAACCCTAACACTGATTTTATAACCCAAAAGCTACAAGGATATAATAAGTTAATAGCACAACCGGGCACCAATGCAAATCTAGTAAAAACATGTTATAGTTATGGATTACTTAATACAGTTTATACCCAAACAGGAGATGAAATATCTACCATACCAGAGCTATACAAAGCCTTTATGAACTATAAAAGAATTACTAAAGGAACATTGTTTTATATAAAGTTTTATTCAGCACTAGCAGAGATATTATTTGATGAGATAAAACCAATTATACAAGTTATAAAAATTGGTTTGACCAGAGATATGATAATTCCAGAAGATATCGGAATACAACAAGAAATACAAAAGATTGAGATACCAGAATTCTACGCCAACAAAAGAGTTATAGGAATAGCAACTATCCTAAATGAACTAACTAACAATTATTTAAACGGAAACTCAGTATGGAGCTATTATGTACGAGAGCAAGTTATGATATATTCAAATTCTAAAGAAACCAGAGAACAAGATATGGAAGAGATACGCCAATGGATACTTAGTCTACTCAAGCCAGAGCAAAAACCAACAACAAGAGCATTAAGGAAAGGGTTTATTTCGGAAGAATTATTGACCAGATATTGCAAAATTATTGGACAAAAATACCCCGACCATATATGTTCAAAATGTCAAGGAGAAGATAATGTCATACCAGACGTACAAATCGAATAAGTAAAAAAAAAAGTATTTGTATTTTATTTTGTATTTTATTAAAATTCTGTGTCGGCTGAATATCAGCCATATGTAGAAAGAAATAATTTTATTTTTGTCGTGTTGCGTCGGCTATAAAAAGCCAAATTGTATAAAAGTCGTAAAGTAAATAGTTTGTCGGCCAATCATGTAAAAAGTTTGTCGGCCAATTATATAAAGTAGTAATAGTAAGTATTTTGTTTTCTTGTGTCGGCCGAATAAAGAGAGGCCATGTGTAAAGTATGTGTCGGCCACTTTTGGCCAAAAGTTTGTAAATTTTGTGTATAAATAGAGGAGCTTTCCTCATAAATAAAACACACCTTCATCCTTACATCTCTCATCTTTCTGAATACTCTCTTTACGCTTCCATCCCCTCCATTGGTATTAGAGCTAGTTAATTAAATAACTATGGAAATCAACTATGACAGATGATCTACAAGAACAGGTATACCATTTTATATTTATGAGTAGCTAAATTAATTTATTCCTGAAAATCTCTTGTTAATTATAATTGTTTATCATGTTTGAATAATGTTATAATAACCATCTTTAGAAAGTTTGCTACAGAAATATTCTTCGAACAAGTATGCCCAGACTATGCCATCCTAAGGTTGAAACCGGTAGGCAGAGAAGGCCGTTTAGGGGAGTAAACAAAGTTGAGGCGCTGTTAGGGTTACTAATCAAAGAAGAAAGCTGTAGTAGTGACCAGACTAGATGATTATTAAATCATTATTTTTGCATAATAAGCAAGTATAATTTTTTAAGAGGTTGAAAGGAATAAAATTTTAGTGAAAAATAAAAATAATAAAAATGGAAACCTACCTATTAAACGATGATGTTGATTATAAGATATTATTATTCTATATACTAAAAAATTTGAATATTGATATAAAAAGAGAAATTTATAATAAATTATTAACATATGAGATAATAGAAATAACAACCCAAGGTTGGACTGAGTTAACCATACAAAGTATACAAAATGAGCTTTATTATGATATGTATGATTTATATGATGATTTAGATATTGGAGATTAAATATGACTGAATATTGGCTAAAGCGATATGGTAGGAATTACAGGTTAAAAAAGATTAGATATCCAGATAAATTAAGTAGGCTTTTTAAAATATTATATAAAAAGCTATGATAAATAAAAATAAAAATACTAAAATAAAAAGAACTAAGATAGATAAAAAGATAAGAAAAATATGGAAAAAATTAAGATCTTTATATATAGAATATGAACTATCACAACTAGTCAAAACAGATAATGATAGGAAAAATCAATTGATAAACATAATTTCAAAAATAGAATATAAATATGTCTGCTATTTGAAAAAACAGTATGAACAGAGAAATCTATAAACAACAATTAATAGAAGAAATAATGGAAATAATGGTTGAAAAAGAACAAGAATTACAACATAGAAAAAGAAGACTAGAAGAAAACATATTAGCAGGAGTATGTAATAAATCAATACTAGCACAAAGAAAAGATATATTAACGTTAGAATTAGAATTAGATTGTCTTGAATATGAATTATAACATAATATAATACATAGATCATAATGAACAAAGAAGAATTTGCAGTAGACGAAAAAACATATGAAAACCAAGACGGAATGATAATAAAAATAGTATTTTCAAATTTAGGAAGAAGATACAAGAAAATAGGAAATAACTTATATTTAATGCTAGAAAAAGAAACAGCAAAATTAGAAGATAGTTTAACAGCTATGGTAAGAATAACAAAAGAAAATGAAGAAATAGATCTATATTTTGGAAGGTTAGGTAGACAACTTAGCACATTTTAAACTTTTTTTTTTGTATTACACTGTTATTTTTTTTAGATTACATTAATCTAGATACACTTATCTCCTTAAATATTTATTAAATGCCCTAAAAGGAGTATTTTGGTGAAGTAACAAGTATAATAAGTTTTATAATTGTTGTAAGGAAAATTTGTAGGTGTGGAATTAATCTCTTAAGGCTATGCGGGACAGGATCGGTTTAAAGTTGTGTTGGGAGAGAGTGTTGTTGTGGGTTTTAAAAAACCTAATGTTGAGGGGGCGGGGTCAAGTTGTGGTTATTATGTAACTTTAAGTGGGTTCATATTTAAATTTTACTTTTTAAATTTCATAAGAGTGATAAAAAATTACTCCCTCCAATCCATATTAAATTAAATTTTGAAATCTTTCAAACCCTTTAAGAATAGTGGATTAAGACATATATTGAGCCTAGTTTTCCAGTTTTACCCTGATTAATTATTGTCAAAATTTTGATAAAAATATCTAAACATTAATTAATCACTAATTAAAATACTAACTAATAAAGATTAAAATTAAAAGAACACATTAAAAGTAGTCTTGAAAATTCAACAATTCAGTTAATTTTAAAAATGGAAACAAACTCAAAAAATTACTTACTATTTAATGGAGGGAGTATTTATTAAGATAATTTCTCTAATGGTACAAAGATATTAAAGATAGTAAATGAAAATGACTCAAAAAAATAAAATACAATTTCTTGCATATTTCCCGACTGGCTTTTAAAAAATAAAATTTTACACGTTATCCTACTAAATTGATATGCTTAAAGAAAATAATGAATTATTTTTATGAATTTTATTTTTTGTATGAAACATAACTAGAAAAATAAAACATTAAAACTTATGTTGGATGGATTCACGTGGGACGGATTTATGTTGGGCGGGTTCATAAGGGACAAGTTTATGAAGGGTGTGTTGGGGCGGGTTGAAAATGGAAAAAAAATATTATCTGCGGGGGCAGATACAAAATTTTGTGGGTTAAGCTCAACAGGCCCGACCCTCGCACCATTGACATCCCCATATACATACATGACATATCTAATCAATGTAGGTTGATTTATCCAAAAACATTCTATGATTGTGCAGAGTTTGGTAATCATCATGTTCCTCCCTTAGTTGTGCCGACATTGTACAGTGAACTTTTTTATCATATTTCGTGTTTATGATAATTAATTTATTGAAATATGGGTTTTATGAAAAAGTAATATATTTCTTGAATTTTAGTTTTAAACATTTTCTCACGGTTATGTAAATTTTGCATATCTTTTAATCTTCTTTGACATGCTTATACTTAAGTTGAGGATCTGTAGAAAACAATTAAAAAGATAACACTAGTTTTATTAAGGGAAAAGTAAGATTTCTTATGGCTTTTCTTTTTTTTGTTTGTTGTTATGGTTATGTAATTCTTCCCTTTTCTATGGTTTCCTTGAGCTGGAGGCCTATTGTAATTAACTCTCTCCATCCTAAGGTTGGGGGTGAGGTCTACATAAGATCTATACTCCACAAACCTTGCATCTAGAATAACACTTGTATGTTATTTGTTTCATTTTTTTTGGTTTTGGAAATCTTTCATTTCTTAATCTAATTTGATATGTTTTTCTTTTAGATGATGGTCTATAAGGAATAGTTCCTCTACCTGAAAAGGAAGGGGATAATACTATGTATAACCTACCGTCCCCAAACCTCACTTATGGAATTACACAAGTTTTCTCTTTTTTTATCTGCTTTGATTGGCTCTTCCTTGGGCCGAGGGTCTATTGAAAACTACAAAGACATAAATAAAATAAAAGAAAGTAAATTCCTCTATTTAGACCCCATACAAATGAAATAAACAAAATTAACCTAACGTAACTCCCGAAATGCAAGAAAAAGTAACAACAACTAAAACAACTAACAGCTGAATAAATTGAACAAACATAATCCTAATCAAACTATGTGCAGTAAGAAAATGTTACAACACTAGTAAAACACTAATCCTAATGCGCTATTACGCTCCCCCCCCCCCCTCCTCTCCCCCCCTGAAATAAGGTGTTAAGAGACAGAGCGTAAAATGGGAAGCACTCTCTGGATATCTTGTTTGGACAATGGTTTGGTGAAAGGATTTTCAAGTTGATCAGTAGGAGAGTGTATGTGACTCATTTGGACAAGGCTGTTGCGTACCTGGTTACGAACAAAGTGCAGATCAACCTTATGGTGCTTCTTTTTGGTATGAAGTACTGGATTCTCGGCAATGTATGTGACCTCAGCATTATCACAAAGTATCATTAGAGTAGAACACAGTGACACATGGAGATCTTTGAGTAAGTGAATATCGCAATTCGTTTTAGGAAATGTAGAAGAACCTGCACAATATTGAGCCTTAGTGGAGGATCGAGAGTTAGTTGACTGCTTTCGAAAACTCTTGGAAATGGGTGTCCTGCCTAGATAAAAAATATAACATGATATAGGGAGGCGATCATTGATTTCACCTGCCCAATAGCATAAGCATAGGCATTAAGAGTAGTTGATTTCTATGGGGAAATATGAAAATCATACTGGAATGTTTCTTTAAGTTATCGCAAGATGCGGTTAATAGCCTTCTAGTGAAGCATAGAAGGAAAAGTGAAAAACTAGGATAACTTGCTCACTGAGTAGGTGATGTCAGGTGGGGTAAAAGAAGGGTATTAAAGCTTAACAAACTCACTTATGTATTGTTTGCCATCAGTTTTAGGTTCTCCATCAGCAGCTCGTAAGGTCTTAGACATACTCATAGGTTACTAAATAACTTATAGTATTGTATGTGATTGTCATGTAAAATTGCCTGAATATACTTTAGTTGACCGAGAAACAACCCTTCAACATGTTGTGTACTTCAACACCTAAGAAATATTGTAATAAACAAAGATACTTAAGAGACTTTCCTTTTTTTTTATAAAAATAGGGGTAACTAACATGGTGAATGAGTGTTTTATCACTCCCTGTTATTATGAGGTCATCTATATAAATCAGAATACAAATAGTGACCCTTTTATTGTGAATAACAAAGAAAGTGATCACTTTCAAACATCTAGAACCCATTCTAAATAACATACTAGGTAATGAATTATACTAAATCATAGGAGCTCGCCGAAGTCCGTACTTACCTGAAAAAGAAAGATTCCCTTTTGTTATACACCTTCTTCCGTTGATCTGTGTTTTAGATCTTCTTACCCAAGATGACACTGATTGCCTTTTTGAGATGGCAGGCATGGTAGGGCTAATTTGTGGTTTCATCGAGGAGGTTAAGACATAATTTTCTTGAATTGTGCATCATAGAAAAGCATTGTTAATATATATTGGATGCAGAACCCTTTCGCAACTAAACAGGCTTTGTACCTATCAATGGAACCATCAGACTTAGTTAAAATATTAAATAACCACTTACATCGTATAATATTCCGAGAATGGTTGGGTGTAACCAATTTCCAAGTCTGGTTCTTCATTAGTGCACCAAATTCAGCGTGCATAGCGTCTCTCAAATATATATTTTTTCTGCTTGCTTTTGGCGAAATAGGGATATATGGTTCAGGCTAATCATTTGGGTAATGCGCTCAATGATTTTGCATTGAATGAGGAAGTTATTGTGCGAGCTCGTTACGACAATATGTTGTTTTTTGGATTGAATTTTAACAATAGGTTCAGATAGGGGAGGTAAACTAACAGAATAGGGATTGTAGTGCTAATGATGAGGGCGGATATCATCGATAGACATGAGTAATTGGTTAACGAAGATTTATGGATACAAGGCAAATAGAGGGAACATGGGGTGGGCTCTGGAAAACAAAATGAGGCTGAGGGTGACAAGCACAAGATTATATATATCTATTAGAAGAAGATCACTGCAACAAGTTCTACTATCAAGGTAAAATTAAATGATTTTGTCACTTAGAAATCATATTTTGGCATAAAAGACTTACGGACGAAAAAAATTCGTGAATTACTCGTCACCAGATGTGCATCACTTAAAGTATACAAACACGATTTAGCGCATCGTCACTAAGAATTTATATAAACTACCAATAGAAAAATCATCCCCAAATGTATCGATATTTCTGGCAAAATTTTTTTCTCATAAAAAGTGTAATTTCTTGTAGTTTATAGTGTGATTTTGTTGCTAAAAAGTTTTTCTCACTTGCAAAATTACATTGGCACTTTTTATTTAGTTCAATCGGTGACGACATTAATGTGTCTAAAGTTATCTAATTTAACAAATATAATTTTTTCAACTAAAAACATTTTATAGATGCAAAAAATTTTTTCCTAAAAATATAAATTAGGGACAAAATTATCATTATGAAAAGGTTAACAATTTCGTAATTGAATATATCATTTGTATGACCCGATTCCTCTAGTCATAATAGCTCCTATTATAACGCACCAGTAAGAAAACCAACTTATATCGAAACAGCAAGTTATGGTATATATTGAGGGGTGACAACTAAACCCAAACTAAATATCATTATGAATAATAGGAATCATAAATGAAAAAGCAGAAGCCAACCTATATATATATATATATATATATATAAATATATACACACACATACACACATAAATAAGAAATCCCTTCAACAACCCGGAACTCACATATACAGAGCTACTAACAAAATAAGTAAAAGTCCAAAATTGGACCACAGAAATAAGATTGTAACATACAGAAAAATACAAGTCAATATATATATATATATATATGCCACACAGTGCCACGTTCTTACCGCGTCTCCGATTAGAGTACTCCTGGATCAAGGTCAACACTGGTAATTAGTACATAGGCTTGCATCAAAAAACTAGATGCAAAGTATTGTATGAGTACTTGAACAACATGTATGCAGTAGGCCTCATAGTTTGAATAAGCAAGAAAAACAAAAGTAATATTAAATGTGAGTGTCTAAAACACTACAAGAAACATGTAAAATAAAGCTAATAGGTATGCAGACGAGTACACTAACACACAAAAAATAGGAGAATAACAGACCAATCTGATCGCGCTCCTACAAATCTGACGGGTACACTCGTCTGCAAGTAAAACGTAAAATACGAGTGAACTCACATAATCCCGACATATACAAGGAAGATCTTAGAATGAAACAAGAGGATCCGAAAAATATTACATTATTTAAAAAACTTTCTACGGGCTCACACTAAACCAATCCATTTGCTTCAAGCTCATAAAGAAATGGAAAGTGTTAAGGACTTTAACCAAATTGAATATAGATGATCAAGGACTTTAACAAAGATGTGGATTAACCGAGGCCTTGAACCAAGGATAATGTTAGTAGTAAACTTGAATTGTGTATAAATATCGACAAGGACTTGAATCGAGGAGTGAGTATCTATGGACTTGAACAAAGTTGTAAAGAACGTTGGACATGAACCACAACTGAAAATCTGGTGGTACTTGAACCATGGCTTAAAAAATTAGAACTTCAACCAAGACTATAATAACAAGGCAAGGACTTGACTGACGCCGGTTGGGATGAATTTGGAGACTTTAACCAAGAATATAGATACATCATCTAGAGAAAGGATCAACGGCCAACCGAGCATCACGGGAAGTACCCCCAACCTGAGTGCCATCAATACATCACTACAACCTGAACTTTATATAACCAGAATTGACAAGTATCTTCCATAACAAGATTTAGACACACCAAAACCGATGGAAATTTTGTTTTAATGGATGTACATTTCCAAGTGAGATGTAATTGCCTAGGAATGTCCCAAGTATCAGACTACATAAGTCTACAACGAGATATGACATCCAAACAAACGTGGGAAGATAACAGGGCCTACCAACTCCAAAAGGAATCAATCCTATGGAAATCACTAGACTACGCTTATTCTAAGGCCAAATATGCTCCAATAATATTCACAAATTACAAATAGGGCACACCACAGGGTGAGGATGTTCAACAAACATAATAGTCATGCTCCAGCCGCCTGAAACACCCGAAATTCCTATTGTATGCATTCTAGGAATTTAACAAGATTATCCCTCATGTAAACCCCAAATTTATGCAATTCAACATGCAATTACTTAATCATGCCTAGTCTAAGGAGAGGAAAGTTGTAGCATACTTGAAGATAGAGCACACGAGCTCCAACTCATTATTTTGGAGCTTTTTCTCTCCATAAGGCCTCTTATTTTTTTCATGCTATCAAGAATAAAATCACAACTTCAATACGATCATTTTGATCCAAGAATTGCAATTTTTGTAAATAGGTCTTAGATTAGGTCTAAAATGGTATTATGGGGGTCCGTCTAGAAATCCTATAATCGAATCTATGAAAAGTTTCATTTTACCTCCCTATACATGTATCCCAAAATTAAAAAAAAATTGACGCTCGAAACAACTTGCGATCAGCCAATGCATTTAAATCACCATTTAAGCTTAAGGAGAAAGGACAATAGGTAAAACCTAAAATTACCTCAAATGGAGTTCCCTAGATAGTCCTTGTGAACTTAAATGCATAGCCACACCATTTTGGAGCAGGATAGACTTTGATTACCCAAAACGGAGATAGAATTAGAGAGAACTCGCGTTTAGAAAATGATGGTTGAATGCTGATTTTCGACTTTAAATAATGTAGATCTAATCGCTAAAAGTACTTCGGATCTCTAAAAAAGACATTTTCTTCAAAGTCTTTGAATGAACCCTCAAGATTCATTCGGGGCCCGATAAAAATAAACAAGATACACTACTCTACAAAACATGACATACATGACTCAATGAAATTTTCAGGTTTCCATTAAAAGTTTTATATGACATAAATACCCCTGGGATCTATTAGGACTAAAACTGGAATTTTCGCCTAAACGCCTAAAAATAAAAAAAAAGTATATCTCAAGACTTACACAATAAACAAAATTAAACATTTCAAATCTAACCAAGTTCATAAAATTTTAATATGAGCATGTTACTAAGATGTATACCAAGGTCGTCTTTGACCTTGATGTTTATGCATTGGTAGATCGAGGGTCAAACCGTTTCGAGTCCGCTATAAAGGAATCACATTTCACAGAATTCAAACGAATCATTTACTACCTTTTTGGAACCATTGATTTGGTACTAAGGTATCCTCACTCCTTTTACTTTGAAATACTTTTATAATGAGATGATGATTTTTCAAGTGACAAAATTGATAAAAAAAAAAGCACTAGTGGTAGTTGCCGATTTCTGGGTCATCCCTTATCTGTTGGCATAGTAGAAAAACAAGTTTTGGTTTTGTTATGTACCACAAAATTTAAATATCTACCCTTCGGAAATTGTGTATAGCACCTCATATCCGAAAAGGGGGAATTAAACCAATTACTGGAAGTTGCAAATGTAACCCAGTCCGGCCACCCACAACCTATGAATGGAACCACGGACCGTAGGTTTGGTCCATGGTTGGCCTGCCTAGAATATATTTGAGAGCCAAGAATCACACTCGGTCCAATCGACCATTGTCAGACCATTTCTAATTCTAAAAAAATATAGTTTCTTACCTCCATCAACGGCCATGCAGAATTCTGTCGTCCTAACCATGATCCGTTAGTGCTATCATATGGGTCACAACTTTTTAGTTATGTTCAAGGGTAGTTGGGTCATTTACTAATTCATTAGTTCCTATAAAATTCCCCTTTTCACTATTTAGGACCCATATATATATATATGTGTGTGTGTGTATTTTTACCTCTAAACTCACCCCATTCACTTCATTCTTCCGAATTGATAAAAGAAAACCAAATCTTCTCTCTAATAATTTTCTCGCTAGTACTTGAAGAAACACAAAGATTAACCTAGGGTTTCAAGCTAAGGGCTCAATTTATCTATTAAATGCTAGCATTTGAATTCAGTTTAATTATAGTTTTATTCCATTGACTCATTCCAATCATGGAGTTTCCGAATTCCTGTATTTCAAAAATAGAATTCCTCAATTGAGTTATGATTTTTTCATTTGTTATGAGTTCTTTTATTTATTAATTTAATGGTTGAATTATGATTTATATACATGAAATGATCGAATGTTGTGGTTATGATGTTTTTCCCTATGAACTCTTTTGATCCCCATATCTCCGAGTTTTAATCATATAATGTGGAATTTTTATCTTATATGAACAGTTTTGTGAAATTAAGAATGCATTACTAGTTTTACATGGCTTTATGATGAAACCCACACCTAATCCATGTTTCCTATGCATTAATGAATGACTGTGAATTTTAAACCTCAAGGATTAAATTATATGTTTATAAATTTTCTTATGAAATCA
Organism: Solanum lycopersicum; assembly: GCF_036512215.1. NCBI lineage: Eukaryota > Viridiplantae > Streptophyta > Magnoliopsida > Solanales > Solanaceae > Solanum > Solanum lycopersicum. Next base: position 42,311,043 of record NC_090806.1, on the reverse strand, counting down.
ATGCAAATATGTTAAGTGTACTTTGAGAGTGAAGTACCAATGATGATTATCATGATGTATTATTGAAATGGTTTTTTTCATGTACACATAAAGTCAATATGTGAAAAGTTTTATCACATGAAAGGACTCTTAGGTTGAAAGACTTTCTCACCTAATTGAACCAAAGATTAAGAGCGATCCTAATGAATTTAGCTTTGATTCATTGTCCAAGGAAATCATTCCATGGAAAATGAGAATAATTAAGAAAATACTATTCTATAGATTTATACTTATAACTTAGAGGATATTGAAATTGAGATTGAAGCTATCGCGCTAGTAGAGTTTGGGTTTCTAGAAGCAATATCGTGAGATGGAATCTCTCAAATTAGTAGACGTCGGGTTTCTAGTAGCAATATCCTTATCTCTTAACTATGTTTGCCCATAGGTTGTTTAACTAGTGGATCCACTAAGCTAGAAGATTATGGTCCTTACCTTAAGTAGTAGGACAACCCTTTTAAGTGTGGGAGACACCAGGGGATCATGTTATAGCTCACATGGTCTATATGTAAGTTAAGGCTAATTCTCCATGTTTATAATGAACTAAGGTTACTCAAGGTGTATCCCATATGTTTTCAAAGTCTTTAAAGATATGCAAGCTTGCATTGACCATGTTTTTATGAAGTATGTGTCAAATTCCGAGACCACACCTTAAAAGATATGCCACTCTCGGAGTGCAACCGGCGTACTTGACCTCTCGGAGGTCTTATAAAAGCCCTTACCTATCGTTCACCCCATATACATTGTGAAAAGTAGTTTTGAATTAATACTTTTCATAAAACATTTCAAAGTCTTTAAAATCTCTTTCATATAAAATAACAAGAAATGTTAATTTTCAATCTCATCGAACGTAGACACAAGAATACTTTGGGACACGACCCATACTTTAATATATAGAAATACTTGTGCTATTAAAATACTTCAAAGGAAATAAAAGACATATATTATTCCCTTGAGTCAATTGAGGATATACTTTACTGCGCTAGAACAGCTCTAGAATCCTAGCTCTCCTTCACGATCCTTTTCATCTTTCACCTACACCATTAGAGATAATAAAATATATGGAATTAGTACAAACAAAAACTTGTACTAAGTATGACATTATGCGTTAAATCATGAAAACATACATTATTTAGAAATATGCATCTTTTTCATTTAAAAATCATATTTTAATCATAAGAATAACATTTAACATGTTAGAAACAAATTATAAAACATTTAAGCATTTTAGGATATTTTTCCACCAACCATACAATAACCTATATTCACTGTACAGTGAATTGCTTCACTGTAATAGTGTAGTGTCTTCCCTTCCCTTTTGACACTTCCTAGCATGTAATTATCCCACTAAAAGCTATCCTAAGACTCACTTAAGCAACACAAAGTGACACCACCCATATACCCTCTCCATACATGCCTAAATGATGCTCAAGAGTACTTATAATGAGACATATACACACTTATAAGACACCGCACACATAAACATGAGATTCTCCTACCAAAGGTGATTCTAAGTCTCACTTGAGTGAGCTGTGAAGAAAACTCCCATGCAATCCCTTACACACACATTTAAGAGATCCTATAGAATATCTACGATAGAATCATTCTCACCTAACACAACAACATATAGATAATATGACATTCTCTTTCGAAAGCCTATTAAAAGACCTACTTAAGTAAATCAAGAAAATAACGACCATGATTGACCTCTTCAAGATTACCCAAATAATCCATAAGACTACCTAAAATTAGATTATTTACACATAATAAACATCTTCCCTAACTAGAGTCATCCTTAAGACTTTTCTACGTAAGATACGAACTGACCATTCCTATGACCCCTTCACACCTTAACTAGTTAACACTTAACTATTCTAGATAAGTATTTTTTTCATTTGACATACTTTATTAAGGTAAGTCATTGCTTTAATTATTTCATTTAATACTCATTCATCACATTAAGTCATTGAAGTAATGGTCATGGACAAGACCTAGGGACTCTAACTAACACCTTCAAAGCCTATTGTGCAATGTCTAGATAGTGTCCCATACCACCACCAAAAAACCACATAGAACTTATCTAATGCTAGTAGGTATCCCATATGATGAAAATAGGCAATAATCGACATAGACCATGATAGAAAAGCATGGAATTCGGAGTTCTATCGTACACACATGAGGGTGTTCTACTTGTCAATGGTAAACATGGCACATCCCATGTAGGCACATGTTTAAGGAAGATAAAGGGAGTGCTTTGTACTCTAGTCTCATTATTTAACCAGAAATACTTCCCTTACCGTACTCACTTGGTGCTAGCATTTTTTCTCATAGAGTAAATTACATTAAAGGTTCATATAAAGGGGTTCCATATCAAGTTCATTACCCAATCACATTTACCCTACCAAAGAGGTCTTCTAGGGCTACCTTAAAATGGTAAAAAGAAATTCATCATGACTTTCCTAAGGATTGATATGATGTCGTTCCATACAACCAACTTTAATTCAATCATTCCTTTACTTGAAGGATACCATTACGACTTTCGACTTCAACAGTCATAACCCTACCACTAGGTTCAAGGTTTCACTTAAAGGACTTTCTTAACATCATTTAAGGTCTCATGTCATTCATAAATACAATACTAAGAATCTTTAGCATCCTACTCAAGACATCTCATATTCACATTCATACATGCATTAAGTAAGTGACAAAAGTCAACAAAGACAAGACACAACATATTTCACTTTAACATATATTACATGTCATTCTAGAAGCATATACAAATAAAAATTATCATCTTTATGTAATTATATACACTACCATAAAATCATCAATATGATCATCACAGACTCATATAGTCAAGTAGGAATAACCATGCGTCAACCCTATGATTGTACACATAAAGACAGTCATAATCTAATATGATCACCTAAATAGCATCAATAGAAGAACACATATACTTTAACTTTACTTATCAAGTAGATCAATATTATGCAACTTCACATAATCAACTACAAATTATTAAAATACTTCAAGTAGTTTTCGACAAGGCTATGATCATCATATTACTTAAAATGACACAGACGAGGCCACAAGAATTGCAAGTAAAGCACATAACATCGCTACCATAAGTAGACCATACAAATCACAACATAGTTGAATTCTAATTAACATAAAATAAAGTTTATCAGGGCAGCGTACACTTCAATCCAATTTTAAACCACCTAATTTAATATCATCAGGCCCTTACCCTTGGCCGTGAACACCAATTCTATATAAAAACTAGGATACTCAAAGAAACTATGTCAGTTCAATATATATTTATCAATATAAGACTACCTAGATATCAATTAAATACAATTATTATATCAATCAATAGCCCATAGAAAACTACACTAGAATTCATAAGCATTAAGTCCAAATCACTTAACACATAAGTAGAGAAACACTAGGGTTCATCAATTACATGGGCTCATAGGTTAAATTATTAAAATATTCCAATTAAAAAAAATTCAATCAATTTTCAATTCTTTAAAATATTTAGTGCAAGAACCCATGGATAGATCATGAAATTGGACAATTCATCTTTGAAAACATAATTAAAACTCTTTGAAAGTTGGGCTCCTTGATTAATAGAGTTTCAACGATAAAAAACCATACCTCAATGAAGATAATTTTTCAATTTTATGAAGAATATCCACTTAGTTCTACAATCCAAGACCTTCCTTAATTTTTGACTCCAATAGAGTCTAGAGAATTTCTAAGGGAATTTGGGTTTTTACTTTAAAGAATGAAAACATCTACGTGTTTTGGGCTTATAAACATATTTAAAATACCTAAAAAAAAACTTAAGTAACCACCCTTTCTCTTATTGGGATGTGTGGTAAATTTATCAATTCAACCCTCACTTAATAGTGAACCTAAGCAGGAGACAAACTCAGTGATGGAACACCATCGACGGCCCGTCCCTTGATCAACGGGCCGTCCTGTCGGTTCTTGTTTGGAGATTGAGACTGTCTTTGCCTCCCTATGCAAGGACTAAGTGTACATGTATGATACCTCACCTACGGGGCATCGATTGACCCAGTGGGTGTCGATTGGCATCCGCATGTGAGCTATCTTGGGCAGTTTTGGGAATCTTGAAGGTTCCTTCCTCAAGTAAGCTTGGATTGTCCTTGGGGATGTTTCCACGGACGTTTCCGACCCATACATGCTCGTATATGATTTTAGGACCTCTCACATGAATTTCATATAAAATTTACACATAAAACACGATGAAACATTCATCGACACACAAGGTCGTTTCACGACAAACCTTTCAAACGTCATGGACGTTCTTGGATGTTTAACCTCTAAACATCATGAAACTTGAAACAGTTAATATATACACCATAATAACTCATTTATGGACTATATAACCTCATTAATCACACATAAACTCATTAAACCACATATGAGGCACATAGGTGACTTAGTCGTCAAACATCTTAGTCTTCCCTTGACGTTTGACTTCCAATGAACCTAAGATCTTAGGCATAGACTCAATACCACATTATAAATAATTTTATTACCTTACACAATCATGAAAAACATGTTAGACTCTAGTTTACCTAAATTCATTCTTGGGATCTTACATTATGTTTCTAACCCTTTTATATCGTGTTTTATCTTGTTCAATTACATGTCATGAAATGTAATGTCGCCTTTTAGCATATTTTAAATTTTTTATGCATGGCTATGATAATAGGTGTATTATTTTATAATAACATATACTCTTGCCTACATTTTCCCAAATAAAGGGTCCGATAGTCAGGTTCTCATATTCCATGGCTAAAGGTTGACTTGATATCATTTCTTAGATTTGGTGAGTCCTCATGCTTCGAGGATGAATTTTGTTATTTTAGTTTCTTTGATGCATTTTCTTTGGAACATGATTGATGGATAGGTTCAATTTCATTCTATTGTATTAGATGGCTATGATGAGACAAGTGTTTTAAACTTCCACTTTTCTTTTATAAAATGTTTTGGACTTGAACAATGGTTTTACTCTTATTGTTCTATTTCTTATGTTATGCAAGCTAAGGGTCTTGTATCAGGTCATTCGTGGTTCTATACGCCATGTTACATCTGATGGGTAACCTTTGGTCGTGATATTGTGGTAATCAATTATTATGGCTGATTCATCAATTACTTGATTATGTTCTTTTTTATGAATCCATTCCTATTTCTACAATAATAATAGTGCTATTTCGGTTTATCTAAATATATTATGCATCATTCTAACGCTATTCATATTTATATCAATCATCATATTATTTGCGATAATGTAGAAAATGGGGTTTTTTCATTTTAATTTGTCGATTCTTAAAATCAATTCATACATATTTTTACTAATCCTATGTTTGAGGAAATATTTTGTATTCTGCGTAATTGTCTCGGTATCCTTTCATTAATGTAATTTCTTTAACTTGATTATGTTTTTTTCCTTTTATGTGATGTTTATTTCTAGCCCTTTCATTTTTTCTACCTCAATATATATTATTACTTGATTGTCTCTCTTCTCCAGAAAACCCTCACCCTTCCATCTTGTCACTTCAAATGTATTCTTCATCTTTCAATCTCTTGTCCTTCATTTCTCCTCTATTATTTCTTCTTCTTATTTCAATATCTATTATAACTAGAACTAGCCACATGGACTCTCTGAAAATCTCTAATCTTCATTCTTCGGAGTCTTTTGAAGTAATTGTTTTGTCCTCCTTCATTTTCTTTGATTACTTCCTTGTTTCTCTCTCTCCCACATCAAATTAAAAACCTCATCGGTGAAAAATAATAAGGGTCGGAAGGAAACTCAACCTAGTACCTCTTGTTCTCTCTTTCCTGAAGATATGAAAAGGTTTTGGGGTGTCAAATACAGTAAAAGGTATGGCAACGTCAAATATTGACCGATTGTTCCTCGTAGAGTCATCAATATGAGTTAGTTGAGGGACTCCAACTGCCCGATAAGTTCTGTCACCAAAGCTCTGAAATTTCCTCTCCTCTTTAACCTCTGTGGTCTTGATTTCTCTAAAGAGGTTGTTCGAATATTCTATGTGAATCTCCTTATCTCTAATTACAATGGTGAGTTGGAAACCGCTCTTTTGGGTAGTCATATTATTGTAATTTATTTCTTGTTTGAGGTGGTTTTTTGGTATAAATTTCTCTATTGTATTCCTCTACATGAATGACATTTGGCCTGATGATTTTAAGGTATCTCTGTAAGGTAATAATATAAAAGTGGCTTAGCCCCGTAGTTGATTTTTCTTACTTTGCCGTTTATATAAGTACTTCGAGCATCACATTCTTGCACAGATCATAGCTACCACTCTACTTTGAAAAAAGGGCTCATTGAGCAAAATATCTACTCGAGATGTGTTTTTGTTGTACTATCTCCTCAAGAACTACTGTACCCACAATGCGGTCTGCTTCAAAAACTATATTTTTGAATCTGAGGACACCATGCTTCAGCTAATTTACCATATGGACTGCTCATCTTTCAAATTATGGTGGATCGGTTGCTCGACATCGCCATGTTCACTACTATTGGGATCAATACCACTTACAACTCTTGAAATTAGCTTAGGTTACTTCCAAATGTGTTAAAAACGACTTTGCTAAATCCATAAATGAGACAGCCAAACCAACTAAGATATCTGCCAAACAGCTTCTCTCTTTCTACAAGATTCTAATTAACTCAAAACTCACATATTTTTTGAGTATTGGGTATGATTAGAGACACTTCAAGATGCTATAGAAAAGGTCTTGCGCATTTATAAGGACATACATACAGATGTGGGGAACCTGCATATTTCAATGACTAGTATAAAATAGGAAGGCATATTAATAGTCTATAAAATAATTAAGAAATTTGGCTCCCTCAAAATTGAGGTAAATTATTTGTAAGCCTCCCGAAAATGTGGATTTTATTGATTGGACTGCCTTTGTGCATCAATACGATGAAGTTAAAATGAAGGTAACTTTTGTTCATAAATCAATCTTTCTTTCTCCTACTTTTTGTGTAATTATATATTATGATTTTAGGCTGGCATATGTAGACTCATAAAAAAAAAAAAACAATGTAAATACAGTCTACATTGCGTATACGTTCATTTCTCCTAATTTCCTAGCCGAATTAGGTCTCAATTGCCTCTCAAATATACTTCTTGAAGGATACTTTTGCTATTGAATTTCCTCAGTTAATTATCATCTGCCACTAGTGTTAAATTATTTTTGCAAGTGTCATTCTTTAAATAGTATCCAATGAAACATTTCCTTTGCATTGGCTTTCAGACCATCGCAATTCACACTACTACTTTATTGGACCCCAACTACATAAAACTTTACATCATGAAATTATGAGAAGAAACAAAATATGAAAATTTCTAACTCCTATGTTCTGTACATACACAATATAACTCATTTTGTATGTTTATATCTTCTTTCAACTATAAATACACTAAGAGTTAGAAGTTATAACTCACAAGCTCGATCTGTAGAGACAAAGTTGGCTGAATTACTAGTTACTTATAAGAAACCTATGTGATGTCAATGAATGGTTTTAATATATTAGTAAGTTCTTGTTTCAGCTTTGCAATGTCTGGTTTTTCTCTCTCCCTTCAACATCATCAGAGCTTAAACTCTTTTCTCGCTTTGATATCTTCCTTTTGAATTTTATATTGCATTCTTTGTGTGGACATATATTATCCTTTTAAATTGCCAAAAATTATGAAATAGGATATAGTTTTATGATTGTTGAACAATATAAATAAACATGTTATAAACATCAATGAGTCTTAATATTTAAGAAAGATTTTTGTTTGCTTTCATTTAGTAATATTTATTTGTGTTGGTTGTGTTAATGCGATTTATATAGCTTGTCCTTCTATTACCTTTCATTAAATTTATGATTGAGAATTATAGAAACAAAGTGCACAAGATGAAAAAAAATATAAAGAAACTTAAAGTCTAGCATGTTGCTGGTAGCAAAAGCAATGCAAGGAGAGGTCGTTAAATATTATGTTTCTTAACCTTTAAATCTATTTGAAAATCTTTTTATTGTATCAAGTGAAATGTGTATGATATTTATTTTTTATTTAGATATACTTGATTAACGTTTGGAAAAAAAATTGGGAAGACAGGTGCGTGGGAGTGAGGTTATTTTGTCAACTTTAGTGAAGATGGATATTATTTATGTGAATGAAGAAAGAAATATTTTAGTTGTATGATTTATATACCTGACCATTTTCAAATTTCAGTTACGGTGTTGATTTATTCTTGTGTCTTTTTCTTAAGTCCATAACCTTGAGTAAGACTCAAATAGCTATCAAATAATAAAAACAAAAATAACTAATGTAGTAAAAAATGAGCTTATTGTTGTGAACACCTGCTTTTTTTTTTTTTAAAAAAAAAAGATTTTATACAAATTTTAATATATAAACATTATTTAAATGGGTTATATTTAAAATAAATGAAAAAAAAATTGTACACTACGAATTATAATCTCATTCATATCTAATGTTTAATAATAAAAAAATAAAAAAATAAAAAGAAATTGTGAATTTAATGTATTTATTTAAATTCTTTAACTTTTATCGAACTTATTAATAATAATAATAATAATAATACTAATACTAATAATAATAACAAAATAATAGTAATAGTAATAATAATAATAATAATAATAATAATAATAATAATAGAACATATTATGAAAAGCCTGAACAAAAAAGTTCTAAAAATATCAAATTATCTTACCTTTATCATAATTTTCTAAACTTCCTTATCTTATTTTCCTAAAATCCTCTTTTTATTTTAATTTTTATTTTTCTCTCTCTTCTTGCACGTTCTTTTTCTATCTTTTTTTTAACAATGCAGTTTTTTTTTTTCTTTCTATTAGTTGATAAAATTATTTTTGTTTATCATTATTTGTCGTTTTGTTAGTATTTGTTACTATTTCTATTTAATTTACTTTTACCTTTATCTCAACCCTAAATTCTCAACTAAATTATATTCCCACTCCAACAAGTTCTTTTAGTTAGAACCAAACTCACATCTAAAATATTATACAAACATATGCCAAGTAGAAAGAAGGATATAGACAAAAATACATAGAAATACATAGGGAGATACAAAAATACACGGAAAAAAAACAAATAGTTGAAAAATGAGTTTTTCTTTTGAGAATTAACTTTAGAGTTCGAGGTTTCGTTTGTGGTTATAAGTTCGAGGATTTTAAAGTATAACTTTCTAAACTTTGGAAATTAGTAGTCTGTTTATATTATTTTATTTAGAATTTCTTTTCATGTAAACCAAATGTTTGATCCTTTTTATAGAATCATAAAAATAAACATGTATCCCATGAATTTTTCAATTTTTCTTGAACAATATGGCATGTTCTTGTTTCAGTTTTGTATTTTTATTTTTTTTTGTAATTTAAGAAGACATAAGTATGTTTCTTTTGTAATAATTATATGTTAATTACATGAACTAATTTATTGCTCATTATTTAAATTATTTACATATTCATTATTAATCGATGTGATTAGGAGATAAAAGATTACTATAGACTTGTGAGGTTAAGATATAAACTAAAGTTTAATTGATTAATTCCTTTAGAAAAACTTTTTGAATATGTTTTAATCTTTTTTTAATATATTATTTGATAAAAAAAAATATACAAAAAATTACCTTTACAATAAGAGCAAGATGATTATGGGTTTAATTCGAATTGTTAATATATATATTTAAGAAGATATATTAATATTATTTAAAGTTTTATGATGAAAAAAATAACCAATAGAAAGATTTATTAACAAAAAATACAAGCAAGCATAAAAGAAAAGAAAAATAATAATTAAAAAACAAAAAAAAAGTAAATAAGGAAAAATAGTAAAAAAAAATAGAACAAAAAGAAAGTAAAAAACAACATGTAAAAATAGAATAAAAAGTAATTTTAAAAAAAACAATAAGAATATAAATAAAGGAGAAAAAAATCGAACTTTAAGAAAATGACAAAGCGTAAAAAATTAAAAAATTAAAATAAAAATAGAATGAAATATAAAATATATAATATATAAAATAAAAATTGCAAAAAGAAAAAGGTAAAAAAAAAACGTGCAAAAGAACAAACGAAAAGAAGAGAAAATAAAAATCTTCCTACAAATAGTCCTAGTCTACTAAGAATTTCTTACAAAAATTAATATTCAAATTTCAAAGAAATTTATTTCTATTTTAAAATCTAACTAAAAATACAATCCTAAATTTACTTAGACTCTTAAAATCTCTTTACCACACATTTTAATTTTTAGAAACTAGATATCAATACATACTATACCTATAATAACATTAAAACATAATAAAAATATATTAAAAAATACGGATATTTCAAATTTTAAATAAATGGGCGCACACCAAGAATATAAGACTAAAAAAGATTTAAAATAAATAAAACAGTTTCAAATAAGTTTAAAGTAAATCTGAGAGTAAATAACATTTATTAAGCTAATAATATAAAATCCAAAAATTAAGTCAAGTCATAATAAAGTCAATAAAACGACCGTGTTAGAACTACGAGACTCAATGGGTGCCTAATAACTTCCTATAGGTTAATACAATTTCTACCCGATCTTTATTTTCGCAAACTAAATTGAATAAAGAGTCAAATTTCTTTTGATTAGTCCTTTAAATAAGGCTACTTGGAACACAAAAAACTCAATTTTATGTGATGACTTTGAATAATAAAATATCCCTTTTCAAAAGTTCAATTAAATTGGAAAAACTCTTTCTCTTTCAAAAAAAAAATTGAATTTTGAAGAAAAAAAGGGGCGTGACAGAATTTGAGCTTGTAAATATTGACTTATATATGACTTTTGTTAATTTATTTATGTTTTTATACATTATATTTGTTGTCTTAATTTGCTAATTTTATATTTATTTTTTCTTTGATATTATTTAAACTCCATATAAATTATTTTAATATTTTCTTTGATATTATTTAAACTCCATGTAAATTATTTTAATGCATACTTCTCTTAGTCTTCATGGTAATTGCGACTATACACCCCACATTTGTTGAGATAGCCAGTGGACCTTCGGTCCATGGTAAGGATTATTTAGTCACACAATTAAGTATAGGGAGCACCCATGCGCAAAGTGAAAAAGCGCTACAACGTGTACATTGCTACACACTAACTCGAGTTCTCCGCTCGTTTTACATCCAGTCTAGATACTTTTGTCCACAAGTTTAGACTTTGTAGAACTGAAACCAAATATGGTTATTCCTAGTATACATCCTCGGGATTGGTGATCGTTATTAATTTTTTTAAATCTGATTCTTGCTTTGAGAAAATACGTAGGCAATCATATTGTGAGGTTTGATACAGCCGAGAAAAGAATTTAAAAATCCTTGTAACATATCTTGGGCAAAAAATATTTTTTTTTTTGAAATTATTTTTTTGATTTGGTTGGTACCAACATGCTTAAGATTATGCATAAGAAAAAATAAGTAAGTATTAAACTATTTGACAAGACAAATCAACTTTGTTGTGACCTATAAACTTCTATTGGTATCTCTCAATATATTTATGTAATACTTGAGTAGTTATGGTTAAAATAAATTTGACCTTATTGTTTCAAATGTATTTTCTGGTGAACTTTACATATAAAATTCAATGATATCACTTTGCTTATTTAGAACTTGCCCCGAATGTTGGTTGAGACGAAATATTGAGCAACATTTAACTTGAGAAAGGATTATACACTTTCATTGATTCGATTGTGCCTTCAAGCCTATCGAATGGCAGGTTATCCATAGAATTCCTATTGCGATCCTGAAAGTTTTTTATTCAAATAACTACATCTTAACATATATCCTTTGTAGTGCATGAATGCACTATTTCTTTGTCCCACCTCCTTGAGTGCACTATTAATCATCTAAATAGTGCCAATGATCTAATTTAGGTAACAGAAGGAACAAATAAAATATGTGAAACTTACAAAAAAAGGAAAAGCTAGAAACAAAAATGAAAATAAAAATCTTTGTGGTCAAAGTGTAATGAACATTAACATAAACGTGAACTGAACATCAATATAAATGTCAATATCAACGTGAACGTCAATATCAACATGAATGTAAAAGTAAATGTCAATGCAAATGTAAATGTGAAAGTGAAAGTCAATGTAACGTGAATGTCAACGTGAATGTCTAAGCCAACATGAACGTGAACGTTAAAAGTGAACGTGAACGTCAACATCAATATCAAAATCAACGTAATTGTGAATATTAAAGTGTACGTCAACGTGTATGATAACGTGAACGTGAACATAAATATAAACATAAATATGAACATGAATGTCAACATAAACGTGAACGTGAACGTCAATGTCAACATCAATGTGCATATCGATTTCAATGTCAACGTCAATATCAATGTCGACATCAACATTAATGTGAACGTCAAAGTCGACGTCAACGTGAATGTCACCGTCAACATTAACATCACCGTCAACGTCAATGTGAACGTCAGCGTCAAAGTGAAAGTCAATTTAGGGTTGAGATAAAGGAAAAAGGTAAAATAAATAAAAATTGTAAAAAATATTAAGAAAAAAAAATAATAAATAAATAAAAATAACTTTATCAACCTATAAAAATAAAAGAATAAACGTGAATTGTTAAAAAAAAGTTAGAAAAATAACGTGCAAGAAGAGAGAGAAAAAAACTAAAAAGAGGATTTTTAGGAAAATAAGTTAAGGATGTTGGGGATAATTGTGATAAAAGGGTAAGATAATTTGAGAACATTAGGACTATATGTCAATGCAAACATCAAGGTAAACATGCACGTACACGACGTTAACATCAACATTAATGTGATCACCAATGTCAACGTGTACATGATCACCGGCGTCAACGTTAAATTAAATATGAACGTGAACATCAAAGTCAACATCAACGTCAATGTAAACGTTAACATCAACATCAACATCATAACATACGTTAACGTTGACATTCATATTGACGTTCATGTAGGCGTTGACATTGACGTTGACATTGATGATCACTTTGATGTGCACATTGACGTTGACGTTCACTTTAAAATTTATGTCAACATCAACATCAAACTGAACATCAATGTTAAAGTGAACATGAACGTCAACATCTGTCACATCTGCTTTACCACCTAGGCATAACCGACATCGTTCTCTTTTATAATTACTAAGACTAGCTTCGTCATCTCATGTCATTACATTCATAGGTTGAAAAATGCAGAAAAATTTAAAACATCCATTACAACTACATGGAGGTTTACATAGACCTCTACATACACATAATATATAGTCGTATCGAGTATACATAGACCCTTCATATAGGAAGGTTATATAGACATGTATTTTTATTGTATATATACGTATAGAAAAATATTCTCAAAGATGGTCTCATGTCATAAAATCTAAATGATTATCACAATATGGGCATAGCCCTTATAGCAATCCAATAAGACCACATATAGGTCATACAAAAGTATAGTACTCAATTGAAAATGAAAGATATTAAAGAGTCTTTAAGCTCATTAAAAGTCCGTAAGCTAGAAGGTGGCATTACCCTCATAAGTTGAGGACCTACCTCACATGGATGAAATTAAGAATCCAAGACTTCAACAATGTCGCCTTCCAAACTCTTCAACGACGGTAACAAAAAATGTTTTGGAAAAGGAAAGAAAAGGGGGTTAATACTACACATGTACTAAGTATGAGACCTTACGCACATATACAAGCAAAACGTGATAAAAAGGGTTTTAGTCAAAACATGCAATTTTACCCCTTTAAGAACCTAGTGCAAAGCCAAACAAGTCATATCAACCAACCAAACATGCTTACTATCTCAACAAGTAATACTTATCCCAACATACTTGAAACCTTGATTTACTACAACCCTATCATCAAGGAATAATATCACAAGAATGAATAAGAGTCAATCATATCATAATAAGCAAGACAACTACTCATGAATCCTTATCAAGTCTACAAGTCCATTAACCAAGTAAACTTAACAAGAAACATAGCCAATGTCCAATTTTAACAATATAGTCCAACTACATATATCAAGAGGATAATCATCATCATATATGGATATTTACATTGTATCATCAATATATTATCATCTTACACATCATAATCATATGCATACATAATATCTACTTCCTAAAGCTTCCATAAAAGTTAACTAGTGCAAGGCATATGTAGAGTCCTATACCACTACCTACGCTATTATAAACCGCTCAAGTCACCTAAGTTAGGTTATAATCCATTACTTTATTTTACATTAGGGAACACATTCCTTAAACGACATAGACAACATGAGCTAAGTGTGGAATCTGATGTTGTTAAATCTTAAACCGATGGAAGGTGGTCTACTGGACAAAGTAGAGCTAAACACAAACGTAGCTTTTTAGGTGGATCCACTTTCTAGTCTTCCTATGGGGGAAACATAGTTCAAAAACTAAGAGATAGTATATTTCTCTAGGAATCCATTAGATGAGTATTCCTCTTTCGGAAGTCAACATCTAATATAGAACTATTGGGCGAATCTTCCTCTTTGGGAAGTCATCACCTTCCATTGTCAAGTTCACTCGGTGCTATGCTAAGTCCCTTTATTAAAATGTATTTAAGCCTTTAATTAAATATCATAGCTTACTTTAGGTCATAGGGTCTATCCCTTTTATAATAATCATCATCTTTAGCTCAATCAGAATTGCATGAGTAAAGTCCTTTCATCACAATTCATATAAGTGAGGTTAACACGTTACATAACATTTCATGATATGGCACATTGGTATACATCACCGTACTTATAGAATTTACATCCGAATCAAACTAACAATCAAAATCAAGACATTTCAATTTAATCATCAGACCATCCTATCAATCCTAATACGAGGAATACTCCAATATAATATCATGACTTAACCACAATTAATCACAATTGGAAGTAAAGGTGGAGATTCTAAGAATTACCAAGTCTTCCTCATAGTTCATCATCAGGTATTACCATCAAACCATACCTCAACCCAATTAAGGGAGTAACATCATCACACAATGATAACCAATGAAATAACAAGGCTGAATGCATTTCCAGAACATAATTCAACACTACATCACAACTTAAGACAAGATGCATAAGCCAATTTCACATTATACTTCATGCCCTAAAACACATCTCAAGAACTAGAATAATAGGAGTATAATTCATCAAACTTTATTTCTAATAAAACCATAGGATAGTAATCTAATCAATAACAAAGACAACTGAATGATCACAATACAATATAGATAAAGATCACGCGTAGGGTTAGGGATTGAGGATCATGTTCTTCAATTAAGGATAAACCATCAATAATTACCATAAACAAGTTAAATTACATGTAAATATATTCAATATAACCTTAATAAATCAACAATATCTCAATTCATAACTTCAATTTCGTAATTGGATGAAACCCATAAAAAACTCAACTTTTGAAATCCATTTTGAAGGAACCCTTTGAAGAAAGAGTCTCAAAGGTGAATTAGATCCCATAACTTAACGTTTGATGATGAAATAATGGTTCCATCCCCAAACCCTTATCCTTCCTAGTCTCCAATGGTGAGTTCAAGTAGAGAGAGAAAGAAGAGAAAGAAGAGACTTTATATTTGAGAATCTTCTTAGATTAATGAGGGTTGGAAGTATATATATTGGTTCTTAAATAAATCTTATTAGACTCTCTTAACCCCTAATTAAACAACCTACTCCCCTAACTAATTATATCAGACCAACTTAAATTAGGCAGAAAACTAGACCCTCACAGACGAAAGCCCGAACAATGGGCAGTCTGTGAGTCGGCGGACCTTTCCCCTCTGATCGTGAACTCCGTCGATAAGTTAAGATACTATATAGGAGAGGGTCTGCCATGCATTGGATAAGTGTGGGAACATTCTTCCTTGAATGATACTAAAATTCTATTGAAGGAGGGAATAGACTCAATACTAGAAGCCACACCACTCAAAAATGTCAAATAAACATAATCATATCATTTCAATAAGGAAATTTAAAACTCATATCACCACACGTAAAGCTCAAATCACTTCATCATGAGGCATTTCCTCGTCACAACACATGTGAACTCAACTTACATTGCATGAGTCAATTATCACAAAGTTCAACTCAATCAAAATGCTACATATCATTTCATAAAGACTCACCATATAAAAATGCATAACATGACTCAAAACAAGCAAAAAGAAATATTTCATGTTTTCAATGACTAGATTACAGTAACTTTCCTATAAAGCTTTAAAAATTAATACTTTGCAAAACTTATCCGAAAAATCAAGAAACATTAAATTCTAGTAATATTCATATTATCTAAAGAATGACTAACCTTAAGTCTCAAAAATATGAGGGTAACAGTACTTCATGTCACCCTCGGCCTCACATGTTGCACCCTCAACTAGGTGATTTTTTCATTATACTTTAATGGAAGCCACCTCTTTGTTCCTCAACTTCGTGACTTTCCTATCAAGAATTTGAATCAGAACTTCCTCATAAGACAGGTTATACTTGACACCAAGACACTCAATAGGAAGAATGACTAAGGATCACCAATATATTATTTCAACATAGAAACATGGAAAACCGGATTAACCAAAGCCTGTTCACTAGGAAGTTTAAATTTATCGGCAACCTTACCAACCCTTTGCAAGATTTCGTAGGGACACACATAACGAGGACTCAACTTCCCTTTATTGTCAAATATAACCACCCATTTCATTGGTGAAATTTTCAAAAACACCTTATCATCTTCTTCAAACTCCACATCCCTTCTCCTATGATCGGAATAAGACTTTTGCCAACTATTGGACGTTTGCAACTGGTTCCTTATAATATGAACCTTTTCCAAAGTCTTATAAATAAACTCGGGACCAAGAAACGATGATTCATCCACTTCAAACCATCCAATAGGAGACCTACACCTCCTTCCATACAAGGCTTCATAGGGAGCCATGGACATGGATGAATGAAAACTATTATTATAGGCAAACACCACCAAAGTATATGTTTATCTCAATTCCCTTTTAAATCAATAATGCACGCCCTAAGCATATCTTCAAGGGTTTGTATAGTCCTTTCTGCTTGACCATCCGTTTGGGTATGAAAAAAGTTGATCAACTTCACCATAGTACCCAACCCTTTTTGGAATGATCTCCAAAATCTAGATGTGAATTATGCGCCCCGATCAGATATGCTTGATAATGGAATACCATGGCGACAAACAATCTAATCTATGAAGATTATTGTGTAATCCTTCGCTGAATATGTAGACTTGACGAGAATAAAATAAGCGGACTTAGTAAATCGATCCACAACCACTTATATAAAATCATATGACTTTTAGTCCAAGGTAAGCCTACTACAAAATCCATATTTATGCTTTCCCACTTCCTTGTAGGAATTTGGATCTCTTGTAGTGAGCCGCCAGGCTTTTGTTGTTTGGACTTTGCTTGTTGGCAATTCGGACACATAGCAACAAACTCTTCTATGTTTCTATTTAGACATTCCCACCAAAATATCTCTTCTAGGATCCGATCCTTCAACCCATCTTCATCGGGAACACACAATCTTCCTGGGTACCTTAGCACACAATCCCCCCTTAAGGAGAATGATACATTCCACTTACCGAGAAACAATTCTATCAACTCCATTAATCCTAGATCAAGGTGTTTTTTTGACGTTACCTCAACCACTAGAGATGATTCGGAGTTATGATGAACTGTAGCACCACCATTCAGAGAACCTTCAAACCTCACCCCCAACCTAGACAACCTAGGTACTCAATTTTCAAGGTCTTTCATAGCTTCATCATTGTGGGATACACTACTCATATTCGTATGATTTATGGCATCCACCACCATATTAGCTTTGCCGGGGTGATAGAGGCCACTCATATAATAATATTTCAACAACTCTAGCCATTTTTTTTGTTGGAGATTCAACTCCTTTTAGATAAACACATATTCGTGACTCTTGTGATTCGTAAAGACATCCACATGAACCCATACAAGTAATGCCTCCAAATTTTTAGAGGAAACACCATTTCTGCTAATTAAAGGTCATGAGTGGGATAGTTTCTCTCATGTACCTTAAGTTGCCTAGAGGCATAAGCGGTAACTTTACCATGTTGCATAACCAGACACCTCAAACCCACTCAGTATGCATAAGAATACACAACAAAACCTTTTTACCCTCTGGTAAAGTCAACACAAGAGCCTAAGTAAGCTATGTTTCAACAATTGAAAACTTTTTTCACATGTCTCCGTCACTCAATCTTTTTACTCTTTTTAGTAAAAGTAGTCAAAGGGGAAACAATGGATGCAAAGCCATCTACGAACCTCGGATAATAACCCGCCAAAATCAAGAAACTCCTAATGTCGGTTTAAGTCAAAGGTCTAGGAAAATTTTGCACCACCTCCGTTTTCCTTAGGTTTATCTTAACTCTCTCACCAGAGATGATGTGGCCAAGAAATGTCACCGACCTCCACAAATATTCACACTTGCTATATTTGGCAAACAATTGATGTTCTTTAAGGGTTTGGAATACCAACCTCACATGACCCATACGATCACCCTCATTCTTCGAATATACACAAATATCGTCAATGAGGACAATGACAAATGAATCTAGGTAGTTTCAAAACACTCTATTCATTAGGTCCATAAACGCAACCAGAGCATTAATGAGATAGAAAGACATGACCAAGAACTCATAGTGCCCACACCTAGTTTGAAAGGTCATCTTTGATATATCTTCACCTCTCACCCTAAGTTAATTATACCGTGATCTCAAGTCAATTTTTGAGAAGTAATTCGCCCCTTGGAGTTGATTAAACAAGTCGTCAATCCAATGGAGAGGGTACTTATTCTTAATAGTTACCGTGTTGAGTTGGCGATGATCAATACACATTCTCAAGGACCCATCCTTCTTCTTCACAAACAAAACCGGAGCACCCCATGGAGAAATACTAGTTCTTATAAATCCCTTATGTAGTAAATCCTCGAGTTGATCCTTCAACTCCTTCAATTTGGCCGGAGCCATCCAAGAAGGAGAAATTGATATGGGATTCGTATCCGCTAACAAATCAATGCCAAAATAAATTTCCTGTTCGGGAGGAATACCGAGAAGGTCATTAGGAAAGACCTCTAGAAACTCACTCACTACTGGTATGAACTCGATGGGAGGAGCTAAATCTTGGACTCTTCCAATATGATATAAACAGCCTTTTTGAGATCATTTTGCATGCTTTTATACAGGAGATAATACGACCTCTAGGAATAGAATTTCCCCCTTTCAACTCAACAACGGATTCATTAGGGAAGTTAAACCTCACCACTCTTGTCCTACAATCAATGGGGGAAAAACATGCATGCAACCAATCTATACCCAAAATAACATCAAAATCAAGCATATTGAGTTCTGCTAGGTCAACATAACAAACTCTATTGGGAAACATTATTAGACAATTTCTATACACCCTTCTTGCAACAACCTACTCACCCACTAGAGTAGACACTATAAAAGATCATGCAAAATATCGGGTAAAATATAAAAAAAATTAGCTAGTAGAGGTGTAACAAATGATAAAGTAGCATCGGGATCAAGTAAGGCATATACATCAATAGAGAAGACTTTCAAAATATCGATCACCACGTTAGGAGAAGTCTCTTTCTCACCTCTAGAACGGAGAGCAGAGAAGTTGTTCTTCTTTGGAGCATCACTAGAACCACTTGCTTAAGCTTGACCAATACCCTTATCTTGAGTCTTCAAACTCGGACAATCTTTCACCTTGTGACCACTCTTGCCATAACTAAAGCAATTCCTCATTCCTACCAAGTACTTAAAAAGTGACCCTTTCCACACCTAATACATGTAGGCTTCTCATTTGGTGATTTAGTACCTTTACACTCTTGAATTTAGGGTTAGACACCCTATCACGTCTTGCTTTTGGGAACATGGAAGGGACTTGATTTGAAACTCATTTCTTAAAACTAGGCTTGTCTTTTACTTCAAGCCTATTCTTTGAATAACCTCCATCAAATGATTTTAGTCTTTTAGCATCTCTACCTTTTCTCTTAGCCCTTGTATCCTCAACCCTTTATGCATTCACCATAAGATAGGAAATGTTCATATTGTCATATAACATGGACGAATGGAACTCATCTTGTAAGTCCTACGACACCTCCGTCACAAAACCTCTCATTTGGTGTCTAGGATTGGAGACAAAAGAAGGAGCATATTTAGATAACTTTATGAATTCAAAAGAGTACTCATGGCACTCCTTCCTACTTGGCGAAGGTTGATGAATTCAACCCCTTTTCCTCCCTCATCTCCCTAGGAAATAACCAATCTAGAAAAGCTGCCATAAGAATCGCCCAAGTCACCATACGACCATTCAATGGCATATTATCCCTCCATTGCACATACCAAGCTTGCGCCACATCCTTTAGTTGAAAATTGGCTAACTCGCCCTTCAGACTTGTGAAAAACCATATAGCCAAAAGTATTTTAGAGACTTAATCGATGAATTCTTGGGGGTCTTCATCAACCTTAGACCCGTAGAAAGTAAGAGGGTTCATTCGGGTGAAATCCCTTAGATGAGAAGTCATAGTAGTGACTTGTTGATGAGAATGGGGCACAACCTCCCAGTGTGCCTGGGCCTTCATAGCTTGGGCTTGAGTCGTGGCCGCTTGTGATTGCGTGGTGATATCATGGTCCATTTGAAAAAGAGCGGTTCTTATATTCTCATCCGTCAAAGGAGGAGGATTGACTGGTGCTTGCTCCGCATTAGCATCTTCTTCAAGTGAAGGAACTTTCTCACCATGAAGAGGAGCTCCCGCATTGGCATTTTCCTCTTCAAGTCTTTATGTCGCGTTCCTTCGAGTGTTCCTGCTTCCCATAAGTTCAATAATAGGATTAGATGCAAAAACACACCATAAGTATACTCTAGTGGCACGATATAAGGTTTCCAAGAAAGAGAATGATTCCTAAACATCATATAGGTTCCCACTCATAAGTGTGGTGCGCTTCACAATTATTAATACAAACCTACATAGGTGTGGTAGAGAAAGAGACATAATTCAACGATATTCAACCTCATGCTCTGATAAAATGTTTGTTACATATGGGTTTACTCCCTAGACATAACCAGCGTCATCATCCTTTAAAATGACTAAGACTAGCCTTTAAGTCTCATGTCATTACATTCATACGTTAAAAAATGCGGAAAAATTTAAAACATCCATTACAACTACTTGGAGGTTTACATAGACCTCTATATACAATAATATATAGTCGTATCAAGTATACATAGACCCTTCATATAAAAAGGTTGCATAGCCTTCTAGTTTTATTGCTTATATAGATATATAAAATAGAAAAACAGTCTAAAAAATTGTCTCATCTCATAAAATCTGAACGATTATCACAATATGGGCATATCTCTTACATCAATCCATCAAGACCACATATATTTCTACAATAGTATAATACTCAATTGAAAAGGAAAGAAATGAAAGAGTCTTTAAGATCATAACAAGTCCGTAAGCAACATGGAGGCATGGCACTCGTAAGTTTAAGACCTACTCCACATGGATGAAATGAAGAATTCAAGCCTTCTAGAATGTCTCCTTTGAAACTCTTCAACGATCGGAACGTAAAATGTTTTGTAAAAGGGAAGAAAATAGGGATAATAATCCACATGTATTAAGTATGAGACCTTATGCACATATACAAGCAAAACATGATAAAAAGAAACTTTTAGTCAATATATTCCATTGTACCCGTTTAAGGACCTAGTGCAAAGCCAAAGAAGTCATATCAACCAACCAAACATGCTTACTATCTCAACAATTAATACTTATCCCAACATACTTGAAACCATGATTTACTACAACCTATCATGAAGGAAGAATATCACAAGAATAAATTAGAATCAATCATATCATAAAAAGAAAGACAACTACTCATGAATACTTATACCCAACAAGTAGAAGGACCAAGCAAAGCCCCATAACCTTGCTCAACCAAGTAAACTTAACAAGAAACATAACCAATGTCCAAATTTAACAATATAGTCCAAATACAAATATAAAAAGGATAATCATCATTACATATATATATTTACATTGTAGCATCAACATGTTATCATCTTATTCATCATTATCACATGCATACATAATATCAACTTCCTAAAGCTTCCATCAAAGTCAACTAGTGCAAGGCATAGGTAGAGTCCTATACCTCTACCTAGCATAAGATAAACCTCTCAAGTCAAATTAGTTAGTTTATAATACATTAATGTATTTTAATTTAGGAAACACTTGCCTTAACTGACATAGACCACATGTTCTAAGTGTGGAATCCGACGTTGTAAAACTGTAACATTCTCGAAAATATACCCGTTTAGCGAAGGACCTATAAAATTTTAAGGCATTAAATACCCTAAGTAAAAATTATTTTCCTTTAAATCACAAATTAGGTACAAGACATCCATGTGTCAAGCCTAGGTACCATAGCACATGATCATTTGAAATGATAATCTAGATTAAGCAGCGCCCAATGACATAGTCAGGATCCGTGGGATAATAAGTAAACACTCCCAAATGAACCATAAATAATACTTAGTAAGGAAATTACAAGAAACCCATGTGCAAGACCATGTGCAAGCACAAGGGGGAGAATCGACCAAGAGGGGATCAACCTAACCGAAATTGGTTAGGGTAGTAAGGGGGGGGGGGCAAGCGTGCACATATGTTCAACCATTTCGGGCTGAGCTCTCGAACTATTTCTAGAATCTAAAATACTGACCTATATATCTTAGTAACCTTGGTCCAACCAAAACAAACTAATTAGTGCACCTGATATCCTAAGGCTTAACTGGGTGACACTAACTTAGTAACTAGTTAAAGATACAACCTAGTACTTAACCTTTGATGGTCCAATAGGTTTGTTATGGTCCTAAGAACTTAGGGATACTTTAGTAATAAGACTAGGATAATTAATTAATTATTTTATCATCTTAATTAATTAAATTTAGAGGACAATATTGAAATGACAAAGAAATTTCCAGATTTTGGTTAAGACAAGAAAAAGACAACCTAGTACTTAACCTAATATTGTTCAAAGGGTTAGATATTGTCCTAACGACTAAAGGTTACTTTAGTTATTACCCAAGGTCACCTAATTACTTAAATTATCAATTTAATATATTAATTCAACTGGTCTAAACGAAATCCTTACACTAATCTATTAACTAATTCAAAAAACATCCTAGTACCTAACCTAAGATGGTCCAAAAGATTAGATTATGGTTACAATGACTTAGGCGTACTTTATTAATTACCATAGTTACCTTAATTAATTAAATTAATAATTTAATTAATTATTTTAAAGGGATCATACCGAAATTCTTACACTAACCTAGTATAACTCAACAAACATCCTAGTACTTAACCTAGGATGGTCAAAAAATATTAGTTATGGTTCCAATGACTTAGGGGTACTTTATTAGTTACCCTAGGTACCTTAATATCGAACATTCCTTTGCCCTAGTATCGTTGTTATGATTTCTATGTTGTAAATATTAGTCTTGATCATATTGTTGGTATATGGTGCTGGATGATATTAATGTGCAAAGTTCTTTATAAAATAATGTATGATAAACCTATGAGTTGTATTTGTATGATGTTAAGTATTGTTAAGTGAATTAAAGAATGATGTCATGCTAAATGATGTTCGAAAACATTAAGTGTGATGTGTGACGTCTCAATGCATAGTTACTATTAACGTGATTTATGAAGATGATACGTTCATTACAGTGTTAATATGATGCTTAAAAAATGGCTAATAATGTTACGCCTAAAATCATATTCTAAGATTGGTTTAAAAAATCTATATAAAATCACGTTGGAGTGCATGTTTGCCTTATACGATTAAAATGCCTAACAATAAATTGTCTAAGAATGTTAAATGTAAATGGCTATAATGTATTCTTTAAATAATTAAAATATGGTCGAATGAATAAGGTATAATAACTTAAGTATGAATGAATGTAACTTTGTCTTATGCCAATAAAGATGGTTATGTAATTTATTCCCAATTGGTTATGCCAATACTAATCTTATGCCAATCACATATAGCCAAACGAATGAAATGACAACTCAAGCACTACTAAACTAATTCAATGAATCCATATCCAAGGGTATGTCATTCATTGGGACAAGTCCCAACTTGCTCTAAAAGAATGAACAATGAACTTATGTAATTCATTGAATGAAATGCTCATCGTCCGTGAACTATGATATGAAGCTACTAAATAAAAGTAAGAATGTAACGTGAGTAATAACATAACGAAAGATATCTAAGGTAAGACAGTGACCAAAATGACGTGTTAAAAGAAGTGAGAAAAACCTCACTTACACATAATCTACTATGTTAAAAATACTCACGAATGAAGGTGTTATAACGTGTGAGACAAGTCTTATTAACACCAATGATGTTATGTAAGGAAAATTCACATTTCATCAATGTAAAGAAAAGGATGATACGTCATCAATAGATTAAGTACATCATAATCTAGAATCAAGCTTCCATAATTTTTGAGTCAGCTCTAAAATATAATAAGATAATGAAAGTGAGAAAAACACCAATAGTATAGTTATGAGCACGTGATTGCACGTGTAATTCTCATGAGGCGAGGCTACAATCGAGGTGGATAAGTAGTCTCCTTACGTCCCTAGCCTTCGAACTATGTCTAGCCAACATCAGAACTAGCCTCTAGTCCACCTAAGAGAGCTAGGTATGTTCCGATCTCTCCTTGGTCATTGACATCACCTCTTTTTGGTATGGGCAACTGGATTTTATGTTTATCTGACATGATCTATTCGGTTTAATGCTCAAAACATGTTCTTAGTTAACTATAGTCAAGAGCCACTCCTTTTCGGTTTGGATTGAACACTTTATATGGATTATCCTTATCCGGGAATCACCCCTTTCATTGTGGGGTAGAAACTATATTTCATGAGTAGATCACAATATCTAGATCAATTTTTACTGGTGAATCACCTCTTTTCGGTGTGGGGAATACACTGGATTTCATATTAGCTCGCATGATCTTACTTCCAAAGATGTCTATATGAAAGCAAGAAAGATAGATGATGGAATGTATGTTCAAAGTGAGCTATGAAAGTAAGAGCTTAAGAATGTCAATTGCCTACCAATGAAGATTCAGCAAATAATGGGCAAAGCCAAATAAAAATTGGCATATAATGAATTCTTATATAATGCTTATAAAGGGGACTAGAAACATAATAGCAACTCAAAACTTTATAACTTCCCTAAAATGAAAATAATGAAATAAGTGACATAGCCAATAAAGACAGGCTTATGAAGTATTAATGAATATTTGATGTAACGAAATGACTTTTCGTAAGGGTAGTCAAATCATGTCCAATGAAGTTTACAATAAGAAAAGGGCATAGCTAATAATCAATCCTCATGTTATGAAAATGATAAAGCAAAATAAAATGACTTATATTTACTTTATATTACTGGCAAAGGATCTTAGACAAATATGATTGACTTATAATGACTTCTTATATTAGTCAAATATTACAATAATAGGAATAGTCACTAAAGATTGGCTTATGAAGGTTTCATGCCCCAAATTGTAGTTAAATTATTTCCTTAATCTCCTGAATAACTTACTTTATTCATTGTGGGTATGGGACTACAATGAACCATTGCACTTGTAAGTAAAACATAGAACCAAAGGAATTATTGAACTACACAACATGAAGAAGAAAAAGAAGGAAAAATAAACAAAGTATACAAAGAGGAGCTCTCGAGTTCAAGAGGATCAAAATATCAAATCTTCGCCTGAGTTGTTCTAAAATATATTGATGATACTAATGTATTCTATCATATAGACAATGAGCTATGTGCTTTAAATGCATTAAAAGACATCATATTGTTTTGAAAATTCACAACTAATGATTTTTGAAAGCTTAGTGATTATACATTCCAAAAATGGCATATTATTTAGGAAGAGTTTTCTTTGATCAAGCATAGACATGTGTGTATCTGTGCATACGCCCATACTTAGTATAAGGGGTGTACTAACCCTATGCAATTTACTATTTTTATAGGTTCATGTTAGAGAGAAGATTGTAGTCTCATTGCAGCAGTTGGGACATCAACGTTCTTCAGACTATTTGGTAGGTCCTGTAGATTTTGAGGACGCTACAGTTTTAGTCTAGCCTAGTAGTAGACATAGCTAGTGGCTGGTGTCCCTAGTGTTTATATCATACTTTTATTTTTGAAGCTTTTGAATGTAAGGACGTTTTAGCAACTTATTATACTATATTCATCTTTTGTTGCGAATTGGTTCTTTAATGGTAGATGGTTGTTCTTTACTTTGATCTTAGTATATGATGTAACTAGTTAATAATTATATGAAGTCTATGTATACTTCATACATTTAAATAGCTTTAAATATTCCGCAAAGTTAACTTGATGAATGTGATGAATGCAAGAAGAGTCTTGTCTACGACCTCTAAGAGGTAAATGATGCCAGTTGTGATTGGAATTCCAGAATCTAGGTTGTGACAACCGTTGTTTCAAACCATGAGGTTAAATTACATAGGAATACAATCTCAAAGCAACCACATTATTTAGTTTCTAACTTATGGTTGTGAAGCGCGCCACAATCATGACTTAGACAATAAGTGATGTTAAGAAACTTCCTTTTTTCAAATCTTTGTCGTGCTGTCTAGAGATTTGACATTTTGTATCATTCTAGGGTGTAATTTTCTTCTTGTGTGTTCGTGAACACAAGAAGAAACTTATGGAGGAGAGTTGGAGAAGCAACTGTTATGGGAAATCAAGCTCCTCCTCAAACCCCAGCTGTTGGAGTATGCCGTAAGTGTTATCGTTTGCATAGAGGTGAGTGCATGGTAGGGTGTAATGCCTTCTATGGGTTTTAATAAAGATTAGAAGGTTGAGTTGGCTTCATACAAGCTCAAGTATGTGTCTTAGGTATGGTGCAAGATAAAGGTCAAGATGGCCGAGTGGTCTAAGGCGCCAGACGCAAGTTCTATCCTTTGCAAGAGAAGAGAATATTAGAGCCGCAAGAGTACTTAGAGATTGTCCATAACTATTCCTGATAAAATCACCTATGGTAACTTAATAGAATTAACCATGCTTGACCTTGATATAATTTAGTTTATGAATTGGCTCCATAAGTGTTATGCTACCATAGACTGTTTAAATAGGGTAGTAATGTTTCAGTTTCCAAACGAGTTAGAGCTGGAACGGGAAGGGTGTGATTCAAATTCAATAATCCAAATAGTTTCAAATCTTAAGTCCATTAAGATTGTATCTAAGGGGTTAGGATTCGATGAGAACCTTTCTTACAAAGAGGTTCCCATTGATATTTTATATCACAAAGTGAAACGTATAGGAATAAGGATTTTGCCTCCATAAGAGTATTGTGGGGGAACCACCTTGTTGAGGGAGCACCATGGGAGGCGAAGGTCTATATGAGATCCCGTTACCTCACTTGTTCAGTTCTTGAAGTTAGATATACTCTTCTAAGTCTGGTTTTGTTAAGAAACTCTATGTTTTTAGTTCATTGGTCGATTTTGGTGTTGTATGCCCATAATCGTGTACTTTATACTTGCACTTTATGAGTTAAGATGAGTTCATGTTTTGCATTCATTTTGCTTTTTTGTATAGCATAAGAATGATTATGTGTGGCATGAGTTTTGATGTGCAATAATTTAAGTGCCACTAAGAAGGAAGTTCCTCATTCTCAAATATGAAGCTTCAGATAAGCTTGAGTAATTTGCATTATGCAGGGTAAGTATGAATTAGAAATTCGCAAAGAGTAAGGTCTCAAGTATGTTATGGTGTTTTCGAAAATTACCCTCCTTGATGTAAGATGATGTTTAGTGTCATTCGGGGACGAATGTACTGAATGAGAAAATAATATAACATTCCATAAAATATACCCGTCTAGTGAAGGAACTATTACGTTTTAAGAATAGGTATTGGGGGTAAATAACCATCCCAATGTCCAATATTTAGAAATATTAGGCATATTGGAAAATTATGGGCATAGTAGAAAATATTGGCTTAAAAGGGTGTTGGCAAATCTTCTAAGTATTACAAGCTTCTTCAAGAAATGTACTTGCAATTAAGACACTAGCATCAAATGCTATTTACATTAAATCACAAATTAGGTACAAGGAATCAAAGTGTCAACCCTAGGTACCATAGCACATGATCATTTATAATAATCATGTAGATTAAGTAGTGCCCATGGACATAGTGAAGATCCTTGGGACAGTAAGTAAACATTCAAAAATGAAGCATAAATAATTGTAAGTTAGGAAATTACATGGAGGAGAATCGGCCAAGAGGGGACAACCCTAATCGAAATTGGTTAAGCTTGTTTTTTTGGGGGGGGGGGGGCAGGCGTGCATATTGTTTCATCAATGTAGGGACCAGCTCTCTAACAAGTTCTAGTCTCTAACCTACTGCCCTTACAAGATAACAAACCTACAACCAACCGAAATAAATTAATTAGTGATCCCGACAACCTAAGACTTAATCGGGTGACACTAACCGAGTAACTAGTTAAAGAGACAACCTAGTACCTTACCTAGGATGGTCCAAAAGGTTGGTTATGGTCCTAAAAACTTAGGTATACTTTATTAAATACCTTAGGTTACTTAATTAACTAATTTAGAATCATAATTAATTAATTTAAAAGGACAAGACTGAAATCACAAAGCAATTTCTAGATTTTCGTTAAGACAAGAAAAAAAACAACCTAGTACCTAACCTAGGATGGTTCAAAGGGTTAGTTATTTTCCTAACAAATTAAGGTTACTTTGGTAATTAACCTAGGTCATCTAATAAATTAAATCAGAAATTTAATTAATTAATTAAAATGGTCAGAATGAAATCCTTACACTAACTAGTAACTAGTAAAAAAACATCCCAGTACATACCATAGGATTGTCCAAAAGGGTTGATTATTGTTCCAATTACTTAAGGTTACTTTAGTTATTACACTAGGACACTTAATTAATTAAATTATCCATTTAATTAAATAATTTAAAGGGTTCAAAAAGAAACTCTTACACTAATCTAGTATAACTAAACAAACATCCTAGTACTCAACCTAAAATGGTCCAAAAGGGTTAGTTATGGTTCAATGACTTAGGATTACTTTAGGAATTACCATATGTTCCTTAATTAATTAAATAAAACTTTCAATTAATTTACTTAAAGGGACAAATGAAATAGTTACGAAATTTTTTTAGATTTGACTGAGTGTTGTGTATCTAGGAGAGGCTTTTTTGTAATTAATTAATTTATTTTTTAATTAACTTATTAAGCCTTAGTTTAATGAGTCAATATCAGTTACTAAACCTCGAACTCATGATCAAACAATAAGAGAACACAACACTAAAATGAACGAAACAAAGAGGTAGGAATTTCATAGATGTTCTTGGCAATTTCAAGGTTTCTCCATGTTTTCATTCAAGGTGGTATTTGTAGATTAATTTATACTTAGGTATGGGTTTAACTCCAGGAATTAATTCTCCAAGGTAACTTTTGAATGTTGTAATACATATGATTCTAAAACTAGGGCTTTTTTCCAATGTTCTCGTCGAACATTCCTTTTCTCTAGTATCATAGATACGATTTCTATGTTGTATAGATTAGTCTTGATCATGTGGTGCTGGCTGATTTTAATTTGTAGAGTTATTGATTAAATAATGTTGAATGAATCTATGAATTGTATTTGTATGTTGTTAAGTGTTATTAAGTGAATTAAAGAATGCCATGCTAAATGATGTTCGAAAACGTTAAGTGTGATGTGTGACGTCTCAATCCATAGTTAATATTAATGTGATTTATGAAGATGTTATGTTTATAACAGTGTTAATATGATTCTATCCAAAATAGCTAATAATGTTATACCAAAAATCATAATCTAAGATTTGTTTAAAAGATCTCAATAAAATCACGTTGGAGTGCATGTTTGCCTTATGCCAATGATATGGCTAACAATACATTGTATAAGATAATGAATGAAATTATCTATAATGTAATCTTTAAATAATTAAAATATTGGCTAATGAATACGGTATAATAACTTAACTATGAATGAATGTAACTTTGTCTTATGCCAATAAAGATGGTTATGTAATCTACACCCAATTGGTTATGTCAATACTAATATTATGCCAATCACATGTAGCCAAAAGAATGAAATGACAACTCAAGCACTGCTAAAGTAATTCAATGAATCCATATCCAAGGGCTTGTCATTCATTTGGACAAGTCCCTACGTTCTCTAAAAGAATTAAATGCTCATCATCAATAAATGATGATACAAAGCTACTAAACGAAAGTAAGCAAGTACCGTGAGTAATAACATAACTAAAGATGCCTATGTTAATAAAGTAATGATAATAAGGTGTTAAAATACGTGAGACAAGCATCTATTACACCTAATCTTCTATGTTAAAAATAATCATGAGTGAAGGTGTTAGAACGTGTGAGACAAGTCTCATTAACACAAAAGATGTTATGTTAGGACAATTTACATTTCATCAATGTAAATAAAAGGATGATAAGTCTTGACCAATGAGATCACCTCTTTTTGGTGTGGGGTAGACACTAGATTTCATGTTTAGCTCACTGATCTATAGCCGTGATCCACTCCTTTTCGGTGTGGAGTGAACACTTTATATCTAGATAAATTTTAACCGGTGAATCACCTATTTTCGGCATTGGCAATAGAGCTGGATTATGAAGTATTAAATAATGCTTGATGTAATGAATGACTTGTTGTAAGGGTATTCAAATCATGACAAATGATGTTTACAACTAGATAAAGGCATAGGTAATAATGTATCCTTATGTTATGAAAATGGTAACGCCAAATAAATTGGATTATAATGACTTTATATAATTGTCAAAGGATCTTAGCCAAATAATATTGGATTATAATGACTTCTAATATTAGGCCAATAATAAAATAATAAGAATTGTAACTAAATATTGGTTTATGAAGATTTCATTCCCCAAATTGTAGTTAAATCATTACCTTAATCTCTTAAATTACTTACTGGATTCATTGTGGGTATGGGACTTAAATAATTCATTTCACTTGTAATTCAAACATTGGACCGAAGGACTTATTGAACTACACAACAAGACCCTCACAAACAAGACCCCGAATGACAGGTCTTCTGTGAGGCAACATACCCTTCCCCTCTCTTCATGCATTCTGTCGATGAGTTCAAAGGTTGTGCACGCAAGGGGCTTCCATGCATTGGCTAAGTGTGGGACGACGGTTCCATGGACGCCCTATCAGTCCACATAGGGGACGTCTTGTGACCCATCGATGCACAATGCCAGGCAATGTTTCTTTAAACACTAGGGTTCTCCTCAAGAACCTTGGTTGGTCCTTGGGGAGTCGTACCAGACGTTTTAACCATGAACAAACCCTAACACCTATTGTTTACCCTTCCACAAATTCTTTTACATTTTCGTCTCCTAAGATTTAGTAAAATAGTTAAGGCAAGCTAACACCCTTTTGAACCAACTTCTCAGACATTCTTGGATATTTTGGTTCTTCAACTTCCTAAATGACCTATATTCATCAAAATTGAATTAAAACAGTACTTTATACCGTATGACACATATGTTATTCTTTACGACACGTCCTGGATTTTCAAGGTGTACAATGTCAATATAAAAATCAATGTAAACGTGAACATCAATGTGTACGTCAATGTAAATGTGAATGTAAACGTTAACGTGAATGTGAATATTAAATTATAAATTATTGTTCATTTGCCTTGTTAGTACTTTCATGAGACTGGAATTAATTATATTCCTCTAGATATTTGTGACCTTAAATAACTTGGAGTTGTGCCTTAGTTAATTTGTGTATATCATTCACAGGGGAATTGAATTTCCTGTCTCATTAGTATGCAACAATGTCATAGATTCATAGTAGAGATTCTAATCAGAAAATTCATTATAAGTTCTTGTTCATTTACCTTGTGAGTGCTGTCATCCCACTTATTTCTTCTGAAGAAACTTCAATTACATTCTATGTTCCACAAGTGTACTTAGCCTTTCCTGTGGTTAGATTGGCTTGCTGAACATTCTGCAGATAAAAAAGAGAGCAATCCAGTGATGAAGAAACAAAGAAAGCAACATATCTATTTGGATTGGGCTTAGGTATATGAATGGTAAACTGGCTTTTGTGGTCTGTTAACCTCATGATTGGGGATTTTTGAAACCACTTTGTCTTGTTCATAGTTGTCACGATTGGGGAGACCCCCATAGAAGTAACATGGCATACATGAACTCTCAGAGGTCTTATACAATCCTATAGTTATCATTTATCGTATTGTCATAAGTAAATTAGCGAAAAACATAAACTTTTCATAGAACATCATATGCTAGAAACTTCACTTCGTATATATAAAATATCATAAGTAGACATTTAGACTCTAGTCTCTTTATTTTGTCATTCTAGATTAAGCATCATAATAGTACATTAGGGACACGTCCTTTACAACAAAAAACATAAGTAGAATTATTAGGAGACTTTACATTAAACCATAAATAGGAAATATTTTGACTTAAGAATTCCTTTCCTTGAGCTTGGGAATTAAGATATATAGATCCTCATCATCTAATGACATCCCCTGAGTATACATAACCTACGCTGTGTAAAAAGGTAGAGTAGAATGGAGTTAGTACAAGAATACACTAAGTATGACAACCATGCAAAAACATTCATTTAAAAGGATATTTTTCTTGAAATCATACTTCATGCATTTTTAACAAAACCTTCATAAAACCTTTATACAATAAGCATTATATCATTTACATAATTCATATAGGCATATTTCATGGTCAAACAGAATATAAAATTATACTATGCATTTAAGGCAATTTAGAACAATTTTACACTAAGCACTTTCACATTGCAATGAGCTTATTTTCTTTTTACAATGAATCGTTTTCTTCTTAATTCTTCAACCTTCCAAGTATCCCATTAGTGATACTTGGTGAAATGTATCACCTTTAGGTCACAAGGAAGTCATACATACAATCTACATAAGACAAAACATACCCTCATAGAAGTATAGAAAACTACAAGCCACATTCAAGTGAAAACCATAAGGACATTACAATGAACTCTACTCACTTTGCACATATACTAATTTCACTTCACATAGAACTTTATGAGACCTTACTCACAATCCCAATTTAAGTCTACTAATTTAATATTTATGTGAAGCTCCATAACCTCACATATAATTAGTAAACCTATTATGAGACCAAAATCCTTAAAATCTAATTCATACATAAACAAAGAAAGTGAAGACAACATCATCCAAACAAGGAAAGACCTTCATCACATAATCAATATGACCTACATAGTGCATATAATAAGAGACCACATCATATACATGTATTTGGACTCATATCATGCACATCTTAATAACAAGTATACAGATACTACAAGCTCATGCACAAGGAACATAAGCATTATCATATACATTAGAACACATTCCTAGAACATCCCTCAAGAGCTACTTGTGAAATGCATAGGTTAACTTCCATACCCTCACTTACACTAAGCAACTACCCTTAGGTTATCCTTGGTAGGGTCCTTAAGTTACTTTCACTGTCTATTTTACTCTACGGAAACTATAGCCTTACCCAACACTAATACAATGGTGCTACAGGGAATTTGGTGTTGTAGAGACTTACCCCAAGGCAAGGTGTCCTTACCTAGGCATGGTAGAACATTAACACACGATAGCATACTAAGTGAAATTACCTTCTATATCCTATGTGGCAAGCATAGTTTATGGAACTAAGAGATGTACATAACTCTCTACATGATCATTGCATTGGATCCTTATCTCATGAGAAACCATGGGCGAATCTTCCTCAAGGAAAGGTAATACCTCATGTGAAACAATAGGTGAATGTTACTCCAAGGAAAGTCAACACCTTATGAGAACCTAATGATAAATCTTTCTCCAAGGAAAGCCAACACGCCTCATTGTCAAGTTGAATTGACGCTAATATAAGTCCCCCTTACAAAAAAAACATTTCTTAACATTACTTATAATTTCTAGGCTTTAGGAGATTGACTCATCATATGCTTAGCTCATAGGTCACAGATTAGAGTTGATCGACCTAAATCATGTTAGAAGCCATTTCACATGGCCATTGCATATGTAAGCACATATATAGTTTAGGGTACAGTTGATCCCACCTTTATTAACATTAATTATAAATGCATAAGCATATATGTGTAACTATAAGAGCAATCCTTTCATATTAAATCTTTAAGACGCTATGCACATTCATATTTCATCATATCATATACTTAAAATCTTAGCATATAAATCATATTGATAACATGTCCATACATTTCGATGCGTGTACTTAGAAGACAAAGCTAGGAACTATCTTATCAAGGAACACATGTGAAATGCATAGACAAGGTCCCATACCCTTTCCCATACTAGTACACCTTTCAAGTCATCGTAGCGAATTGTACTTCACACAACATCATAGAATGGATAACATAGAATAAGACACATTTATTCAAGACTTACAACATCCTTTCAGTAAGCTCCAGTAATTGTGCACCTGTATTAACTTAAATTCACATATAACATTATAGGACCTCATCATAGGCATCATATATACATAAAGATGGCATAACAATTAGGTGCCCATAACATTAGCCACAAAACCTAGATCAAAGCTAGAATAGGGAATTAGGCATAGGATTCACACAACGTGATCAATACCAACACATATTCATAGTATAATTGCCTTCAAGGCCAAATGCTACAGACTAGTACAATACATCACCAATATACTAGAAAGTAGAAGGACATAGATCTTTAACAAAATTCACATACATTAATCAGCAAACATATTTCATCAATAGTATTAATCTATAGCATTAGTTAAAGAAAGAATAATCAAGTCTAAGTCAGGCTTCATCTACCCTAGAATAAAGATCACATCATGTACAATACAACATCCAATCTATAGGCTAGAAGAAACTCTAGGGCTCCTTTACTTTGATCATGATTAACTAACACCCACAATTCATCAATAATATCAACATAAGGTATTAGTTAAAGAAATCATAACATAAACTTAATCCTACTATAATTGCCATAAACTCGAGATTACAGTGAGCATGATACATTAGGAATCCATGGAAAATGGAAGAACATAGGATAATCAAACCTTAATCAACATGGATCACTCACAAAAATTTAATCATCAATATAAAATATAAACATTACATCAAAGCAATTCAACATGATAGAATCATAATTGAATCAATATACTATCACGATCATAATGCCCAGGAATAGGCTAATTTGAGAGTTGAATGAGACATGGGTTGATCATGCAATTGGAATGAAATCCACATTAAAATAAATACATTATCATAAATATATCGAGATTATTCCATAAAAATGTTTTGAGAAAGAACCCATGGGTAGATTGAAGGGGAATGAGATTTGATCATGAACTTGCATTAAACACATTGAAAGACACTCTAGATGGAAGATTAATTAGAGATGAAGGATCACCATAACTTAATTTATAAAAAACCTCTAAAACATGATGAAGAACCCATGGAAATCAAATCTCCAAGCTGTTCTTGAGATTCACCTTCAATGGAGGTTGTAGAGAGAGTTTGGTTTGCGAGGAAAGTCTAATGTTTTGTGAATTTAATTAGGAATGGGTTTTTCACGGTTTTTTATCACTTAAATAAACCGGAAAATAACCAAATAAACAAACTAGGTTCAGGCTAGCACGTTGGGGGAATTTCAACTTCACCCTTTAAATGAAATAGTGTGCAGGCTGCAGTTGTGGGCACCATCGACGGGCACAAACGACGCCCAATAGGTCCATTGACGAACGGTACTGCAGGCCGTCATTTGGGTTTGAGGCTTGAAAACAAACTTAAGACTTAACAATTCTATATTTCCATAGATTCATCCCAGTCGATGGGGTGTTGGTGGACTGACGAGGTGTCCTTTGGCTCCGTCAATTGACACTGACAAGGCAGTGTCTCGACAGGTTTTGAGTCCTTCTCGAAGGATTCTTGAAGGTCCCTTGGGGAGTCGTACAAAGATGTTTCCAATGTAAATATGAACCTTAAAAATTCAATTATATTCCACCTAATTTTCACTAAAACAAATACTCGTAACATGTCCAAACATGCTAGGCACACTTAAGACAAACACACACATATCTCAAGGGATAAATTTTGAACGTCTTGGACATTTGGCCTTTAAACTTCATGAAACTCAACATACTTCCTTTAAAAATCATTAATATTCATATAAGGACTTGATAATCCAATATAACACATGAAAGATCATAAACACACATAAGTCCCCTTTGGTGACTAGTTATCAAACGACTTGATCGTTCCTTTATGTTTGACTTCCAAATCACTTCAACTCAATCATGCATACTTTAAAACACATAATTAGCATGTCATCATGACCCACAAGTATACCCTAGACTTTAGATCATCCTTTAGTAGCCACACGGCAATTGAGACTTCAAGAAGTCTCATCTAAGCCTCTCGTATCATTCATTGCATAATGAACACTCTAAAGTGAGTAAATATTTAAAAAATTTTCATGCACAAAGAACTGTTACATAAGCAATACGCAAGCGGAAGACTATCATTTATAACATTAAACCTTTACAATATCTACTTGAACTATCTAAAATTTAGAGTATATAATACTTGGGACTATTCCCATACTTGACATAAAAGTAAATACTAAGACATAATAAACTTGAGGATATTGTCCTCGAATCGATGAGGAGTTACCAATACATCATCTTTAAAACCTTAGAAAACCTAGCCATACTCCATGGAACATCAAGACTTCCAACTTCCTACAGTTTAGTCAAAAAGGGAAAATAAGGCGTTAGCACATTAGATGTACTAAGTATGGAAGCCATGAAAAAACCATGAAAAAATGACATTTAGTAAATAGCATGCTTTTCTTGATTATTGATTAACACGTCATACTATAATCATAAGAACAACATTTTATAGCCTAGAAATACATAATAAATTATTTAAGCAAAAAGTCACATTTTAGGAACACTTTCCAGTGAACTCACTTCACTGTACTGTGAACTCAACTAAAAGTTCCAGTGAAGTTTTTTGGCTTCACTTTTCACACCTTTTAAAGATATAAGTCCCTCACTAGAAGCTATCCTAAGACTCTTCTAAGTAATACAAAGAGAGACCGCCGATACACCCTCTCTAAGCACACCTAAAATATTTTTAAGAGAAACCATAATGAGATCAACAAATATTTACAAGACATCAAACATATGAACATGAGAACCTCCTACCAATGCTAATTCTACGGTTCACTTGAGTGAGTTGTGATGCGAAAGTCCATACATCCCTTAAACACACACTTAAGAGATCTTATAGACTTCCTATGATAGAATAATTCTCACTTAATACATTAATATATATATGATATGACATTTTCCTTCCAAAAGTTTATCAAAAGACTACCTTAAGTAAATCAAGAAGATAACGTCAATAGTGATCGATACAAGATCACCTAAGTAATCCTTAATACTACATATGGCTTAGATCATGTCTACATAGTCAATCAACTTCCCTAACTAGAGGCATTCTTAAGACTAATCTAGGTAATATAAGAAGTGACAATTCCTATGTCCCCTTCATACCTTAACTAGACAACCTTTTATTACTCTACACATGTACCAATTCATTTAACATACTTTCTTAACTTAAATAAGTACATTCATTAGTTCATTAAAATAAACTCAACACATAAAGTACATTCAAGTAATGGTCTTTGAAAAGACCTAGGGATTCTCACTAACACCTTCAAAGTCTATTATGCAATGTCTAGATAGCGTCCCATACCACGACCTAAATTTCGTAAAACTCCTCTTATGTTAGTAGGTATCCCATATTATGAGAATAGGAAATAACCAACATAGACCATGGTATAAACTCATGGAATCCGGAGTTCTAACCTACTCCAATGGAGGGTGTTCTATTTGCCAAGGGTAGAACTTGGACACATCCCATGTAGGTACATGGTTAAGAAATATGAAGGGCATGCTTGGTAATCTAGTCTCATACTGAACTAGAACTACTCCCCTAACCATTATCACTCGGTGCTAGCCTTCGTTCTTATAGATTAATTCACATCAAAGGTTCACATAAAAGGGTTCCATATCAAGTTCATAACCCAATCACATTTACCCTACCAAAGAGGTCCTCTTAGGAATACCTTCCAATGGTGACAAGAAGCGTTTGATGAATTTCCTAAGGTTTGATATGATGCCGTTCCATTAAATCAACATTAAGTCCATCATTTCATTACTTTAAGTATACCATTACGACATTCGACTTCAACATACAAAACCTTACCACTAGGTTGAAGGTTTCACATAAAGTAGCCTCTTGACATCATTAAAGGTCTCACATATCATTTATACATTAAGGACTAATAGACTTTAGCATCCTAAGTTACGACATCACATATTCATATTCATATAAGCATCAAGTACAGAACACAAGTGAATCAACTCAAGACACCACATACTTCACGTTAACACGTATTACATGCCATTTTATAAGCGCATAGGAATAACCATTATAATTCTTAATTCATCCTATAAACTACCATATCATCATCACTATAACTATTAAAGACTCATATAGTCAAGTAGGAATAACCATGCATCAACCCTAAGACTACACATAGAATCACATAGTCATAATCTACATGATTTCCTAACATACATAGAAAGAACACATACTTTCACATTGCTTCATAAATAGATACATATAATAATAATTCACATAAAACAACTACACAAAACATCATAGTACTTCAAGTAGTGCCGACAAGGTCATAATCATCATAGTGCATTAACTAATGCCGACAAGGCCACATCAATTCACATAGAACCGCCACCGTAAGTGGACCATACCAATCAAAACAAAATTTAATTCTAATTAACATAAATTAAAAGGAATTAGTGCAGCATACCCCACTCCATCTTACCACTTCGACTCCAAGGCTAATACATCCAATTCGATATCATAAGGCCCTTACCCGAGGACATAACCAACAACTCAATAGAATTATATCAAAAATCAAAGAAACTATGTCAATTTATTACATACTCATCAACATAATACAACTTAGATATCAATTAAATACAATTATTTAATCATTAGATAGACCATTGAAAAATACATAAAAATCACAAGCCTTAAGAAAATATCAATTCAATAAAACTAATATCAAATAGACCTAAGAATATTCAATACTAAATTCATCAAATTGAAAAAGCCTATAAACCAATTAATCCTAATCTATACATGAACCAGAAGCCCATAATAATCTACACATTAATTCATCAATCTCAAGATTACTTAACTCATATTTTAGTCAAATTGAAAGATTTGTGTATGTCAAGCGTTCATTGAGAATTTCATTGGAAAACATCAATTAAATATCAATAACATCACATATACAAGTTTTAAAATTATTTCTGCAAGAAAACAAGACATTGAGTAGAAATTGTACTTTATCATTTTTTTTGAAATATTTGATAATCATCTTCGAAATTGTCCCTAAGGTTATAGCAAGACTTAGATGAAGAACTACAATACCTTATTAGAATAACCGAATGAAAATTGAAGAAGAAACTCCATTGAAGAACCATCTTCAAGCTTCATCTTCACCTTGAACTCACATGGAGGTTTTTGGAGGAACTTTTGGAGGGAATATATTTTGATTTAGGTGTAAGGATTATAATGAGAGTTTAATGACTGATATACTCTTAAAACAGCCATTAACACTAAAAACAACCATACAAACACTTATAGGGGCTTGGGGTGAATTTACAACTTCACCCCTCAACTTAATAGAAAGCTTGCAGGAAACAGACAACACCATTGACATCTTCATCGACGGTCCGTGGTCTCTTCCACGCCCCGTCGAAGGGTCTCATGGGTTGCACCTGAAACTCTTCAACCCGCAGTCCTATTTTCTCCATCCACGAGCCGTTGCCTGGTTGACTGGCCGTCGTTTGGGTCAGTCGACTTCCAATGCCAGACAGTGTTGAGGTACAAGTTAGGGTCCTCCTTTAGGGCCTCTTGTGGGTCCTACATGGAGTCGTACCCTGATGTTTCGACCCCAAATATGTTTGTATACGAGTTTAATACCTACCACACGAGTTTCATCCAAAATGAACACTTAAAACTCGACGAAACATACATAGACACACAAGGTCGTTTCAAGGCAAACCTTTCAAACGTCATGGACGTTTGACCTCCAAACTTCATGAAACTTGAAACACATCTTATATATACTATAAAAACTCATTTAAGGAACTTATAATCATATGAATCACACATAAACACATAAAACAACATATGAGGCACATAGGTGACTTAGTCGTCGAACGTCTTGGTCGTCCCTTGACGTTTGACTGCCAATGTACCTAAACTCTTAGACACTTGCTCATTATAGACCAATTTAGGGACCTTCAACCATCATGAAAACAATGTTGGTATCTAGCATTACTTAAGTCATTTTTGGGTTCTTGCGCATGTTAACAAGCTTATAGGCACATGTGAGACTCTATACACCCTAACTCATTTTAGGGGTCTTACAATATCTCCCACTTGGGAGCATTTTTCCTCGAATGACATTTAGAACACTTAAATCGCAAGGACTTCAATGAATTGTAGAGCTGATTAAAATATTCATAACATTATCAAATAAAATTAATGCACCAAACTTACAAGGAACACTAGTTCAAACAATTTTGCACTCAATGAAACAAAAATAAGCAAAACCTTTATTCACTAACCCTTTAATGAATCAAACACATAGAATATTATCATGTTCATAGGAGGAACATTCTTCTCCTAATCATAACATGGTCATTATACTTTATTTTATAAAGAGCACATTTAATATCACACATATTTATATTCTAAAAACACTACAGAGACTAATTAGGGACTCATACTTCAATTCACATAGACTTGAGTCAATTGAATCAACAAGGATCTTTATTAGTTAGACCTAGTGACATGAGTATCATACCCAATCATACCATGCTTAATTATGTCCATGGAAGAATGTCCTTCCTCAACACACTTACATGTATCATACGTTTATATCCTAGAAAATGGACAAAGGTCAACTTTACTGTAACATGAGAATTTCACAACTTTTAACCCGAAGCATCCTTATAATTTTTTTTTCCAAATGAAGACAAACCGGTAAATCACACCACATACATCACTACAATAGGAAGACCTTTCACAAAGTTTCCATTCTTAGCATGACACTAACTTTCATAAACATACATTATTTAGGAAAGTCTCACATTTTATAGGAACACACAAGGACAATAGCTAGACATGCCTTCATTTTTAAAAAGTGAGTGTACAATCATTCTTACTAAACCATACTAGTCACACAATTTTCAAGAGATTCATCATTTTTCATTTTAAAGAGGCTCCATTTATAATTATAAGGGTAAAACATACACACTATGAGTGACTTCAAACATGCTTCTTACCTTATCTTATGAAGTTAAATGCTCAAATAGCATATTATGATGCACAATCACCATGAGAAAACCATGCATTTAATAAAAAGATCCTCTTTTATATAATTTATAATCTTCAAAATACTCTTAAGATAGTGTCAATCAAGACATACCAAACATATAGAGTTTATGCAATTCATACTTTAGAGAAGACTCTTATCATTAGTTTCAAGCTCAAGAAATAATATAAGGACAAGGTAGAAATATTTACAACCTTAATATTGACATCTCCATCAACAACTTAGGGTAAATCCAATTCAGTATCCATTGTCGTGGCTGAGGACATGATTAAGAAGAGGGTGGCTGACGGAGCGGAAGATTGAAGCGGTTAATCAGTGCCTTGATGCATCTGACTGCGGGTTCTTGCATGCGCAACCCCCACCATTGACTTGACTACTGTTCAAGAGTCTGTGTCGAGTTTTCCAGTGGATGTTTACGGTATAGTAGAGATAAAGGGAAATAAGCCCGAGACTTCCCTATTGAGATAGTGGAGGACACAATGGTTGTTGCACTATTCATCACCGCCCACTGCACGACCGCCTCAGTGAGTGAGCGTGCCAAGAGACACAATTTCAGCCGCACCACTAAGAAGGAGGATGCCCTTTCAAGGAAGAAAGAGAGGACAGACGTTGAGGCTGCGAGGAGAGCCTCGTTGATTAATGAGGAGAATCGTCTAATGAGGGCTCGGTATTTACATGATGGGGCATCCAGTTCCGGGCTTGAGGCTGTTGAGAGGAGCACCATTGAGGGTGCGGCAACTGTGGTGGGCATAACTAAAGGTGTTGTTACTACCGTGGTTGCGGGTTCAAAGAAACTAGACCCGTATGCTTGTTTATCTTTGGCGCTATGCGCCATATGTTTTATTTACCTACCACCTTGTTTTTATATTTTTTATGCATTGGGAACAATTGTATGGTTTTTTTTGGGGTGGGGTACATTGAATGTGAGTGTTACGGAAGGCAGAGTAGCCCAAGTCACGATCCTCGATTAGGTGTTTTCTTTTTCCACCAAGAGAGTGATCATGACCCTCAAATTAACACTCAAACTAGGTGTCAGACAATCAGACAGGGAAATGAGGTGTCAAGAGATTGTGAGGAAATTTTATTGTTCCACTGTTGGTACCTAGATAGAGCTTGCTCAGTTAGTTCTGCATAAGGAATATGTGTTAGACAACTAGAAAAGGATCATAGTCCCTTGTTTAAAATTAGAAAACATTTAGCCTAATGTAAAGTGAAGCAAATGAAATTGTTAGCCCTTTTTGATCCAAATATGATTAAATTATAATAGACCTTTCTTTTCTTCACCAACTCACCTTCCCTTGGTAAAATGTATTGGCCCTATTCCCTCCTTGGACATGTGCACCTCCAACATAGGACAAAAGCATAACTTGAGTGTGGATTATGCAGAAACTAACCTCGTCATAGTCCTAACCTATCCTTGATTAATGTGTACCTCTACATATGGCAAATCCAATTCGTTGAGGGGCCTATAATAAGTGATAACCCAAAAAATGAGTATGAAAAGAGAAACGTGGAAAAGGAAATAAAAGGTGATCAAGAGAAGTGACTAATGAAAAAAAATCATAATAAAAAGAGAGGAAAACAATAAAAAGAGTTGAACAAAAAGAAGTAAGAGTCACTTACACTAAGAACAAAGGAGAAAGCAAGGTAAAGATGACAAGAACAGTAAAGTTTGGCATTATAGAAAATGAAAGAGGTAGGACGTTTAGCAATAATGTCAAGGAGGGAAAAATGTCACTAAAATGTATCCATATGGACCATACCAAACCCTGAGCCTACGTTACAAGCCAAGATAGTCCTATCGTGATCCTAAAGTCTAATGTGGTGAGCTTAAGCAATGAAAATAAGGGAAAGCCTGTGATAACAAGTACTAACTAGGTGTGAATTTTTCTTGATTGTGAGTGTTTAATAATGATCCTTATACTCAAACTTAAAATCAGTGTGTGAAAAAAGAGTATATCTTTTGAAGTGAGGCACTAGGTTCAATATCATAAAGTTGTTACCTTGGCGAGCGGTGAAAGAGTACAGGTGTCGTTTCATTGTTAGTCTATGTCATGGTAGGCTCCACATAAGTTAGCTTATCAATCCTAAGAGTAGAAGCATGAACTAAAGAAACAAAAAAGTTGGGATTGATAGCCAGGTGATTGTGAAAGATGGAAAGATGATAAATTTGTACAAAGTGTTGTGTTGAGTTATAACGCTTCGCTTGAAGAGAAACAACAAATTTAGGTTGAGGGTTTTGACGTACCATGGTTTCACCGTACCTTCAATGCTTTCCCCTTAAGATTGGTGTGTGTCTAGAACCTTCTTGTAGTAATTTTAACATGTTTTTATCTTTATTTTACATGAAAGTTGTACAAAGCTAAAACACAGAAGGAAGATAAGATTTAGTGCAGAGGTGAACAATGAAGGCCATCGACGGCCATCGTCCCATTGACAGATAATAGATGGTGACGTCAATTGGAAATTCAGGAATTTGTAGAAACTTGGGGAAATCATACAATGTGTGGGGCTACGGAAGCATCGATCGATGGATCATCCTATTAAATCATATATATGATCAAAGAATTTTCTAGTATAGAAGTTGAAGAAAAGAGGCATCGAAGGACCGTAGGTGCATCGATGGACTGTGTTGTTGGTCCGTCGATTGGATCAGAGAAAATTCTAGTGGAAGGATAAAAAAATGCTCTGTCTGGACTTACATAGGCAATTGACGGTCCGTCATTTCATCGA
The DNA here is from genome assembly GCF_036512215.1 of Solanum lycopersicum. Taxonomy (NCBI): domain Eukaryota; kingdom Viridiplantae; phylum Streptophyta; class Magnoliopsida; order Solanales; family Solanaceae; genus Solanum; species Solanum lycopersicum. Next base: position 42,266,384 of record NC_090806.1, on the reverse strand, counting down.
CAGGCCGTCTGTGGGGGTCATTGAATGAATCCTCATTTTTGGAAAACATTCCTTATTTGAATTATTTTAAATTTAAGACAATATTCATTATAAATACGGTGTAATTTTTTGGGGTTGGATTCTATGACTTATTTTCTTAGTTTGTTTTTTGAGATTGAGTTTTTGCAACTTTAGCATTTATTCAAATTTCTGGATATGGTTTGCAAATGAATAATTGTTGTTTCAAGTTAATTTCATGAATTATCAAATATGAATTATCATCTTCTATGCATGGGTAACTAAATCCACAACTAGGGTTGTGGGAACCATGGGTGATTAACAATTTATACCTAGCTTAATAACAATTCTCAAATAGGTTATTGCACGCATTGATGTTTCTTTCGCTTATAATTTTTTTAACGAGTGCACGCGTTAGATTTCGCCCTATTACTATTTGTCATACCAAGGAGGTACTTAATAGGAAAAGAATTATCAACATAAATTTAGTGAGATACTATTTTATAGTCTTGTTTCGATTGCTGCGAAGTTATAACGAAGTCATACATCGAATATGATGCTTAATATGAAGTAAATGTAAGGGTTTGTAAGTTACATACACGTATCGGGACAAAGGTACGGGGTGAAATTCTCTAAATGTCGGACCAAGGATTTAGATATACTTAACTTATTATTTTGAATGCAAAATACTAGGGAAGAATTGTTATAGCTAGGAATACGGCGTTATGAACTTTATAGGGAATACATACAACGTAGTTTATCTCAAAACTTGATGAACAACAAAGATTTAATTATGTTACTTATTTTACTTTGCAATATTAAAAGACTTTTGTTTCACAATATCTCCCCTTTAAATTCCTATTTTCGGAAAGGACTTGACTAAATAGAAGTAATCGTACATTGATGTTAAGTCTAAACCATTTTTCTCGTGGGATAGACCCCAACCTAATAGTTGGGTTCTTTACTTGATACAACCTCTTATACTTCGTTAGGAAGGTATAATGTTAGAATATCATGATGAAACCTCCTTTTTTGTCAACTTGCACCCTTGGCGATCTAAAATCTGAATCTAAATCTCTTCTCAAGAAAAGCTATACTTAATCCCAACATTTTCATTTGTTACAATCATAAAGGATCACCCATGAACTTTTTCAACATAGAGACATGAAATAACGGATAAAATTCTGAAAACTTTTGTGGTAGTTCTAACTAATAAGGTACATTTCAAACATTAATTGATATTCTATAAGGTCCAATATTCAGGGGAAAAAGTTTCCCCTTCTTACAAACCTTATAACACCCTTCATGGGTAAAACATTAAAATATACCCAATCATCCACTTAAAAATCCAATGGCATTCTTCTAACGTATGTATAGGACTTTTGGCTAGTCTGTATCATTTTCAATCTCTCTTGAATAACCTTAACCTTCTGTATAGCTTGGTGAATTAGATCTGTTCCTAGGAACCCTGATTTACCATGTTCTGACCACCCTATAGGAAATCTATATCTTTTCCCATAAAGAGCTTTGTAAGAAGACATTTGGATGCTCAAATGGACGTTGTTGTTGTAAGCAAACTCAATGAGATATAAGTTATCATCCTAGTTCCACTTGACAATAATCATGCAAGCCCTCAACATATCTTAGAAGGTGTAGATAGTACACTCTACTTGCCCATTCGTCTGAGGATGATAAAAAGTGCTTTAGTTCACCTTTAAATCCAAACCCTTCTGGAATGACTTTTAGAACTAAGTAGTAAATTGGGCACCTCTATTTTAAATGATCAAAATTGAAACTCTATGAATTCTCGCCACCTCATGAATGTATAGCTTTGCATAATCCTCTGCCAAATGAGTGGTCTTTATCAGCAAGAAGTGGGTAGATTTTTTAATTTTATGGATAATCACCACAATTAAATCATGCTACCTGGGATACCTTGGTAACCTTGTGATGAAATCTATATAAATTAGCTCCCACTTCAATTCAAAAAATTATACATTATGAGCCAAAACTCTAGGCTTTTTGTGTTCTACTTTTAGTTGTTGGCAATTTGGTCACTTGGTAACAAACACAACAATATCCTTTTTCATAACATCCAAAAAGTATACATCACTCGAATAACAATACATCTTGTTGGAACCCGGAAGAATGGAATATTTGGAGTTTTAAGCCTCCTCACTGAACCTTTCTTGGAGTCCATGAACCCTAGCAACACATAATCTACCTTGATACTTCAACACAGTATATCCCCCTTGTTCAAAGTCTAATACTCTTTTCTTATCAACATTCACCTTCAAATAAAGCAAAATGGGTTCTTGGTCTTGCTTCCCTTTAACTTTTGATTCTAATGATTACTCAGCCCCATTAGTCACCACTAAACCTGTAACACTTCGAAAAGGAATGACGTGTTCTAGAGCGTAGCATAAGGGTACTAAGGTTTTAACACTTTTTTAATGTCCATTTTAATTAATATAGGTCATTTAGGAATTGTAGAACCAAAACGTTCAAGAACGCCCATGACATATGAAAAGTATTTCAATGAAGTACTAGCGTGCCTTAGCCTATTTAACTAGCTTGTACGAGGCGCAAATTCATTTAAATTGGTGGAAGGGTAACTAACATGTGTTTAAGTTGATTCATGGTTGAAATTTCCATGTACGACTCCCTAAGGACCGATCAAGGACTTTTGCATATTTGGAGTAAAACATTGCCTGGGCAGTGTGCACACACGAAAGGCAATAGAAATAACGTGTGGGGATCAACGGGGAGTTGATACCATCCGTCGACCCAAACTTAGATAATACCTTGAACTAAATCTTTTTCACTGTCTCTGAATAAAACCAAGGTTGTGCTTCGCATAAGGGGGTAGGAACCATCGGCTCACATATGAACCGTCTATTAGGGTCTCGTATGTGAAGGATCCACTTTCCTTCAAGTTTTTAAGTGAATCAAATAAATTAATTGAGGGGTTAAGACATTATTTTGTTGTAAAGGTAAGTCTAATTAAGTTAATTAACACCCCATATAAAGCCCCCAACCCCATATGACTTATCACAACTCTCAATAACAAAACTCTCTTCCTTCTCTCTTCTTTCTCTATCTAGTGAAGACTCCATAGAAGAGAAATCTAGGGGAGGTAATTAGGCCTGCAACTACAAAGGTTTATCAATAAATATTCATAAATTAACAATTTAAGCCTCCTCAATGCTAAGAGGAGAGCTGGTAATTTCTTGCTAATCAGGTGCTATCATCGTATTATAATGATCCTTTCTTGGAGTCCATCAACCCTAAGTCCACACAATCTACCTTGATACTTTAACACAATATAGTCCCCTTGTTCAAAATCTAATATTCTTTTCTTATAAACATTCACCTTCAAATTAAGCAAAATGGGATCTTGGTCTTTCTTCCTTTCACTTTTGATTCTAATGATTACTCAGCCCCATTGGTCACCACTTTCCTTGTAACACTTCGAGAATGAAAGATGTATTCTAGAGCATAACATAAGGGTACTAAGGTTTTCACACTGTTTAAGGTCCAATTTAATTAGTATTGGTCGTTTAGGAATTGTGGAAACCAAAACTTCCATGACGTACGGAAAGTAGTTCAATGAAGTACTAGCGTGCCTTAGTCTATTTAACTAGCTTTTAGGAGGCGCAAATTCAATTAAATTGGTGGAAGGGTGACTAACATGTGTTTCATTTGATTCATGATTGAAATTTCCGGGTACGACTCCCCAAGGACCGATCAAGGACCCTTGCATATTGGGAGTAAAGCATTGCCTGGGCAAAGTGCACCCACGAAATGCCATAGACGGAACGTGTGGTGATCAATGGGGAGTTTATACCATCCGTCGACCAAAACTTAGACAATACCTTGAACGGCATCTTTTTCACTCTCTCTAAATCAAACCATGGATGTGCATCCCGTAAGGGGGTAGGAACCGTCGGCTCACATATGGACCGTCTATCGGCGTCTTGTATGTGAAGGATCCACTTTCCTTCAAGTTTTTAAGTGACTCAAATAAATTAATTGAGGGGTTAAGTATTTATTTTGTGGTAAAGGGAAGTCTAATTAAGTTAATTAATACCCCATATAAAGACCCCAACCCCATTAGACTAATAAAAACTCACAAAAACAAAACTCTCTTCCTTCTCTCTTTTTTCTCTCTCTCCAGTGAAGACTCCATTGAAGAGAAATCTAGTGGAGGGGTTTAGGGATGCAAGTACAAAGATTTATAAGTAAATATTCATAAATTAAAAATTTATGAGATCTAGTTACCTTTGAGACCTCTTTCCTCAAAGGGTTCCATTACATTGATTTCCAAAAATTGAGTTTTCAAGTGGGTTTTCATCCATTACGAAAATTGATGTTATGAGTTGATTTATTTATCATTTATTTTAGATATTATGAATCTATTAACATGTATTCTAACCTATTTATTGTATATCATGAAGGTTTGATATAGTCTGTAGAAGATGACCCTTAACCCTTTACCCTAGGTTTTGATCTTGATATGAATTAGGTTGTATTGGTCAATTGATTTGGTTATTGGTTTAATTTGTACTACATGATATATTTACACAAATTATTAATGAATTAGAGTTATTTTTTGTTTTTCATGCTAATCTTTGAGAAGATGATCTAGGTTATGAAGTATGTTGTTAATTGACCTAAGTATGTTTTCTTTAGATTTTATAGTATTGAATTATGATGTAGTGAAGTCTTCTAGCCTTGTTATCATGTTGGTCATTGACTTATTATGCATAAAAAAATTGGGTTGAATTGAGGGTTTTTGTAAGACCATGATGATAAATTGTGAAGGAGACTTAGTAAGTCTTGTAATCGCTATGTTTTACTTCAACTTTCGATAAAGTGTGATTAAATCATGATGTTGTATTGGAGTATCCCTTGTATAAGGATTGATAGGATGGTATGATGATCACTTGAAATGTCTTGACTATTATTTATGAGATGTTCTCTTAAGATGTAAATGTTATAAGGATTGTGAATGATATACGATGTGTCTTAACATGAAGTTAAGACCTAGCCTAGCACCGAGTAAACTTGACATTGAAACGTGTTTACTTTCCACAGAGGAAGATTCACCCTATAGTTCCTCATATGGTATTGACACCCCTATGAGGAATACCCATCCATTGGATTCCCAAGAGAGGAGGCCCCGACTGCCAAATGGTATGTGGACGAATTATACCTATCTCTTATTTCTTGAACTATTTTGCGCCCATAAGAAGACTAGCAAGTGGATCCACCTAAAAATTTATGTTTATATTTGGTTTTACTTTGGCCGTTAGGCCACCTTCCTTCGGTGTATAGTTTTACAACACCGGATTCCACACTTAGCTCTTGTTGTCTATGTGACTTAAGGCAAGTATTCCTCAAAATAAAATGAAATAATGAAGTATAAAATAGCTAAGGTTACTTGAGAGGTTGACTTAGCATAGTTAGGGGTATGGGACTCAACCTATGCCTTGAATTAGTTTGCCTTGATAGGAAATTTATAAGGTTTTTAATATGTATGAATATGCTTATAATGATAGATTATATGTATATGATGAACTTGAATACTGTTGATATTATATGTTGACAGGTGTGACGTATTAATATGTGTTGGTTTACATTGTTAAAGTATGATGGTATGTACTCTTAAATGCTATGCTATGTGAAGTAGGAAGTTAGTCATGATTCTTGTTAGGTTACCGGATTGACAAAGGTTATGGGTCTTTTCTTGGTCATTGTACTTGTTGACTTGATAAGGTTTATGGGTAATCACCTTTTTTTGGTTATGCTATCATGTACAATTGTTCATGCTAGTTGTGGTTATGATTTGATGGTAGAGTTACTTTGACTATACGTCTAATTACATCAAATGCATGTTTATTTGAATAATTTAATGTTGTTGTTCTTGTGTTGAACATTCTTATAACTTCATGAATATTCCATATTGATTTGGTAAGGCCTTGTTGAATATGTATAAGTCCTTTCAAAGTATGTTGCTTACCCTAAATGAAATGTCTCTTTTTCTTAGCATGTTTTCAAAGTATGGGTGCATATGGTGTCATACTTAGTACAAGTGGTTTATTAACCCCATTTCTTTATTTTTCCCAATATTTTAGGTTCTGGTGGTTGATGTTCTTTGGAGATTACTTGAATAAGGGTTAGATACTTTATTCATCCAAATAGTGTAGGTCCTTTCTTTCTGAGAGTAATTCCTCTATCTATATAATGGAGTTTTTTTGAGCTTTATAGTGTTATGTTCTTTCCTTGTCATTTAGTATGGAATATTTTATAGCCCATTTGAGGCATTCTTATTTTATTTATGGGTTATGCCCGAATTTTTAACTCTTATTAGATAGTTATGAGAAGAAACGAATATTACGAATATTTTATATTTTATATATCAATGTACAATAGAAGTAGGAGACTAAGTAATCTTCCTATACGAAGGGTATATGTATACTCGATAGAATATAGTGTGTATGTAGAGGTCAATGTAAACCTCCAAGAAGATGTAATGAAAAACTTATAAATTTCCGCTAAATTTGACCTTTGTTTGTAATTATGTAAGCTAAGAGTCTAGTCTTAGTCTCTCAAAAGAGGACAAGGACGCTGGTTACGTCTAGGGTCTTTTTTCTGAATGTGACAAACATTGTATCGAAGCATGAGGTTTAAATATTTTTGAGTCAATGTCTCTCTTAACCATGTCTATGAAATTTCGTATTCATAATTGTAAAGTGTTCCACACGTATGGATAAATACGTACGGGAAGCTTAGGAAACTCTAACTTTCTATGAAGTCCAACATCGTGTCATTGGAGAGTTAACTCTATGTGATTTTACATATATTATGATTATAGGCACTGACTACCTAAAAGAATGCGGAACAACGACTTCAACAAGATATTTCAAATGCGGGAGTTCCTTCCCAAGTGATCTAGCTCCTCATCTAGAGAAAGATGTGAATGATGACCAAGCTCCGCTGAATGCTTCTCCTTGTATAGATTAGAACATAAGAGTCGCTCTTCTCAACATGGCCCAAACCATAACTACCCAAACACAAGCCGCCACTACACAAGACCAAGCTATGACGACCCAAGCTAATCGGGAGGTTGTACCCATGTTAAAAAAACAAATTGCTACTATGACATTTTGTATAAGGGGCTTCACTAGGATGAATCCTCCTATTTTCTATGGGTCCAAGCTGTAATAAAACCCTACGAGTTTATGGATGATATCTACAAGATTATCCATGCAATGGGGTTGTCTACTAGTGAGAAAGTAGAGTTATCCACTTACTAACTAAATAATGTAGCCAAAAATTGGTATGCCCAATGGAGGGACAATAGGCCATTAAGGGGCGGACCGGTGACTTAGGAAGTGTTCAAGAATGCATTTCTTTATAGATTCCTTACTAGGTAAAAGAGGGAAGCCAAGGTCGTGGAGTTAATCAACCTTCTCCAAAGAGGTATCAGTGTTCTTGAGAACTCTTTTAAATTCATTATATTGTAAAAATATGCTCCCTCTTTATTTTCAAACCCTAGAGATGAAATGAACTTAAAGTGTCGGATGACTTGCTAGAAGAGTATCATCCGGCGATGCTATATGACAATATGACCATTTCTCGTCTCATGGTTTATGCTCAACAAGTTGAAGATGCAAGGGCTAAAAGGAAGAGTAGAGATGCCAAGAGGGCAAAATCCTATTATGGTTGTTCTTCAAAAAGTTCGCTTGAGATTCAAGACAACCCTAGGTTCAATAAGAGGGTGTATAATCAAGTCCCTTTTAAGTTACCTAAGGCTCATGGTGATAGCGTGTTTAACCATAAGCCTAAAAAGAGGAAGGGTGCTAGTTCACCAACAAAGAATTCTACTTGGTCCAAGTGTTGAAAGAGTCATCTTGGTAAATGTCTAGTTGGTACGGGAATTTACTTTTGCTGTGTCAAGCGTGTCCACAAGGCTAGGTATTGCCCTAATGTGAAGGTTTAAGACAAAGGTAATGGTTAATTTAAATCTAGTGGTTCTAATGACGCTCCAAAGAAGAACCGGTTCTATGCTCTCTACTCTACGGGTGAGCAAGAGACTTCTCCTGACGTGGTGAATGGTATGTTGCAAGTCTTTTCTATTGATGAATATGCTTTTCTAGGTTCGGGCTCTAAATAATATTTTGTTACTCCCTTGATAGATAAGAAGTTTAAAATCTTACACGACATTCTAATGAACCTTTATTGGTGTCTACACCCGGTGGGTAATTTATTGTGGCAAAAAGAGTATTTAGGAATTTTCCTATAATGTTGCCCAATAGAATTATTTATATTGAACTAGTTGAACTTGAGATGTTTGATTTTGATGTCATATTGGGTATTTTCTTGGTTACTTGTTTGTTTTGTATCTATAGATTGTCGAACAAGTGTGCTTAAGTTTAACTTTCCAAATGAGCCAGTCTTAGACTTTAAGGGCGTAAATTCTATTTCTAGAAATTGTATCATCTCTCTTTTGAAATCTTGTAAAATTATATCTAATGGGTGTTTGTATCATATAGTAAGGGTCCAAGGTTTCGACTCCGATATTCCTCCCATTGAGTCGCTCCCCGTAGTGAGGGAATTTTTCGAGTCTTTCCTAATGATATTCTCAGTATTCTTCCACAGCAAGATACTACTTTTCGATAGACTTGTTACCGGATATGATTCTCATTTCAATTCCTCTTTATCAGATGGCTCCTCCCAAATTGAAATAGTTGAAGGCTCAACTGAAGGATTTTGAAGACAATGGTTTAATTCGACCTTGTATTTCTCCATTGGGTGCTCATGTTTTATTTGTGAAAAAGGACAGATCTCTTAGAATGTACATTGATTGTTGCCAACTCAATAAAGTGACTATTAAGAATAAGTATGCTCTGTCTCGGATTGACGACTTATTTCATCAACTCCAAAGGGAAATCTACTTTTCTAAGATTGAATTGATATCGGGGTATCACCAACTTAGGGTAATAGGTGAGTATATGCCAAAAATGACATTCCAGACTAGATATGGTCACTATTAGTTCCTAGTAATGTACATTGGTCTCACAAATGCCCCGGCGGAGTTTATGGATATCAGGAATAGATGTTTCAAAGTTACGTAAATTCATTTGTCATTGTTTTCATTGACGACATCTTGATGTATTCTAAAAATAAGGGTAATCACATGAACCATTTGCGGGTGGTGTTACAAGTACATAAAGAGAATCAATTATTTGCCAATTGTAGTAAATGTGAGTTTTTGATGAGGTCGGTGGCTTTTCATGGTCACATTATCTCTAGTGAGGGAGTTGAGGTTTATCCAAACAAAGCATAGGCGATCATGAATTGTCCTAGACCATTGACTACAACCCATTAGGAGTTTCTTGGGTCTACCAGATTATTACAGGAGGTTTGTGGACAGTTTTGTGTTCATTGCATCTTTAAAAAGGGACTTAGATTAGCACGGAGTGAACTAGACATTAGAACGTGTTGACTTTAAACAGAGGAAGATTCACCCTATAGTTCCTCATATGGTGTTTACTCCCCTATGACGGATACACATCCATTGGATTCCCATGTGAAGAGGCCCCAATTGCCAAATGGTATGTGGAGGGATTATACCTATCTCTTTGATCTTGAACTATTTTTCCCCCATAATAAGACTAGCAAGTGGATCCACCTAGAAATTTACGTTTATGTTTGGTTTTAATTTGATCGTTAGACCACTTTCCTTCAGCGTAAGGTTTAACAACATGAGATTTCAAACTTAGCTCTTGTTGTCTATGTGGCTTAAGGAAAGTATTACTTAAAGTAAAATGAAGTAATTAAGTATAAGCTAACTAAGGTTACTTAAGAGGTTGACGTATCCTTGTTAGGGGTATGGGATTCTACCTATGCCTTGCATTAGTTATCCTTGAAAGGAAATTTAGTAGGTTGTTAATATGTATGAATATGCTTATCATGATACATTATATGTATATGATGAACTTGCATATTGTTGATTCTATATGTTGACAGGTGTCACGTATTAATATGTGTTGGGTAACATTGTTAAAGTATGATGGTATGTACTCTTAAATGCTATGCTATGTGAAGTAGGAAGTTAGTCATGATTGTTGTTGGGTTACCAGATTGAGTAATGTTATAGGGCTTTTCTTGGTCATTGCACTTGTTCACTTGATAGGGGTTATGGGTAATTTCCTTTTTTTGGTTATGTTATCATGAACAACTGTTCATGCTAGTTGTGGTGATGACTTGATGGTATAGTTTCTTTGACTATACGTCTAATTACATGATATGCATGTTTATTTGAATAACTTAATGTTGTTGTTCTTGAGTTGAATATTCTTATAACTTCATGAATATTCCCTATTGATTTGGTATGACCTTTTTTTAATTTGTATAAGTCCTTTCAAAGTATGTTGCTTACCCTTAATGAAATGTCTCCTTTTCTTAGCATGTTTTCAATGTATGGGTGCATATGGTGTCAGACTTAGTACAAGTGGTTTATTAACCCCATTTCGTTCTTTTTCCTAATATTTTAGATTTTGGTGGTTGATGTGCTTTGGAGATTACTTGAAGAAGGATTAGATCCCTTATTCATCAAAAAAGGGTATGTCCTCCATTTCCGAGGGTGATTCTTCTATCTAGATAATGGAGTTGTTTTGAGTTTTAGAGTGTTATGTTTTGTCCTTGTCATTTAGTATGGAATATTTTATAGCCCATATGAGGCATTCTTATTTGATTTATGGGTTATGCCCAATTATTTAACTCTTATTAGATAGTTATGAGAAGAGACTAATAATATGACTATGTTATCTTTTATATATAAATGTACAATAAAAGTAGAAGACTAAGTAATTTTCGTATACTAAGGGTATATGTATACTCGATATAATATACTATTTGTATGTAGAGGTCAATGTAAACCTCCAAGAAGATGTAATGAAAAAGTTTTAAATTTCCACTAAATTTGACCTATGAATGTAATTATGTAAGATAAGAGGCTAGTCTTAGTCCTCCAAAGAGGACAAGGATGCTGGTTATGTCTAGGGGTTTTTTCTGGATGTGACAAACATGGTATCGAAGCATGAGGTTTAACTATTTATGAGTCAACGTCTCTCTTAACCATGTCTATGAAATTTTATATTCATAATTGTAATGTGTGCCACACGTATGGATAAAAATGTACGTGATGCTTAGGAAACTCTAACTTTCTATGAAGTCCAACATCGTTTCTTTGGAGAGTTAACTCTATGTGATTTTACATATATTATGATTAAACGCACTGAATACCCGAAAGAATGTGGAACAACGACTTGAAGAAGATATTTCCAATGGGGGAGTTCCTTCCTGAGTGATCTAGCTCCTCATTTAGAGAAAGATGTGAATGATGACCAAGCTCCGCTGAATGCTTCTCCTTTGACGGATTAGAACATAAGGGTCGCTCTTCTCAACATGGCCCAAGCCATAACTTCCCAAACACACGACGCCACTACTCAAGACCAAGCCATGATGACCCACGCTAATCGGGAGGTTGTACATATGTCAAAAAAACAAATTACTACTATGACATTTTGATTATGGGATTTACTAGGATGAATCCTCCTACTTTCTATAGGTCCAAGGTGTAATAAAACCCTATGATTTTATTGATGAGATCTACATGGTAATCCATGCAATGGGGTTGTCTACTAGTGAGAAAGTCGAGTTATCCACTTACCAACTAAAGAATGTAGCAAAAATTTGGTATGTCCAATGGAGGGAAAATAGGCCGTTAAGGGGCGTACCGGTGACTTGGGAAGTGTTCAGGAAGGCATTTCTTTATAGAATACTTACTAGGGAAAAGAGGGAAGCCAAGGTGGTGGAGTTCATTAACCTACGCAAAAGAGGTATGAGTGTTCTTGAGAACTCTTTGAAATTCATTAAATTGTAAAAATATGCTCCCTCTTTATTTTCAAACCCAGAGATGAAATGAACTTCTTTGGGATGGGAGTGGAAGATGACTTGATAGAAGAGTATCATTCGGCTATGCTATATGATAATATGACCATTTCTCGTCTCATGGTTTATTCTCAACAATTTGAACATGCAAGGGCTAAAAGGAGGAGTAGAGATGCATAGAGGGAAAAATCCTATGATGGTTGTTCTTCTAAAAGTTCGCTTGAGATTCAAGACAACCCTACATTCAATAAGAGGGTGTCTAAGCAATTTTGTTTTAAGTTACCTAAGGCTCGTGATAATAGGGTGTCTAACACTAAGGCTAAAAAGAGAAAGGGTACTAGTTCAACAACCAAGAAGCATACTTGTTCCAAGTGTAGAAAGGGTCATCTTAGTAATGTCTAGTTGGTATGGGAATTTGCTTTTGTTGTGGCAAGAGTGGACACAAGGCTAGGTATTTCCATAATTTGAAGGTTTAAGACAAGGGTAGGTGTCAGTTTTAAGCTAGTGGTTCTAATGAGGCTCCAACTAAGAACCGGTTCTATGCTCTCCGCTCTTGGGGTGAGCAGGAGACTTCTCCTGATGTGGTGAACGGTATGAGAAAGTCTTTTCTATTTATTTATATGCTTTACTAGGTTCGGTCTCTATATAATATTTTGTTACTCCCTTGATAGATAAGAAGTTTAAAATCTTACACGACATTCTAATGAACCTTTATTGGTGTCAACACCCGATGGGTAAGTTATTGTGGCAAAAAGTGTATTTAGGAATTGTCCTATAATTTTGCCCAATAGAGTTATTTATGTTGAACTAGTAGAACTTGATATGTTAGATTTTGATATCATATTGGGTATTTGATTGGTTGCATGTTTCTTTTGCCTCTATATATTGTAGAACAAGATTGCTTAAGTTTAACTTTCCATAAAATCCCGTCATAGAGTTCAAGGGGAGGAATTCTATTTCTAGAAGTTGTATCATCTCTTTTTTTAAATCTTGTAAAATGATCTTTAAAGGGTGTTTGTATCATATAGTAAGGGTCCAAGATTTAGACTCCGAAATTCCTCACATTGAGTCGGTCCCCGTAGTGAGGGAATTTTTGGAGTCTTTCGTATTGATATTCTCAGTATTCTTTTACGGCAAGAAATTAATTTTTCTATATTTTTCTATAGACTTATTACCGGATATGATTCTCATTTTAATTCCTCCTTATCGGATGGATCCGTCCGAATTAAAATAGTTGAAGGCTCAACTCAAGGATTTTCCAGACAAGGGTTTAATTCGACCTTGTATTTCTCCATTGGGTGCTCAAGTTTTATTTATGAAAAAGGACAGATCCCTTAGAATGTACATTGATTGTTGCCAACTCAATAAAGTGATTATTGAGAATAAGTATGCTCTCCCTCGGATTGTCTACTTATTTTATCTACTCTAAATGGCAAGTGACTTTTGTAATATTGATGTGAGATCAGGGTATTACCAACTTAGGGTAATAGGTGAGGATATACAAAAAATGACATTCCAGACTAGATATGGTCACTATTAGTTCTTAGTAATGTACATTGTTCTCAGAAATGCCCTGGCGGCATTTATGGATATCAGAAATAGATATTTCAAAGTTAAGTAGATTCATTTGTCATTGTTTTCATTTACGACATCTTGATATATTCGATAAATAAGGGTAATCAAAAGAACCATTTGAGGGTGGTGTTACAAGTATATAAAGAGAATCAATTATTTGCCAAGTATAGTAAATAAGAATTTTAATGATGTCGGTGGCTTTTCTTGGTCGCATCATCTTTAGTGAGGGAGTTGAGGTTTAACCAAGAAAAACTGAGGCAATCATGAATTGTCGTAGACCATTGAATCCAACCCAATAGGAGTTTCTTGGGTATAGTAGATTATAACTGGAGGTTTTTTGACAGTTTTGCGTTCATTGCATCTTTAAAAAGGGACTTAGGTTAGAATAGAGTGAACTTGACATTAGAACGTGTTGACTTTCCATAGAGGAAAATTCACCCTATAGTTCCTCATATGGTGTTTACTCCCCTATGACGGATAGACATCCATTGGATTCCCATGAGAGGAGGCCCCTATTGCCAAATGGTATGTGGACAGATTATACCTATCTCTTAGTTCATGAACTATTTTCCCCCCATAAGAAGACTAGCAATTCTATCCACCTAGAAATCTACGTTAATGTTTGGTTTTACTTTTGCTGGTAGACCAGCTTCCTTGGGTGTAAGGTTTTACAACACCTGATTTCACACATAGCTCTTGTTGTCTATGATGGTTAAGGCAATTATTCCTTATAATAAAATGAAGTAATGAAGCATAAGCTAACTAAGATTACTTGAGAGGTTGACTTAGCCTAGTTAGGGGTATCAGACTCTACTTATGTGTTGCGTTAGTTTGCCTTGAAAGGAAAATTTGGAGGTTGTTAATATATATGAATATTCTTATAATGATACATGATATGTATATGATAAACTTGCATATTGTTGATACTATACATTGACAGGTGTCACGTATTAATATGTGTTGGTCTACATTGTTAAAGTATGGTGGTGTGTACTCTTAAATGCTATACTATGTGAAGTAGGAAGTTAGTCGTGATTCTTGTTGGGTTACATGATTGAGTAAAGTTATGGGGCTTTTCTTGGTCATTTCACTTGTTGACTTGATAGGGGGTATGGATAATTGTCTTTTTTTGGTTACACTATCATGAACTTTTGTTCATGCTAGTTTTGCTTATGACATGATGGTAGAGTTACTTTGAGTATACATCTAATTACATGATATGCATGGTTACATGACTAATTTAATGTTGTTTTTCTTGTGATGTTCATTCTTATAACGTCATGAATAATCCCTATTGATTTGGTATGGCCTTGTTTAATATGTATAAGTCCTTTCAAAGTAAGTTGCATACCCTCAATGAAATGTCTCTTTTTTCTTAGCATTTTTTCAAAGTATGGGTGCATATGGTGTCATACTTAGTACAAGTGCTTTATTAACCCCATTTCTTTCTTTTTCCCAATATTTTAGGTTCTGGTTGTTGAAGTGCTTTCGAGATGACTGGAAGAAGGCTTGGATCCCTTTTTACTCCAAATAGGGTGGTTCCTCACTTTCCGAGGGCGATGCCTCTATCTAGCTAATGGGGTTGTTTTGAGTTTTAGACTGTTATGTTCTTTCATTTTCATTTAGCATGGAATATTTTATAGCCCATGTGAGTCATTCTTATTTGATTTATGGGTTTTGCCAAAATTTTTACACTCTTATTAGAGAGTTATGAGAAGAGACGAATATTATGACTATGTTATCTTTTATATATCAATGTACAATAAAAGTAGAAGACTCAGTAATCTTCCTATACGAAGGGTCTATGTATACTTGATATAATATGCTATGTGTATGTAGAGGTCAATGTAAACCTCCGAGAAGATGTAATGTAAAAGTTTTAAATTTCTCCTAAATTTGACCTATGAATGTAATAATGTAAGATAATAGGCTAGTCTTAGTAATCAAAGAGGACGACAACACTGGTAACGTCTAGAGGTTTTTTAGGGTGTGACAAACATTATATCAAAGCATGGGGTTTAATTATCTTTGATTCAATGTCTCCCTTAACCACGTCTATGAAATTTCATATTCATAATCGTAAAGCGCGCCAGACTTATGGATAGAAACCTACGTGATTCTTAGGAAACTGGAACTTTCTATGAATCCAAAATTGTGCCTTTGGAGTGTCAACTCTATGTGCTTTTACATATATTGTGATTATAGGCACTGAATACTCGAAGGAATGAGGAAAAACAACCTGAAGAAGATATTGCCAATGCGGGAGATCCTTCCCGTGGTGATCTTGATCCTCCTCTTGAGGAAAATGTGAATGATGACCAAACTTCCATGGATCTTTCTCCATTGATGGATGAAAAACATAAGGGTCAATCTTCTAAACATGGTCAAAGCCATCACTACAGAAACACAATGCTCCACTACTCAAGACCAATCCATTACGGCTCAAGCTAATTGGGAGGTTGTACCTGGGTCAAATAATAAAATTGCTACGATGACATGTTGTTTCAGGGGCTTCACTAGGATGAATCCTCCTAGTTTCTATTGGTCTATGGTGGAAGAAGACCCTATGTTTTTATTGATGATATCTACAAGATTATCTATGCAACGGGGTTGTCTACTAGTGAGAAATTCGAGTTAGCCACTTACCAACTAAAGGATGTAGCGCAAATTTGGTATTTCTAATGGAGGGACAATAGGCCGTTAAGGGGCGGACCGATTACTTGGGATGTGTTGAAGAAGGAATTTCTTGATATATTCTTTACTAGGGAATAGAGGGAAGAGAAGGTGGTGGAGTTCATCAATCTTTGCCAAAGAGGTATGAGTGTTCCTGAAAATTCTTAGAAATTCATTAAATTGTCAAAATATGCTCCCCTTTAGTTTCAAACCCTCGAGATGAAATGAATTTCTTTGTGATGGGAGTGTCGGATGACTTGCTAGAAGAGTGTCATTCATCTATGCTATGTGACAATATGATCAATTCTGTTATCATGGTTTATGCTCAATAAGTTGAAGATGCAAGGGCTAAAAGGAGGAGAAGAGATGCCAAGATGGAAAAATTTATTGATGGTTGTTCTTCAAAAAGTATGCTTGAGATTCAAAAAAACCGTAGGTTCAATATTAATGTGATTACCCTAATTTCTAGAATATATCAATATGTCATCAATTAAAACAATGACAAATGAATCTACGTAACTTTGAAAGACCCTATTAATGAAATCCATAAATGCCGTCAGCACATTTGTGAGACCAAAGTATATTAGTTAGAACTTATACTGACTCATATTTAGTCTGGAATGTCGTCTTTGCTATATCCTCACCTATCACCCTAAGTTGGTGATACCCCGATCTCAAGTTAATCTTAGAAAAGAAGCTTGCCCTTTGGAGTTAATCAAATAAGTCATCAATATGAGGGAGATCATACTTATTCTTAATATTCACGTTATTGAGTTGGCATTAATCAATGTACATTCTAAGGGATCTGTCCTTTTTCACAAATAAAACATGAGCACCCAATGGAGAAATACTTGGTCGAATCAAACCCTTGTCTAGAAAATCCTTCAGTTGAGCCTTCAACTCTTTCAATTCGGACGGAGCCATCCGATAAGGAGGAATTGAAATGAGATTCATATACAGTAACAAGAAATTTTAGGAAAGACATCAAAAAATTCCCTCACTATGTAGATGCAATGTCATATATATGCAATGTGTATGTAGATGTCTATGTAGACATCCGAGTAGATGTAATGAAAAAGTTTTAAATTTCCTCTAAATTTGACCTACGAATGTAATAATGTCAGATAAGATGCTAGTCATAGTCCTCAAAGAGGATGATGATGCCAGTTACGTCTAGGGGTTTTTCCCAGATGTGACAATCCCTCCGTCTATGGAATCCATAAGTATAACTCCCATGTGTGCAAGTCTATGCACATTTGACTCCCATGTGTGCAAGTCTATGCACATCATTTGCTAGTTCTTTCTTCTATTCTTCTAGATTGACAGTACAACCCTTAGACAACCTTCTTAAAGTATCAACAACCGCATTAGCTTTATTTGCATTGTAATCAATAGTCATGTCATAATCCTTAAGTAAATTTAACCACCTTTCCTGTCCTATATTGAGCTTCTTTTAGGTGAACACATATTATTGTCTATTCTGATCAATGAATATATCAACATGAACACCGTACAAGCAGTGACAAAATATTTTCAAGGCAAGCACTACAACAACAAACATTACGTCATGAGTTAGATAATTCTTTTCATGAACCTTCAACTCTCTGGACGCATAAGCTATAACTTTGTCGTTCTGCATTAGAACACAACCCAAACCAACTCTTGATGCATCACAGTACATCATAAAACTTTGAGTACCTTTGGGTAAGGTAAACACTAGGCAGTAGTTGAACTATACTTCAACATCCGAAAACTTTTCTCACAAACTTCAAATCATTGAAATCTAAGTGTCGTGTCAACATAGTCAAAGCAGATGAAATAGACAAAAAGACCCTCAAAAGACCCTGTATAGTAACCATCCACACCCAAGAAACTCCTAATGTCTATTTGAGACGTGGCTCTAGGACAACTCTGAAATGCTTCAATCATTTAGGTATTAACTCTAATTCCATCACAGGAAACTATATGGCCTAAGAATGCAATAGACTGCAGAGAAAACTCACACTTAGAGAACTTGATATTCAACTCCTTATCTTTCATTGTTTATAGGGATATCCTGAGGTGACTACCATGATCTTTTTCATTCCTTGAATGGATTAGTATGTAATCAATTAAGACGATAACAAACATATCTAAATAAGTCTTGAATACTTTGTTCATAAGATCCATGAATGCAATTCGTGCATAAGTTAAACAAAATGACATTACCCAAAATTCATATTGTCCATACCGTGTTCTAAATTTTGTCTTTTGAATATCACATTCCCTAACGTTCAACTGATGGTAGCCGGAGCTGAGATCAATTTCGAGAAATAGGAAGCACCCTGAAGATGGTAGAAAATATCATCAATCCTTGGAAGAGGATACATAGTCTTGATGGTAACCTTTTTTAATTATCATAGTTAATACACATCTTATGGAAACCATCTTTCTTTCTTATAAACAATACCAGACCGCCCTAAGGTGAGAAACTGGGTCGAATAAACCCTTATCTATAAAATCATTCAATTGATTTTTCAACTGGAACATCCTATATTTAGGAATACATACAAGACAATTATCTGTAATAAGATCTATGCAAAGTTTATTTCTCTCTTGGGAGAGACCGTGGTAGATCATCTGGAAAGACTTCTGAAAACAATTTTACTGCTAAAATTGACTGAATATAAGGTATCTCAATAATATAGTACTCAAACTAAGTGATAAACAGACCCTTTAGAAACGAACTTCCTCTCCTTAAACTATGAAATAAATCGACTCTTAGGAAATACTAAACTAACTTTCAGCTCTAAGACTAGCTGTTTTGAAAAAAAAAACTTTACTACTGGGGTTCTACAATCAACTGAGGCATAGAAAGAATGAAGTCAATCCATACATAGAATGACATCAAAGTATACCATGTCTAACTCAACTAAAACACCCATGGTACTCTTGTGATTTATGGAAACTAGACAAGAACGATATACCCTATCTGTTAGAATGGATTCACCAACAGTTGTGGAATCACTGAATGGTTCACTATGATTCTTATGAATAATTTCAAAGTTCAAAGCAATATATGCAGTTTGAAATGATAAACTCGCTATTGAGTCTAGCAATGCATAAATAATGAACTCAAATACTTGAATCATACTAGTTACAATATTTTGCAAATTCTCATGCTCCTTGCGATTGTTTAGAGCATATAAGCAGTTTGTTCCTTCGTTGGTACCGGAAGTAGCTCCCCTAGGTGCAACCCTGTCTTGAGGAGAAATTAATAAAGACATGGCTCTATTTCCCCCAATACCATTTCCTTGATTCTTCTTTTGACACTCCCTCGTGAAATGCATGGTCTGACCGCACTTCAAACAACCAATGGAGCCGTCACAACAAAAACTGGTGTGGTTTCTACCACACTTCATCCAGTAATGAGGCATACTACCCGCTTGCACCATACTACCCTATGAATATGAAGGTTTTGCTTTGGAATTCTGACCATATTAATCATTTTTATTCTTAGGAGCAGGTGCACTAGTAGATGATTGAGCAGGAACCTTTTGTTGTCGTTGGATGGATGCCAGGTTGGAATCATTCTTCCGTTTTTAGGGCTCATTCCCTTTCATTGACCTCTTGGTCTTGAACTCTTCTTTGTCTCTACCTTATGCACATAGATCATCAACCCTTAAATGTCCATATGTCTAATAAGCATTGATGTCCGACTTTCTTTTCTTAAGCGACCCAAACCACCAACAAACAAACTCATACTACTCCTCATGTCCCTAACCATTTTGGGGGCATAACATAATAGCTGGGTCAATTTAAATCCATACTCATGAACAATTATAAAATACTACTTTAGTGTGACGAATCCATATAAATTGGCCTATCTCAATTCTCGGGGAAAGAAATTTCCGAAGAAGGCTTCTTCAAAACAAGCCCAAATTGCAGGTGGTGCATCTTCATCTCTACCCTCTTCCAACTGATCAAACCGAGTTCTAGAAATTCCCTTGATAATAAGCTAGATCATCTCTCTCTGTGTCGGCAATATGCATTAACTCGAACTCTTTTTAGTATATCAGTGAAGTCCTCTATATTCTCAGTAGTCCTCTCTGCTGCCTGACTTTGTTAGTCACAGTGGTAAACTAAAATTTACTTCTCAAAACAAAGTAAAAGCGGTCGCATCGAGTAAAGAACTAAACTAATGAGGTTGGAATCGTCCCCAAGAGGAAAATGGTTCAAACTTAAATTTATTCTATTATTACTTCTATTTAGTAAATTATTTCCCGAAAACAAATAAATAAATCGGAGTTTTGATTAATCAAAAAGAAATTAGCTAAATTAAAGTAAAAAAAGTGACATGTTCAACTTTTGGAGTTTAATCAAGTAATGAGAGTAACTACAGCGTAAGTGTTCCCCACAGGCTCCTAACTCGCTAATTCTATCTATAACAATGCTCTCCGAGTATCTTACATGCAAAGTGATAAGTTAGGTATCTCTAAATCCTTTTTCCGACATCTAGAGAATTTCAGTCCGCACCTTGGTCCGGCTACGTGTGTTGCTTTACTAAACATTATCTTTACCTCATATTAAGCATCATATTCGTTATTTGACTAAGTTGTTACTTTGTATCAACCGACACTAGCCTATTAGAAGTATAAACTAAATCTATGTTGATAATTCATTTCTGATTATCTACCTCCTTGGTCCGGCAAGTAGCAATAAGACGAGTTCTAATGTTTGTCATCTATTAAAAGACTTCTAAGTGAAAGAATTATCAAAACATGCAAGACACTATTCTAGAATCGTTATTTTAGCTAGGTTTTACCTTGTCATTTACCCATGATTCCCACAATACTAGTTATGGAGTTTAGTTACCAGTGATAATAATCACACAATTCATAATAAAAATGTAGGAATTCATGCACTTACATTCATTAGAATGAAAACAATCCAGAAATTTACTTAAATATAGCACAAAAGACCAATAATCAATTTCGGAAAATTAATATAAGATCCAAAAATCAAAAGTTTAATATTAAGACAATAAAAATGAAAATTATCCAAGAGTGTAACTCCAAAAATGAGGTTTTTGAGACTATTTATAAGAAACAAAGCCTAATAAAAGAGGGAAATCTAATTAAGGAAAAATCTGCCCAAAACGCGTAGGAGTCGATGACCCTCGTGACGGATCGTCGTCGTCTTCTGTCGTTCCATACTTAGCTCTTTTTTCTCCTGCTTTTCTTCATCAACTCTATGTTACCCTCGACGGATAGGTGTGACGGATCATTGCAAGCATGACGATCCACGACACTCAGAATTAACGAATGTGCAGGATAGACCGTCGTGGCTATGACGGTCCTTCGTGAAATTTTAGAGACCCTTAGTAAAAGGGTCTCTGACAATCAGAAAAGTTGTACAGGACATATCGTCGAAGGTATTACGGTCCGTCGTAGATGTATATCAGAGGACACTTGGAAAAAAAATGGAGACCCTCAGGACAAGTGTCTATGACAACCATGATGGTTGTGTAGGATTGACCTTCGTGTTAATGGTGGTATCTCTTAGATTTTCGTTAGAGGACACTTAGAAAAAGTTAAAGTCCCTTATGAAGAGGGTATCTTACACCATAACAGTTGTGCAGGATAACGACGGTCCGTCGCATGTGTCAGGTTATGGACAGTTAGAGAAACGAACAATGTGGTATGAGAACACCCTATGACGGCCTGTCGTGGGTACGATGGTCCGTCATCGGGGTCTAGTTTTGTCAAACAGTGGTAGAACTGATGATTCCACAATTATCCCTTGTGACTAAAATTGAATACTTAGTGTTAACCTACATGTTTCTAACACAAATACCAAGCAAACTAGCAATGCTAAATAACCTATTTCTCGAGTTTTAACAAGACAATTCGAGGATTCTCAACCTAGGTTAGACAAAATTGAATAAAAGAATGAAAACTCACAAAAAAGAAAAAGACTAGTACTAATTAAAAAACAAAAATCCAATGTTAATGGGTAGAGAACAGAGAAACATACCTGATAAGAGGAAACAAACAAGAAAATGAGGCACTTGGTTATTAGGAGTAGAACCACAGTAGCAGACTTCGACAAGTAGAAAGGACATTTTCGGAATTGGGTATTTGGGGAAGTGATAAGTTGATAGAGAAGAGAGGTAGGAATTTGGTAGTTTTAAAGGTGGGGAAATGGAAGAAAGAGGGAAGGAAATGGGTGAAATGAAGGGGTCGGGTTTTTTAAATTTTGATATATTTTAAAATTCCCAAGCCGGGTCGGGTCGGGTCGGGTTGCGGGTTTATGATGCAACAAGTCCTCGACGACGGTCCATCGCAGATGCGACGATCTACTGTGGATTGCCTAATATGTGCCCTAATTTTTAAAATAAATGAAAGCGTACCTCGAACGACGGATTCATACGATGGTCCATCGCATCTGTGACGGTCCATCGCATCTGTGACGGTCCGTCTATTTATCCATCAATGAATTTTGCAGATTGATTTCCTGCAGAATCGGCGAATAAATTGATCGAGGCATCCCATCTTGATGATGTCTGAGTAACGCTCCATGAGGGAGTATTTGGGTAACCAAGTAAGGGCAAGTTGATTTACACTTGACCTTGCTCAAAAACAAGTGCAACCTAGAATTAAATAAAAGCACCAAATCCCCAACAATAAACTATCGGCTTTTAATTTTATGGTAATGGTACTTATTCATCTTTACGTTGTAGAGGGCTGAACTCTCATATAATTTCAGGTAAAATTCATCGAATTCATTCAACCTAGTTAACCGTTGTTCTGCAGCTTCGTTCCAATCCATTTAAAACTTCTTCATAGCCCACATGACTTTGTGCTCTTATTCAAACGGAAGATGACAAGCTTTCCCATATACAAATTGATATGGGTACATACGTATGGGATTCTTATACGCTGTCCTGTATGCCCAAAGAGCATCATCAAGCCTCCTTGACCAATCCGTTCTACTAGCGTTTACTGTTTTGAACAATATTTGTTTGATCTTCTATTTGACACTTCAACTTGCTCTCTAGTTTGAGGATGCTAAGGAGTGAACACATTATGGCGAACCCCATATATCTCTAATAATCCCTTGAATTTTTTTTTTGCAAAAGTGGGATCCCCCATCACTAATAATTGCCCTTGGGGTACCAAATCGAGAGAATATATAATTTTTCAAGAATAGAATGAATCTCTTCCCTTCATTGTTTGCGAGGGTGATAACTTCCACCCATTTAGCTACATAATGAACCGCTAATAAAATATACTTCATTTGATGAGAACACACAAAAGGAACCATAAAATCAATACTCTAAACATCAAATAACCCAATCACAAGACTGGGGTTTTGAGGAAGCTCTTGCTTTCTTGAAATGTTGCCATCTCTTTGGCATGTATCACATGCTTTAGCAACTTCATGAGCTTCTTGATGAAGAGTTTGCCAATAGTAACCATATTTTAATAACTTATGAGCGGTTCGGATACAACTATGATGTCCACCAACAACTGAGGAATGGCATGCCTCTAAAACACTGAACATCTCACATTCCGGCGCAGAACGCCGAATAAGCCCGTCAACACAAATCCTATTTAAGTATGGTAATCCCAAAAGAACTTCTTCACATCGTACATGAAATTTTTTCTTTGATGAAAGGACAAGTCCAATGGAATAATATCACTAGCCATATAGCTCGCGAAATCTACGAACCATGGAATCAAGTCTTGTGAGGCAGCCAATACATGCTCATCGGGGAGATTATCATCAATATAAGTGTTATCCCCTAACTCTCTCATAGATTCATCTTCTAGATGGGACATGTGATTGGAAACTTAATTTTCGGTCCCTTATCTATCCCTCATTTCAAAGTAAAAATCTTGTAGCAATAATACCCAACGAATCAACCTCGGTTTCACATCCTTCTTTTCCATCAAATGTCTCAATGCTAAATGGTCAATATGGATTATAACTCTAGTAACTAGCAAATAGGAGAGATTTTTTTCAAAAGCAAGGACTACTTCAAGTAGTTCATTCTCAGTTGCTGTGTAGTTCTTCTGGGCTTCATATAGGGCTTTACAAGCATAGTAAATGGGGTGAAGGATTTTGTTCCTTCTTTATCGTAATACTACACGAAGAGCAACCCCACTAGCATCGCACATAACCTCAAATGGAATGTTACAATCGAGAGAAATAGTGATAGTTGCCGACACCAATTTTTCTTTTAGCTCTCCGAATTCTTTAAGATAGGATTTGTCAAAATAAAATTTACAATCATTCAATAGAAGTTTGCACAACGGATGTGAAATTTTTAAAAAATCTTTGATGAATCTCCTATAAGAACCTGCATGCCCAAGAAAGTATCTCACACCTTTTACAGAGATAGGGGGGAAGTCTCTCTATTACCATGACTTAAGCTCAATCAATCTCTATGCCTTATTCTGAAATTCGATGACCCAAAATAATACGTTTTTCACTATGAAGTGGCATTTTTGCCAATTTAGTACTAAATTACAGTCTTTACATCTCTTAAGGACCTCAGATAAATGGTTCAAACACCGATCAAATGATTCACAAACCATAGAAAAATCATCAATAAAAACTTCAGTAGTATTTTCCACCATGTCGGATAATATCGACATCATACATCTCTCAAATGTGGCGGGTTCATTGTAAAACCTAAATGAAATTCTCTTGAACGCAAAGGTCCCATATGGAGAAGTAAAGGTGGTTTTCTCTTGATCATGTGGTGCAATAAAAATCTTATAATAGCCCGAATACCCATCAAGAAAACCGCACCACCCTTTTCCGGCAAGTCTATCCAACATCTGTTCCATGAAGGGCATAGGAAAATAGTCTTTTTTGGTCTATGCATTTAATTTATGGGAATCTAGAAACACCCTCCATCCAGTAACCGGTCTCATTGGAACAAGTTCATTTTTCTAATTAGAGACCACAATCATTCCCCCTTTCTTAGGTACACAGTGAACATGGCATACCCAACTACTATGGCCGATCGGATAGATTACTCCGGCATCCAACCATTTAATGATTTCCTTCTTCATGACCACTTGCATATATGGATTTAAGCGTCTCGGGTGCTCAATATTTGGCTTATGTCGGGCATAATTTTGATTTAATGAGAACAAATACAAGGAGGGATCCCAATATTGTCCGCAATAGTCCACGCAATAGCTCTTTTGAACCTTTTTAGCACTTTCACGAAACTCTCAACTTGTTGTTCATTCAGATCTGATGCAATGATTACCGACAAAGTGTCACCATTTCCTAAGAATTCATACCTTAGATGATGTGGGAGAGATTTTAGTTTGAACTTGGGAGCCTCATCTATAGATGGTTTCAATGGGTAGAGACTCGCGGTTCTTCATGTCTAACTAATATTTCTTCAATTTTAACCTAACATCAACTTAATCAAGATCCATGACTAATTACTCATACTCTTCAATGTAATCGTAATCAAAATTTATTATCACTGCAGCTAATGCTTCTACACCCAGAAGTTCTTGTATTTGTCTCTCAAATGACTCACTAACTTTGTGAGATATAGAAGATACCGATTGGAGCTCACCACTCTGCCTCATGGGCGTACAAATGTTGAAGGTCATTTCTTTATTGGTCAACTGAAATATCATCTGTCCCTTTTCCATATCAACCAAGGCTCTATCCGTAGCAAAGAATGTCCTCCCAAGAATAATAGGCACTTTAAAATCGACTTGACAATCAAGAATAAAAAAATCTGCTAGAAATATGAACTACTCCACTTTTACTAGCACATCGTGGAGTATCCCTATAAGACTTTTTACTGTTCGATCTGCCATAAGTAGCCGCATCGCAGTGGGCTTTGGATCACCCAAACCCAACTTCTTGTAAATTGAGAGGGGCATGAGATTTTTCCTTGCCCCCAGATCACATAATGCTTTCACAAAATGTAATAACCCGATTGTAGAAGGAATAGTGAACGCACCCGGATCTTATTTATTTTGTACCAGAGATCTTGTAGCAATAGCACTACAATGCTGCATTCTATAATCATCCTCACAAGTAACCGATATTTTATTTGTAACCAGATCTTTCATAAACTTGGCATACCGGGATTTTGATCTAAAGCTTGTGCGAAAGGGACATTGATAGAAAAATGCTTCAACGTTGTTATAAAACGCCAATATTTACCATCCTCGGTCTTTTTCACCAATCTTTAAGGAAATGGGGGTAGTGGTCTAGAAATGGGAGTTACCATCTTAGGCACTTCGACATCTTTTGTAGTGTTATCTTTTACTTCAACACTAACCTCTACCACTTTATCATTATCTTTTGTCTTGTTTTCCTCGTTAGACGACATAGGTAGGTCAATGGTTTGCTTACCAACGCGAGTAGTGATTGCCATATAGTGTCCATCATTTTTTGGATTTTTGATAGTGTTGCTAGGAAGATTGCCAGGTTTCCATGCATTTATAGTCGCAGATTATTGGTCCATTTGTAATTCAAGCTGCTTAAACGATATTGCATGTGTATCGACTTTCTGCCCAATACCCGCTGAATCACTCCTGAACAGTTTAGAGTTCTCATTACTAGCATCGGACCTCCTCATCATTTTGGGCAACATATCCTCAACTCACGTCATACTACCTCCACCATCCATAGGAGTAACTACACGATTTTGAGAAGGAACATAGGGCCCATTCCTATGATTTTTGTAACCGTAGTTACCCCTGTTCAAGTTGTTGTCGTAGTTGTAATTTCCATCTCTGACATAATGACAATCAGAGTTATATTTACCATAGATCCGACCTTCATTTCCTTGACCTTGGCGCCAATTATCCTCAATTGAGCCTTAGGAACTCGGTCGGAAACCCCCCTATGCTTATTTACCTTATAAGAATGCACCTCATAATAATAATATTCATCATTTAGTGGTGGTGGTGTACACATGTAGTTAACAACATTTATCTTTTCCACACCCCTAGTGACATGTTTTAATACCAACCCAAGCTCAGTTCTCATCTGAGGCATCTCTTCGCAAATCTCATTTGTGGCTGGGTTGTGAGTGTATTGCAATGCGAAGGTACTTCTCCTAGTATTTGACTTCCTATTACTCCAACCTTTATTCTTCCGAGAGACTTTCTCTAACTTTTTGTCAATCTCGGATAAGGACACTCCCTATAAGAATCACTACTATAGCATCTAATACCGCTTTATTATTATCATCTTGTCTCCGATAGAAGTATTCCTTTAGTGACTCATCATCTATGCGGTGATTCGGGACACTTCTCAAAAATGAAGTGAATCTATCCCAAGAACTACTAACTGATTCTCATGGTAGTGCCACAAAGTTGCTCACTCTGTCGTTGGGTTTAGTTTCTTCGAGACCGGGAAGTAACATAATAAGAAAATGTCCCTTAGTTGGTTTCAACTAAAAATTTAGTTAAAAATGAACTTAGTGAACCAAATAGCAGCCTTTCCCGTCAGTGAGAGAGGAAATACTCTTAGCCCTATTACATCCAAATCAAAATCAAGCCTCCCTACACAACTTTTACACACTGCCCTTACCTTAGCTATATGGGGATGTGGGTCTTCTTAAGGCAGCCCTGAAAACAAACCTCTAGCAGTGAGCATTTGTATCAGACTACTAGTTACCACAAAGGTGTGGAGTTGTGGTAGAGGGGGAAAGACAAGTTTCCCACCACAGTGTGCAATATTATCATATCCTCTGTAGTATTCTTGAGGGCTTGTAGCAAGAGGTGTTCTCCGTATTTCACCTTCCCCTGAAATATCAGGTAATATATGGTCATGAGCATCGACCAATGGTGGGATTGGCGGGGCACCTCACTACCTTGGATGCCCAAATTTTAATTTATTCTTCTTTAGGTACGTTTTATTTCGGGGTCAGGTTCAATTAAAGTTATTTTTCTGCTCCGTGTGTTTGACATATAAGGAAGTTAGACCTACAGTAGAAATAAACAAAGAGAAAAAGTAAAATTTGGAAAATATTGAGTAAACTTCGATAATAATCTTAAAGTTGATCTAAAAGCCACTTCCCCCTACAACTGCGCCAAAATTTGATACGCTCAAATTTACTTCTCGAAACGTAGTAAAAGCGGTCGCATCAAGTAAAGAACTCTACTATTGATATTGGGATCCTTCCCACGAGGAAAATAGTTCTGACTTAACTTTATACTATATTACTTCTATTTAGTCAATTATTTCCCGAAAAAAAATAACAAAGTGGGGTTTTGATTAATCAAATCAATTAGCAAAATAAAATTAAACAAGTGGTAGGTTCAAGTGTTGGAGTTTAATCAAGCAACGAGAGTAACTAGGGCGTAAGTATTCGCCACATGCTCCTTACTTGATAATTTTAGCTTTAACAATCCTTTCAAAGTATCTATATGCAAAGTGATAAGTTAGGTATCTCTAAACCCTTGGTTCGGCATCTCTAAAATTTCACTCGGCACCATGGTCCGGCTATATGTGTTGCTTTACTAAACCTTATTTTTACCTCATATTAAGCATCATATTTGACATTTGACTAAGTTGTTACTTCGTACCAACCGACACTAGCCTATAAGATAGTATACACTAAATCTACGCTGATAATTTTTTTTCTATTATCTACTTCCTTTGTCCGACAAGTAGCAATAAGGCGAGTTCTAAAGTTGTTCATCCGTTAAAAAGAATTCTAAGCGAAAGAATTATCAATACATGCAAGACACTTTTCTAGAATCGTTACTTTTGTTAGGTTTGACCTTTTTATTTATCCATGGTTCCCACAACCCTAGTTATGGAATTTTTTTACCCATATTCATAATAACAATATTCATATATTTAATATAAGAACTCATGCACTTACTTTGATGATAAAGAATAAAATCCAGAAATTCACTTGAATAATCAACAAAATCATCAACAATAGATTCCAGAAAAAGTGTAACAATTGCTGAAATTAATCCTTTAATACTTGAACAAGAGAACTAAAGATTCTCCAAAAGTCTAACAACAAAAAATTCTAGCATCAAAGAGTCTACTAACAAAAAGTCTAACAATAAAGAGTCTAACTCAATAAATGAGGTTTTTCGAACTATTTTATAATAAGAATAAAACCTAATAAAACAAAGGATTCTAATTAGTGAAAATCTGTCAAAACGCGGTGGGTCGACGAACATCGCGATGGACCGTCGTGGTCACGACGGGCCACCATTTACTCCATCGTCCCATACTTCACAAATTCTTTTGCTGCTCTCGTCATTACCCTCAACGAACAGGTATGACGGACCGTGCCAAGCACTACGGTCCGTCAAGGGTCTCTGCTCCCTAATACTTAGACTTCTTGGAAAATTTGGGTACTAGGACTACTCTCTTATCATTGCGACGGTCCGTGATGGACTTCCGTAATCACACACTTAGATCAGACTTCCCCATCTTTCTTCAACAGTTTCAATATGATGCCACCTATGGATCGTCACATTCTCGACGGACCATCACAAGCGTCATAAGTAATCATTCATCTTAACTAACATTGAGTCCTTAAGCTCCATCAACACATGATCATGATGCTGACCCTCCTTGACATTAACTACTAAGGATAATTCAGAACTAGGATGAACTGAAACACGCCCACTAGTAGAGTCTACTAACCGCACACCCAGTCTGGTCAGTCGGGGTATATTATTAAGCAACTCCTTCTTATTATCCTCAACGTGTGTTGTACTTCCCATGCTCATCCTACTCAAAGCATCAGCTACAACATCAACCTTACCTTGATTGTAGTGGACATTCATGTTATAGTCCTTCAAAAGCTCCAACCCCCTCTGCTGACGTAGATTCAACTCCCTCTTTGTGAAAATTGTACTGGAGATTTTTCCAGCCTGGGAACACATCCACATATACTCCATACAAGTAGTTCCTCAACAATTTCAGTGCAAATACCACAGCTACCAACTCCAGGTCATGAGTGGGATAAGTCTTTTCATGAACCTTGAGTTATCTGGACACATAAGCTATCACCTTACAACCCTGCAAAAGAACACAACCCAAACCTACCCTAGAGTCATCACAATAAATAGTGTAATTCTCACCACACTTTTTTAAAGTAAGAACCAAGGATGAAATGAGTGTGTTCTTGAGCTACTGTAAAATCTTTTCAAAAGTCTCTATCCATTCAAACATGGCCTTCTTCTTAGTCAAAGCTATCAGTGAGGTAACAATGGAAGAAAAACCCTCCATCAACCTGCGGTAGTAACCAACCAATTCTAGAAAGCTGCGGTTATCAGTGGGAGTAAGAGGTTTTGGCCAGTTCTTAACAGCCTCAGTTTTTCTGGCATTCACCTTCACCCCTTTGTCGGACAAAACATGACCTAGAAAAGTCACTAATCTTAGCCATAATTCACACTTGTTGTATTTGGCATACAACTTATGTTGTCTAAGTACCTGCAAGATTAGTCTCAAATGTCGTTCATGCTCTTCCCTTGTCTTAGAGTAGATGGGAATGTCATCAATGAACACTATGACGAAAGGGTCAAGGTATTCATGAAAGACCCTATTTGTGAGATCCATAAATGCAGCAGGTGCATTCGTGAGACTAAATGACATAACTACGAACTCATAGGGAACATAACGGGTATGAAAGGCTGTCTTTGGGATATCTCCATCCCTAACCCTAGGCTGATGATACCTTAACGGAGATCAATCTTCG
This sequence comes from Solanum lycopersicum, assembly GCF_036512215.1. Lineage (NCBI taxonomy): Eukaryota > Viridiplantae > Streptophyta > Magnoliopsida > Solanales > Solanaceae > Solanum > Solanum lycopersicum. The sequence goes on along the minus strand of NC_090806.1, from coordinate 42,235,468 downwards.
AGAAGAAACTAGACCCTTGGAGTTGGTCGAATAAATCATCTATTCTCGGAAGTAGATATTTATCATTGATGGTGAATTTGTTGAGATGTAGATAATATATACACATTCTAAGGGTTGTATCTTTCTTTTTCACCAGTAACACTAGAGCGTCTCAAGGGGATATGCTCGGCCGAATGAAACCCTTATCAGTGAGATCTTTTAACTGCAGCTTCAACTCTTTGAGTTAAGCTGGAGTCATTTTGTACGGAGGAATTCAATTTTTTTTTCGAGTTCTATGTACCAAAGTAAATCTCTCGAGGGAGTAGAATTACAGGCAAATCATCAGGAAATACATCTTGGAACTCATTCAGTAGAGGCACTAAGTCTATGGAAGGAATGTAATGATCTAAATTGTAAACACTAACAAAATGGCACAATAACCCCATAGACATCATTTTATTGGCCTTAATGTTCGAAATCAAGGGATAAGGATTACTCGAGTCGTACCTCTTCTAGACTAGATCTTTTTCATTAGTGAAACACAATCATACAACCCTATTACGACAATCCATAGAAGCATAACAACTATAATGCTAGGCCATACCACGATTATCATCAAATCATGCATGGGTAACTCAACCAAGTTTGCACACATAGTCTTACCACATACAACTATTGGGAAATCCTTGTATACTCTCTTAGTTCTTACATTCTCTCCTAAAATAATACTAACAACTATAGGATCATTTAAGACATCAGGCAATATCTCAAAAGTGAGAGCAAGTAAAGAAGATACAAAGGAAAGCGTAGACCTTGGATCAAGTAAAGCATAAACAAAAGTTGAGAATACTTGCAGCATACCTATGACCACATCAGATGAATTATTGTACTCCTTCCTAGACATAGGGGCCTAGTACCAGTTCCTCTTAGGAGGCGCTGCTGCTGCTGCATCCTGCGGATTAGGCCTAGGCTGAGCGTTACATCTAGCCTGACCTCTTTTCTGATGGCACTTGTTAACTGTGTGCCCGATCTTACTACAACCGAAGCAGTCATTAATGCCTTGTCTGCACTCTCCACTGTGAGCATTGCCACACTTAGTACAGTCCCTTCTGGGACACTACATGTCACCTCCATTGCCCTTCTCGGGCTTGGGTCTACCTTCTCTAGGTGTTGTACTCCTATAAATGTTAAGAGTTCCCCAGAATTCTTTCGCCATTTTTTTTGAATTTGGGCTATTCCCAGAACTCTGTTGCCCCTTTTTGAATTCAGGCTGTTCATGGACGCCAAACTTGTTTTTGTTGCCACCATTACTATGACCTGCTTGATCGTGAGGCTTAGGCCTCCTAGCATCACAAACACCTCTCTTCTTCCAGTTTTCCTCTACCTTTTGGACATTACCATCAACCTGGAGAGGGCCATGTTATCGTGGAGCATCGCAGACCAACACCCCTCCTCCAAATCTCTATTGATTCCTATGAGGTACCTGCTAATCTCTTCCCTACTGTTATATAGAAGGGAAGTAGCATACCTGGACAGTTTAACAAACCTCAAGGAATACTCCTTAACATTCATATATCCCTGCTTATGGTTGATATACTTCTCAACCTTGGTCTCCCTCATCTCTCTGGGAATGAATCTATCTAGAAAGTCTTTTTTAAAAAACTCCCAAATTACCAGAACTCTGCCAAAAACTCAGCTATCTTTCCACATGTTGCACCAAGTCTTTGCAACATCCTTGAGTTGATAGAAAGCCAACTCTATTTTCTCAGTGTCTGTGGACACCATAGCCACAAAAATCTTATGCACCTCATCGACAGACTCCTAAAGATCCTCCGAAGTCTTATACCCTATGAAAATAGGAGTATTCATCCTCGTAATGTCTCTCAGCCTGTTAACCATCCTGCAAATCGATGGGTTCTCCCTATGAACATTCTGTCGGTTGACCTGGTAAGTCTTGGCCTGGGCCTCCATAGTGATGGCCTGTGCAAGCTGGGCCAGATATGCCCGCACCTCAGCATTTGTTAGACCAGAAGGGTGAACCGGCATAGCCACTCCATCAGCTGGATAATGGGGTGGAACCTGATTATCCCCAGCAACTCCTCCTCTTATCCTTTGACCAATTGTTCTCCTAGTATTCCTTCTATGTAATCAACAAGGATTTATGTTAGACACACTCATAACACCAAGAAAATGAGACATTAGGAAAGGAACGATAAGATCAGAAGAAGGGAAATTTTTCTATGCATCACATAGTCTCCAATTCAGGATATTGCTGCACTTTACTACCATTACCTAGAAACTACTCAATGTGGTTATTGTGAACTTATTATTTTCGTAATTCAACCTAGTTCTATGATACGAACTTTGTCACAACTGGAATCTAGATCCCAGACAAGATCAATGTTTTTGACCTCTCAGAGGTCGCAGACAAGCTTGCATACATCATCCTTACTTCATCTAGGTTAATTGTAGCAGAAAATCTAAAACATTTTGTTTCTTAACATACATGTTTATATACTACTTAACATCATACGAGTTCACAAATCAACCACCTAATAAAGAGATAATCAAATGAAAGAATCAATTCAAAATTTTATTAAACGTATTTTTTCCAAAACAACACCAATACAAAGTTCGAACAAAAGTGGAAAGAAAAACTAATGGAACATGCATCCTAAATGTATTCTAGATAAGAACGATAGACATCCTCGAAAGCATGAGGGCCTACCATGTTCGGATGAAAGCTCCACATCCGAATAGCTGCAACATCAACCTGTAAGGTCTAGAATCTATATTTGGCTCCACCTAAATTGTAGAATTATGTGGGATTAGTACACACTTCTACTAAGTATGGTTATATGCAAGAACACATAAAAGACATGCATGAATAAGAACAACTCTTTCCTAACAACATGATTCTTAAAAGTCAAGTCAGTGGACTTGTCAAATTGTGATTAGGAAAGTTAGTGAGCTTTATAAATTTAGATTAGGAAAGTTAGTGAGCTTTAAAATTTTTGATTCGGAAAGTCATTATACAAGTGTAACATGCATAATCATACTTATTATATTGCACACAACACATTACATCTTACACATAGCACATAACAAATTGCATATAGCACATAAAATCTTTCGTATCATTCATTCATATGCCTTGAGACATTGGAATCATGGACATGACATTAAGACATCCCAAAATGAGGGATAAACATATGAGGCCTCAACTAGGGTTCCTTCAGTAGCAAACACAAATTCTGCTTCATTCATTCATACGTACTTCATTTCATTTCGTTCATAGGCTATTGTAAACACCAACTCTACCTAGATCTTGTCTAAATAACCTTTTGATCATCCAATCTTACACCTTTTGGTATCATTCATTTCATTATGTGCGTAATTTGAGGCTTTCCTCATTAATTCTTTGGGAACTTTAACTTTAACCGACATAGATCTTGTGAGCATCATGAAATCAAGTGTCTTCCACATACCAGAAAGAGGTCGAATCACAAGCCAAAGTGACCCAAAACATGCTAGCATATATAGGGGATGTAACCCTGGTAGATCCATATATTTTCAGTATAGGTTCATAGACTAGGTGATATAAGGAGACCCATACTCGGCATGCCGGATATTCACATCTCATGAGAGTTACGTGAACCTCCTTCCTTACCGAAGGAAGGAAGTACCGCTCCTTGCTAGTCTATTGGTACTCACTATAAAGTTCCATGACATTGAACTGATATGTCATGGAAGCTGACTTTTACAATGAGAACATCATCGCTCAACATATTATTTCTCAACTTATCATCACTATTATTTATATATTATTCTCAATACTTTCATTAGAGTGTTCATAGAGTCTAGCCTCTTCATTTTTTTTACACAATCATAGCTTAGTATGTTTTAGCTAACATTTACTTAGGCTCATTTGAGATTTCTCTCATCTTTTACGTTAGCCTCTTATTATATCGACACCACATTAATTAACTTTATCACATTTGCTCTTCATAGTTACTCACCCCTTGTCACGTGAATGTTCATTTCATCATATGCAAATGCACTTGGCCATTTTGTGTGTTTCACACTCTTACTTCACCCTTCTTGGGTTTTATCATTTCAATGTTCATTTCATTTAATTAGTTACACAGATCATAGGTTCACTTACTTCTAAGAGTATGCTAGACTTATGGGTTTATAAATAGAAGCCATGAGGCTTCATTCATAGTTCTTTTAAGTGATTCATAACTTCCTAAGATTATGTGGTACTAGACTTATGCATGTTGTATGTATGCCAAGATCTCGATTTTAATCGATGTAGGTAACATTATTATTGAATATTTATTAATGTAAGACTTATGTATCAATACGGAATTTCATCAATGGAATCTGATTTTGAATGCCTTGCTCAACACTTACAGTTTTATTTATTTTTGTTTGATCCACAAAACTTTGGGACCCAAATCGAGCCCCAAAGCCTTAATTTCATTTTCCCCTTGATTTCTCCCTTTATTTTTTTTCATTGGGACTGAGAAAATGTGGGATCAAACCCCCACAACCTCATTTTCTTTTAATTTCCTTCTCTTCAATTTCTCTCCTCTTGGCCGAGGGGGTGTCGGTTCGATCCCTCACATCCCCACTTAATTTTTCTCCTTAATTTTCCTTGGTTCTTCCTAGAGGTCGTGGTTTCGATTCCAACAAGACTCAACCTTTTATTTTTCTTTTTATTCCTCCTTAAATCTGATTGAGAGGTGGTGGGTTGAATCCTACTCCTCTCATTTCTTATTTTTTATTTTATTTTCGGATCAAGGCACATCGGTTCGAAGCCGACATGCCACATTCTCTTTTTCTCATACTATTTCCATGATTTTTAACATGGTGAGGTCTCATGTTCGATTCTTAGTGGCCTCACATATTTTAATTCATTTTTGCATAGCATGATAATCCTCTTAACTTGGCCGACACTCATCAACAAGATGCTGGAAATGTTTGCAGCCTAGTTTCTCATCTCCTTAACAATAAATGTTTAAGACATTTTAAGTAGTTTTTAGTGAGTTCTTTAGGTGCATTTTCATGGATTCATTTGATTATTAGTTTTCATACAAATTAGCATTTTTCCATAACTTATGAACATCATGATTTAAGTAATATTGTGAACATGAAATACTACCATTAACATGACATTATTCAAACATGAATCCAAGACTGTATATCACGGATACACATTGCACACACATCATTTTTCACTTAATTTCGGACAACATGCTCAATATTCACATAATTCAGAACATACATATGTAAACATAATTATCACGAAGACACATTACATTCCTAATTTCTACCAGCAAACATAACCAACCTATGATTTGATGGGAGCTAGTGACAAGGACATGCAAAGACGAGCAAACCTAGTTTTTGGAATTGATTTGTCTGAACCTTAAGGAGCCTCTTGGGAAAGGGACCAAGAGAGAAGAGAACCCATACCTTTTTGACGTTCAAACCTGGACTTTCTTCCAAAAACATTCCCTAAAGATCACGTCCAAATCCCCTCAACTTCAACACTTATTCAACGAACAAATCCTATATTTGCCTAACATGTTTGGTTAGCGTTTGTTTTCTTATATTTTCGTGTGAGTTCTTCAGGTGTGAAAAACTTTGGCCTATTTTCTGTTCTTGTATTTGTTTAGGCAGATAGAACGTGAAAGAGAAGAGAGAATGATCGTGTATTGAGAGATATATGTGAGTAAAAAGAGTTTTCCTAGGATTAGGAGTTTAGTTTAGGACTTAGTCAAATAAGGTTTAGCTAAATGGTAAAATATGATTTCCCTTTTATTTTAAATCAGACAATAAATATTAATTAATTAAGTTAATTACAAATTTAAATAAGAACAATTTAAATCATTGATTTCACCTAGGTTTGAACCCGGGTGGAGCAAGAGTTCACTTCAAAGACAAATTTTTGGTCCTCGCTCACAAAATTTCCCCTCAACATTATTAAATAAATAAATAATTACATATTTAGGGTAATTATGTTACTATCCTTAGCCAGGAAAAATAGCATTTTACTCATAGACCCTCCAAACTTAAGATTTCCCCTTTTTATTCCTGGTAAAGACTCATTCGGGTAAATCGTCATATTAGGGATCCCTGCATGTATGGACCCAACCTTTCCTAGCTCAAATATCTCCCCATGTTAAATGGATTGGCTGTCTCAAGGGTTCAGAGGTCTGGTTCTATGCACATCAATCCGTGTGAACCCGGTCTAATCGTAGGAATTCTAGGCACATTAAACAGTACCTACCATATCCATTTGTTTTGGTTTGTTACATATGAATATCATGAATAGAGTTTTTTCAAGTTAACTAGATTCATTTATCATTTTTTCATTGGCTACATCTTGTTATATTGGAAAAATCAGGGTGATCATATGAACCAGTTGAAGGTGGTGTTACAAGTGCTTGAGGAGAATCAATATTTTGCCAAGCTTAACAAATATGTGTTTTTGTTAAGGTCGATAGAATTTCTTGGTCTTAACATCTCTACTTAGGGAGTTGAGGTTGACCCAAAAAGGACCGAGGCGGTGAATTATTGGCCTAGAACATTCACTCCAAAAGACATTAGGAGTTTCTTAGGTCTATCAGGAAATTATTGGAGGTTTATTGATGGTTTTTAATCTATTGCATCTACCTAGACTACTTTAACCCAAAATAATAAGAAATTTGAGTGGTCGGAGGCATATGAGAGAAGCTTCAAAATCATGAAAGATAGGCTTACCTCTTCCATGTGTTGACTTTACTGGAAGGTTCAAAGGGTTTCGTTGTGTATTCGGATGCATCCTTAGATGATATAGGGTGTGTTATTTGGCAACATGGGAAGGTGGTAGTCTATTATTCTAGGTAACTTAAGGGGCATAAGAGAAATTATATAACTCATGATCATGAGTTAGTGGACGTGGTGTTTGTCTTGAAAATATGGAGGCATTATTTGTATGAAATTCATGTTGATATGTATACCGACCATAAGAGTCTTAAATATGTGTTTAATCAAATGTGTTGAATCTTCGAAGGAGAAGGTGGTTGTAATTGTTGAAGGATTACGACATAAGTGTTCTTTATCACCTCGTCACGACAAAAGTGGTTACAGATGCTATAAGTCATTTATCCATGGGTAGTGAAATATGGTCACAAGTTTGCTAGATTGGGTGTGAGGTTGGAAGATTCTCCTAACAGTGGTTTTATGGTCCATCATAACTCCTATCCATCTTTGATAGTCGAGGTGAAGTCCAAACAATACCTTCATCAATCATTGATGGAGTTGAAGGAATAAGTTCTTATCAAGACTAATGAATTATTCTCATTGGGGTAGGGGTGATGTTTTGAGGTATAAAGGAATATTGTTTGTTCCCAATGTTGATGGGTTGAGGAACCGGATCCTTGAGGAAGTCCATGGGTTCCGTTACTCCATTTATCCGGGTTTGACATAAATGTACCCTGACCTTATGGAAGTATTTTGGTGGGAAGATTTGAAAAAAGGACATAGAGGAGTTTGTTTCTAAATGCCCAAATTACCAACAAGTGAAATCCGAACATCAAAAGCTTGGTGGATTACAACAATAAATCCAAATTCCCACCTGGAAGTGGAAAGACATCAATATAGATTTTGTAGTAAGTTTGCCTTGGAATCAAAAGAAATATGACTCTATATGTGTGATTGTGGATAGGTTGACCAAGTCCGCTCACTTAATTCGGGTCAAGTCTTCTTATTCGACCGAATATAATGTAAGGTTCTCAATAGATTAGATTGTATGTATCCACGGTATTCTATTATCCATTATATTTTATAGGGGTTCACAATTCACATCTATGTTTTTGAGCTTATTCCAAGAAATGTTGGGTACTAAGGATAAGCTAAGAACCGCTTTTCATCCCTAAATAGACGGTCAAATGGTGAGTACTATTCAAACCCTTAAAAATATATTACTAGGACTTGTATTATTGATTTCAAAGGAAACTGCGATAAGAATTTGACTTTGGTGGAGTTTGTTAATAATAATAGTTTTCGTTCATCCAACTCCATCTATCCTTATGAAGCCTTCTATGGTAGGAGGAGTAGGTATCTTATTTGATGGTTTGAAGAGGGTGAACCTTCGCTTCTTGGTCCAAATTTGATTTATAAGACTTCGGAAAAAGTTCTTATCATAAGGAATCGGTTGCAAACGACCTATAGTTAGCAAAAGTCTTATAACGATCATAGGAGGGAAAATTTTTCATGTGAAAGCGGTGGATGGATTTTTCATGAAAGTTAAATTTAGTCTTCATTATGTGGGTCACTGAGAATTGAAACTTTCTAGTGAATTGTCTTCGGTTCTTCCGATTTTCTATGTTTCCATTCATGGGAAGTGTATCGGTGATCCTGAATCTATTCTTCCTATTTAGGGTCTTGGTGTGAAAGATAAACTATCTTATGAGAATGTTCCAGTTCACATTGTTGATATACAAGTAAAGAAGTTAAGGAAAAAAAAGTTGACTTTCGTACAGGTATTATGGAAGAACCACCTATTTTAGGGTGCAACATGGTAGGACGAGGCTGACATGATGTCCCGTAACCCTCATCTATTTGATAACTAAAGTTAGTTATTCTTAATATTAATGAGAATAATGAAAAATTTATATTTATTTGATTTTTAGTGAAGTTTTGCAAAAGGTGTATTTTTTATGTCATTATAGTGTTACAGTGAAACATGCTTAATTAACTTGAAAATTTTCAATTTTACTCTTTGTCTTGTTTTGAGTTATCTTGTACATAGTAATATGGTATGTCTTTATGAAATGGCATCTAGCATGTTGGAAAGTTGAAATTTGACATAATTGACTCGTAAATGCTATGTTGAGCTCTTGTTGTTGTGAGAAGGATATTCCTCATAATGTAATGTTGAGCCTCATGAGTGATAGTTGTTGTTTTTGAATTGCCTTGTATAAATGATAGGATTGCTGTTGTAACTAATGTTATTATGTATTTTTTTTTGTTTGGCTGATATTATTGAGTCTATTCCTTTCTTCAACAGATTCTAGTGTCATTCGGGGACGAATGTTCCTGGGGGAGGGGAGGGATAATGTAACACTTCAAAATCTGAGATGTGTTCCAGAGACTAACATCAGTTCCATAAGGTTAAGAAACTACTTTAAGGTCCATTTTAATGATTATAAGTCATTTAGGAAGTCTAGAAACTAAAACGTCCGTGAAGTCGGGAAGCTAGTTTAAGGAGGTACTATCATACCCTAGTCTATTTGACTAGCTTGTAAGAGTCGAATGTATAAAATGTGTTTAAGTTAATCATAGTCAAATGTCCGGTACGAATCCCTAAGGACCAACCAAGGTCCTTTGAAGAGGACCCTTGCACGTTAAAGTCATACACTTCCTGGGTAGGGTGCACCTACGAAAGGGAATCGACAGCGCGTAGTTTGTTAGATGAGGCGTCGATTCCATCCGTTTACCAACACTTAGCCAAATCATTGAAGGACCTCTTTTCTAGAGTCTCTGGATCAAACTACGGATGTGCAACACAAAAGGGGGGGTTGTCCATCTATTGACCCACGATCCGTCGATCATGTTATCGTTTGTGAGCAGTCCATTTTTCTACAAGTTTTGACTTAGTTCAAAAAAATTAATTAAATAAGTGGTTAGTTAGTTATTTAGGAGTTACAGGAAGCCATATTAAGTTAAATAAAACAAATTTTAAAGACCCCAACCCCCTTAAACTAACCTAAGCTCTCATAACACACAAAACAAAAATTTCTTCCTTCTCTCTTCTTTCTCTCTCTAGTGAAGACCACCATTGAAGACCAAGCTAGGGGAGGGTTATGGGATAAAAGAGTCAAGTTTCACCATCAGTAGTCATAAATTAGCAAGTTATGAGATCTAATTCACCTTTGAGACCTCTTTCCTCAATGGGCTCCATCAAATTGATTTGCAAAGTTGAGTTTTCAAGTGTTTTTCATCCAATACGTAATTGTGGTTATGAATTGATTTGATTATTATTTATTTTCGAAGTTATGAATATATTTACATGTATTCTAACTATATTATGATATTTCTTTATAGATTGGTCTAGTTTGTGGAAGATTACCCTTAACCCTTAACCCTAGGTTATGATCTTGATATGAATTACGTTATATTAGTTCAATTGACTTGGTTACTTGTGACTTACTCCTAGATGATGTTATACTAATCATTAATGAATTAGGGTTAGTTATATTCCTATCATTCTAGTTCTTGAGAAGTCATATAGGTTATGAAGTATGTTGTGAATTGTCCTCCGTGTCTTCTCTTAAGCTCTGATCTAGTATTAAATTGTGATGTAGTGATTCTTTTAGACTTTTTATTATGTTGGTCATAGAACTGTGCTGATTTATACCCTTATTGGGTTGAATCTAGGGTTATTGGGAAGACTTTGATGATGAGTTATGAACGAGACTTCGGAAGTCTTATGATCCCTATCCTTTGCTTCACATTATGGTTAATATTGATTAAGTCATGATGATATGTTGGAGTATGCCTTGTAATACGATTGATAGGATTGTATGATGTTGCATTGAAATGCCTTGACTATGATTTGTGAGGTGTTGTCTTAGTATATATATGCTATAAGGATAGTGAAGTATTTAACAATGTGCCTTATCATGATGTGAAAATGTTAATGTGCTATGAGTTATAATGAAAGGACAATACTCATGAAATTTTTGTTGAGATATGATGATGATTATACTTGGGTTAGACGCTATGACCTACAATAAGCTATGATGATTAAGAAGGACATTAAAGACATATCAAAGGGACTCTAGCTTAGCACCGAGTGAACTAGAGTAAGTATTGTCCCTTCCCACATAGGGAAGATAGGATCACTAATGTACTCTCCAGTTTGGATACTTTAATATGTGTAGCATAAAGAGGGGCCAAACTATCTCTCCTAGTTCTTGAACTATGTTTCTCCCATAGGAATACTAGCTAGTGGATCCATATAGTTGCTATGTTCATGTTTTTGTAAAACCTTTGCAAGTAGTCAGCCTTCTTTTGCTTTAGGGTTCCATAACACCGAAATACACATTAACATATGTGGTTTTTATCAGTTAGGCAATATGTTCCCAAAAGGTAAAATTAACTAAATGATTAAACTCTTACAAGGATGACCTAAGAGGTCTAACTTAGTCTAGGTAGGGGTATGGGACTATACGTAAACATTGCACTAGTTAGCTTTTAGGGGAGTCGTAGGAGGATGTTCTTATGTATGAATTTGCTTATACGCTACATGATATGTATATGGTGAACTTGCACATTGTTGATACTCAATTTTGATTGGTGTTACTTATGATTGTGTTGATCTATATTGTTAAAGTATGATGCGATGTACTCTTAAATGTTATGATATGTGAAGTAGGATGTTAGTCATTTGGTTACTTGATTGAGTATGGTTATGAGGATTTGCGTGGTTGTGGTACTTGTTGGCTTGATAGGGGTCTATGGGTAGTTGACTTGCTTTTGTTATGTTGAAATATACTCTCATTAATGCCTGTTACTATTATGACTTTATGATAGATTTACTTGGCTATGTATTCAACTATATGCGATGCATATTGACTTGACTAGACTTGACGTTTGTGTTCTTGTGATTTACATGACTATGACTTTGTGAATATGTATAATTGATTTGATATAGTCTTCTTGACTGTGCATAAAGGTTTACAAGAAAAAATGCATATTTATTGAAATTTCCCTTTTCATAGCATGATTTCAAAGTATGTGTGCATATCGTCTCATACTTAGTACAAGTAGTGTACTAACCCCATCTTCCTTTCCCCCAACATTTTTGGTTCCGATCATTGCAGGTCTTATAGAGAAAACATTGAAGAAGATTTGAAATTCATAATCATCGAAGTAGGGTAGGTCCTAACTTTCCGAATGTGATGCCACTATAAACCCATGATGTTGTTTTTAGTATTAACACTACTCTTATGTTTCTTTATTTTCATTAAGTATTAAACATTTGTATGATCTAGATATGGTCTTGTTATTTATGTATGGGCTAGGCCCAATAAAATATACTCTTATTATATGTTTATGAGATAAGACAACTATTACGAATATGTTATGTTCTCGATATAGTTGTGCTCAATAAATGTAGAAGATTGAGTAATTTTCCTATACAAAGGGTCTATGTATATTCAATATATATATACTATGTGTATGTAGTGGTCTATGTAAGCCTCCGTTGTAGAGGTAATGAAATGTTTTAATTTTTCCACTAAATTTTACTATAAATGTAATGATGTTAGCGAAGAGGCTAGTCTTAGTCCTCAAAGAGGATGACACCAGTTATGTCTAGGGGGTTTTCCCAGATGTGACATGTCATTGAGTGACCTTTCCAAGGGTCCAACTCTTTTATTGGGAGATATGTAGCCTACATAGAGGGTGGCATTGACAAGGAGAAGGCAAAGCACAGGTTCGTTATTTTTTATGGGTTTGATAGTTCCAAAGACTTAATGTTGATGATATCTCAAGTATGAAAACTATTAAAACTCCATATTTAGCAGTTAATTTTAGTATCTATTTCGTATGTTATGTCCATGTTTGTTTGCACTTTGTAGTATCGTTAAAAGTCAGAAAAGTTTGTCTAAGTCAAACATTAAAGATTAGCCTAAACAAGACTTTTCAGAGTTTCAACCTTATTGCAGGTGCAAGAAAACTTGATCATGTCGCTAAATATAGAGTTATAAAAGTTTTCATACTTCAAATATTGGTAACATCATGGTTTTTTAACTATCTTAGCCATGAATAATAATGATGATGTGCTTTTCCTTCTCCTTGGAAACACTACCCTATTTGTATGCTAAATATCTCCCATAACATATTTAGACCCTTGGGGATGTCACCAGAGGAAAATCTGATGATGAACAATTTTATGGAGTTGGAGACTTAAATAATTCCAAATACACTTATCAGAGTGTTAAAACATTAGTTGTTACTGCTAGTTATGCAATCATCTATGAAAAGAAAAGAGATAAATTAGGCAATAGTTGTAGATATAACATGGGATGAGTTACAAGATGGGATTCATGTAAAAGAATAATGTGATAAGAGGGAATCCGTACAATCACTGTGTTATACTAAGGTCAATTGGCCTTAATTTCCATAGATGAGTTAGAAAATGATGCTTCACAAATTACACGTGTCTGGATACATATAACTTAGACTTCATAGGATCAAGACAAAGATATGCACTTTGATTGTATGACTGTCAATGAAATATACCTTGGCTTGAACAAGCTTGCAGTTTATTTTTGTTATAAGTCCTTAACCAGGGGTAACATAAATAACTAAAAACCCGAAGCTTCAAATAGTTTGGTTGTTTGTCATACAGTAAAAAATACGGAGACTGGTTTTCTAAAATATTTGTAGGTAAACGATTGATCAAGTAGGCTGCGGTAATAAAGGCATATGACTAAAATTTTAAAGGGAGACTTGAATTGTGTAGTAGGGTGATACCTGTTTGATAAATATGGCGATGACGACGTTCGGAGATTTAATTATTTTCAGGGGTATGTGGAGGAGTTAGAAGGTGAGAAATCCCATTGTCTTCAAAGAAGGATCTGATATGGATAAATTCACCACCACTATAAGAAGAAAATGAGATAATGGGCTTTTGAAAAAGCTTTTCCACAACATTCTTAAATTTGGGAAATATAATGGATATATCGAAAGAACCAGATGCATTTCGTGTAATAATAAACATATATTGGATAAAATTGAAAACCATCCATTGAAATTTCTGGTGAGGGACACCAAACATCCGCAAAAATATATTTGAAAGGGGAATTGATCTTTATTGTAGAGTTGCAGAAATAAAACTTATGCATTTTACTGCATTTACACGAACTACAAAGAAGGATTTTTGTAAAGAAGATGAAATGGCTAAAAGCTTGAAAACGTGATGGAGAGTGGGAGAGGATGGGTGACCTAGATGTCGATGCTAGTTGGAATGACTTGTGGTTATGGTGGTTGTCAGGTCTTGAGGAGACATTGGCAATCGAAGAGATTAAGGTTATGGATAAACACATGTTCAGGTTTCCCTGCTAGAAGAGGCACCCCGTGCAAAAGTCCTTTACAAAAAATGAATAAGGTAAGAATGTGATAGAGACATCATTATCATTACAAAGTTGATGTAAAGATATCAGGTTATTTTTCATCTTAGGCACATATAAAATATGGGATAAGGTTAAAGACCGAGAAGTTGAAGGCAAACATTCAGATATTGTATGAGTGATTTTGTGTTCTTTACCATTACCTAGAATAATGTCTTCAGTTCCATCATAATCTGAGTGAAGGTACAGATTGTTGATATCCTGTATGATGTGATGCGAGGGACCAAAATCAACAACCCAATTTTCATTATTTCTAGTGTTGTGAGTCGCAAAATTAGCCCCTGGCTGTTGCTGAAAATTAATTCATGTATGTCCATCGGATTGTGATCCAACATTATTTCTTGTATGTCCATCTAATCCATATCCATTGAATAGAGAGAGAATTGCCAATAATAACTGGCACTGCTTCACGTGATGATCGGGCTTGTCACATAGTTGGCAGGTAACATGGGGACGGTTCCTGTTAGTGTTTTTACCAGCAGGTTGAGCACCATTATTGTTAGAAGCAGCTATATTTGAAGGAATCCAGTTGTTTCCAGTACTTGAAGCATGATTGGGCCGACAACGGTTGTTTTAAAGAAATGGTTTAGAATCAAATTATTTTGTGATCGAAACCGTGGTAGAGGATGATGAAAGAATGAGTTTTATGTAAAAATCACGAAGCTTCCCATTAAATTCTTAAAATTTCACTGGAGTTTCTCAAGCATGCAAAACTTTAGTGATAGTGTCATATTCGGCTCGAAGTCCCTGCAGAGCATGAAGAAATAACTCATCCATTGATATCTGAATGTCAGCACAAGCTGAAGGGTTGTAGATATGTTTAATCTTTTACAGATATGATGTAATAGAGAGTACTATTTTTCAATCTGCTTAGAGACTCCATAAGACTCATGATACGACCACGTGATTGATTTACATAGGTTGCTCTAAAATTTTTCAAGAGAGTATAGCAAGATTTGGCATCAATTAAAAAGGAAACAATATCTAAATATAAAAAAGCAACTATGGCACTCCAAATGAGATGGTATTGTTGCTGGTGAAAAAAATTGGCTCTTGAAATAGGTGTTTGTTCAATAAAAAAGATAAAATCTTATGCACCGAGGATGGTTTCCCACTAGTATATCCATTATTGGTAGTTTGTATTGTCGAGCTTTAGATTTACCAGAGCAACAACATTGATGTTGATCAACTGTTCATTGTTATTGATGGTGAGATTGTGGGAGAATTTGTTATAGATACAGGATATGAGATTGAGGAGTTTTCATTTGAAACCATTGTTAGTTGGCAGCGGGAAATACACAAATTCTCCCAAAAATATTTTGTAAAGTTTTTAGGCTCTGGATACCATATAAATATTAGTTTTTGAGAGAAACATATCATTTTATTAACATGTATGTGTATTTATACAAGAGAGAAAACTACAAAGAAGGAAATAATCAACTACTAATGGATTTTGATCTTCACCTAATGATAATAGAATCTAAATCACTAATGAGATACGAAGATATGGAATATCAATTAAGAGATATCCTAATATCAATCAAGAGATATCACTTATAGTTTTCGCACCCCAAAAGGGAAAAAGTTGAGTTGTCAAAATTTCCATTTATAGTTTAAATTATTTTTCCTTAATAGTCTTTTCTATTCATATTGAAAAGGTGGAACCTGGAAAAGTTTGTCAACTCGAGCTTTGAAGTCGACTCTCAACTAACGTAATACACTTTATTTTTTTTTCTATTTTAATATTATATGTTACTTGTTTAAATTCGACATCCGATATATAGCCATGTTGAGTTTTATCAATTTCTTGATCTTTGTATTTCAATTGTTGTTTTTACTATGAGTTTCAGGTTAACTAGGATATATATGTAATTTTATTATTACAACTATATATTTTATTAATTTATTTTACGATCTCATGTAGAATAATACAAATTGACCTAATTTAATACTTGTTGATTGATATTTTATGTGTTTTAGATATATGTTAAAGTAAATATTATTTATAGGTGTGTTTTGACACAAAGGGAGTGATAGTTTAGGTATGTGAATGAGAACAAAAAATAGTTATTGTATGAAATTTGCAAAAATGATAACTCTGCTTCCTCATCGGAAAACTCTTCAATTCAAGACTCATCATAGGCATTTTCTTAGGGGAGAGTGAACCCCACCCCACCCCACTGACAAATCCCATCCACGACTTCAGCGATCTTGGGGTCGGCCCAATCATTATCTCTATTATAAACTTTTTTCTAGTGAACCTTTACCCCTTCGCATTCTCCATATCCATAAGAAAACCATAACCCTACTCTTTGTTTTTGAAATCAAATCCCATTGACTCTTTATCTACACCACTCACCATACAGGCCTCCGTTCCCCCTATTAGTCACTGAAACCTCTCCCCAAAACCCTATAACTCTAATCCCACCGCCTCACCACATCTTAACCTTGACGATATACCACTAACTCAACTCCATCTAAATATCTCTAGCATACCTCGTAAACATATTCCTATTAAGCAGACCATCATTAAGGTTTATTTCATTAAAACATAGTCAGACCTAACTCAATGAGGCCACCAAATCAATCCATAATGATTACCGATATGAGGCATAAGTATTGTATTAAAAAAATAATAAGATGGGTTATGTGAAAAGTATTCAATGAATACCGAGGAATTTTCCAAGTATTGCTTCACTTACTCTTCATTCATGCTATTCATCTTTGACTGCCCAAGGACTCCAAAAAGAAGACATTCTTTTGCATTGCACTTTTTCATGTATCTCCTCCATCCCAGATGAGGCTCCTGCATCTATACCATCTAACTTATCTCCCTCTCCCAAAATAATTGTAAAAATATTGCCATGTTCTCGAATATGGGAAAGGAGAGGAATTTTAGGTCTAAAGCGGTTCTTAGGGATAGGACATTTGATCCTGAAGTTAGGTAATTTTTCATAATTCAAAAGGTACTTAGGCTACTCCGGTTTAAGAGACAGGCATATGTTTTTCTTGATAATTCATTGTTGGTGTATGAAAATGAGGTTGTTAAGTCATATGTACATCTCAATATGTTAGATGACAATATTTCTACCTCTTATGTGAATGGGATGTATATTGGTTTTTGATCATGTTGGATTTGGAACATCTTCAATGGTTCGATTATTGCGATGGCAGAGTACATATGGAATAAATATTAAAATTGTATGATGACATCCAAATTCAATCACGAGCGAGTCGTTGCACGACCTAGGAGGGTGATAAAAGATGAAATGGAACTCTTTCATGAACTATTGTATGGGATAGTTCACAAAAAGATTTGCTAATAGGTAAGATACAACATGAAGCCTCTTTGTGGGATTTGACGATAGAAAATATGTTGGAGCAAGAGAAGCCTATTGCATGGACCTCTTTGATGAATCAACACATGGAAAGGGTAGTAGGCTCCTGGGCCTGCTCTTTTGGATACTCTCCTAATTTCCATCCTCCGCAATAATGTTCATGCTTCTAGGGACCAAAATCCAGTGCTTCAAGAAGAAAATGATACTATTTAGGTTGCTCTTGTTGAGTCGAATAGACATGTGACAAGGTTGAAGGACCACCTGTTCCAGGATTTGGAAAATAATGACCATGTGGATCGTGTGTTACAGATTATAGCATCTTCTCACAACCCTCCAACTCCACCTTGTTCTCCTTCTCACACTTAAATCCAATCCTTGGTCCTTTTGGTTATATTTTTGCTTCTTTTAATACAATGGTTATAATTACTGTTTTTTGTATGTTTCTTGAACAATATGTGGGTACCCATAAATGTAGATTGTTTGGATGACTAATATCTTTAGATTTTGTACTTCCATCTGTTCAGGTTGTGTATCTTATCTTCATGCTTATTTGATTTTTCAAAAGGGGGAAGTTTTTTTGTTTTTTCGTTGTACTGCTTTATTAAAAAAAGCATTTGCAGTGAATGAGTGTATTTATCATCACTGAAAAGGGGGGGATTGATGAGCTGACATTATAATGAATATGCTTATGATGATGAAAAAATGGACGAGGTTCACAAGCATGTACCAGCAAAGTGATAAATGTGTGGGAAGGAACTGCACATACAAATTAAATTAAAAAAACATGTTTAAACATAAACACTAATAAATAAGGAAAAAAAAAGGAAACGAATCCTATACGGAAAAAGAATACTTTTCTAGAAAAAGAATTACTTTCCTTGTAGTAGTAAACAAATGTTTAATCCACCTATATTAAAGGATAATTTCAAGAAGTAAAAATTTGTTGTTGCAATCTACAATCGAGAGATTGTTCCAGCAATGTCAGAACAACTAATGAGAACAAGAATGAAAAATAATGAAGAACTACAGTTGGGTTTAATTTTTATTGTTTCATCTTAGAATTGTTTATGGATATTTGTTCCAAGTGTGAAAGAGAATGTGAGGGAATTTTAATAAGAAGTAGGTTTGATTTCTTCGAGAGTATAGTGTGTGAGTATAGTTAATTTTAGAATATTTTGAGTAATCTGTTTAACAGAGGTACGACAGTTAGTACGTTTTATTATAGAGCGGTAATCTAAAGTTTCTTTATTGAGATAGTGAAGTTTTGGCAAAAACTCCTACTAGTGTAGGTCATAGTTTTTCTTCCCTTGAGCAAGGTATCTTTCCATGAAAATATCTCTATTTTTTGTGTTGCATTTCTATATGCGCAAATTTAACAAGAACCTGGTTCTTCCTTAGATTGTAAGATTTTTTCATGAACTTATTGCAATCCTATCAAAAATTCTACTGGCTAACAAATTCTCAAGTACAACTGATGGAAGTACCTTGATAGCATGAGCTTCTTCTGGTATTCCTGCTTCTAATCAGCAACAGTCTAGGAAATATGTACATCAAGATATCGAGCATATGGAATAGTTAGGAAGCCAATTTACACAAGATGGTTCCATTTTGTCAATAATCTCTAATTAATCTATTAAAGAAGGAAAAAAGAGTGAGGGACCATTTGGAATGCTTACTTATCAAACTTGTTTTTTCCTTCCTCGACAGGGTAATATTGAATATCACTTTCCTTGAAGTAATCACGTTTATGCTTGTTTTGGAACAACACACACTGATTCTCTCAACTGTGATAACGAAAATTAAGGAGAAAAAAGAATGCCTGCTTTACCATGTTTTTTGTCATGTTTTCCTATTTATATCTTAAAAATATTAAAAGGTCCTCATCCTTTAATACATGATGGTAAGATCACATACGGTTGTTTTCTTAGTTACTATTAATATAGACATTCAAGGATTTTTTTTTGGTGATGATAATATTTTCAAATACTTTCTATGTACTTTTAATTGTTAATTATTGTGAATTACAATAATTTTTATAGACTTTTTGAAATATGTTTATTTGCTTTGAACAACATATTAATATTTTCTATTTCAATTATAGAAACTAAGGAGATATAATATAACTTACAATATCATATATTTTTTCTTTAGTGATCTCCCTTTCTTGTCATAACAAAATTATGATAGCAATAAAAATAAAATGAAAAGGAATAATTTTTTGGATCTCCCTTCATTAAGTAGATGTGCATCTTGAATTTCTGTTTTTATATGACAATACTATTTTGACTTAGTCGTTCCTTTATTTTCATTTTTTGTGTCTACATTTTTTATAACGTTCTTTTGGTTCTGCTCTATAGCGTAGAAATTTAGAAAATCTCCTTTTATTTTTACAAGACAAGAAGAAAAGAGAGGTCTAAATACAATCCATCTATTTCTTCCTACATCTAGCGTATATCCATCAAAGAAACTAAGAACATTTATGTAATTTTATTTCAATGGGGGATATGGTTCTCCCTAGATCATGTGCCATGTTACATAAAATAAATGAACATTCTTCTAACAATTACACAGGAGAAACAATATTTTCTCATATTCATCCATTTAAAGAAAGATAATGATAAAAAGATCAATCAAACAGGAAATTTTTGTGCGCTACAGATAGGATTGGCTCATATCTTTTACATTTTTCAAGCATTCACACAATTTTTCGTCATAAAAAATAGGGTAGTCGTATCATATCTAACTCTTCTCACATTTATCAATAGGGTCGAAAACATTTCTATATGTCCCAAAAAACTATCCGCTAATTCAAAATACACCTTGAACTTAAATGGAACAAACTAGTATGCATTTGAGGAATTTTCAATAGGAACACAAAATTTATGACCAAAAAGCTCTCTAATTTGTGAAATAAATTAGTTTTTATTCAAGACTTATTCCTCCGATGATAATTTAGTTTAAAAATGAAGATATAACACTTTTTATTTTTCAGATCATTGCAACCAAAGAGGTAAAACAAAATAGGGATAAAAACAAAGAACACATCAAACTCACACTCAACAATTTAACTTATTTTATTTCAAATTTTTATCGCTATAAATAATTAGTAAACATAATAAGTTAAAGGTATGAAAGTAAACTCACGAGAAAATTTTTTCCATCTCAAGCCTTACAAACTATTTTCAATTCATCCTTAACACCCATTGGTAATAAACATATCAACATAACAAACACCTCTTAATTTTTATATACAAAAATAATAATTATAAATGTCAAAACATTCATAGATGAAACAATTAAAAGATTATTTTTCATCTCGTAGATTGTTTCCATTTGCAAAATATCAAAAGAAGAAACCATTGTGCGGGAGAGCATATTTCATCTGTTGCACAAAATAACAAAAAGAGAAAATGTAGAGTAAAGAGTACTTCGTACTGTAACTGGATAACCAAGGAAGTTGATGATATAAATAAGAAAGGAGGCCGAGAATCTTGTTAAACCACAATGCAGATATTGTGAAGGTGTGTAGGGATTGAGAAATGAAGAGTGTGGGGCAGAAATAAAAACCTTAATCGTAAGGGATATATTTAAAGGAGAGGGAGAGGACAACATCTGGTCTCCTATATCCATGTAATGTTTCTTTGGTTTGGGCTTTTATTTTGATGGAATTACTTTTTCATTTTAATTTAGTATGTATTACTTAGAGAGGATATGAACCTAAATAGAAAGATATGGAATATAACATCTCGCAGCTAGAAAGAACTAGAAAGACGTATAAAATATGCAAATAGTTAATTTTGGAAAGTGTAAGAAAAACAGTAAAATATTAAGATAAAAATGAGGTTTTTTATCAATTTTAAATGATCATAACTTTTAGCTTAGGATGATTTATAGGTACTTCAAGATATGATTGGAAAGATCGTGTAACGATCTTTCTAATGTCGTAAAGTTTGCGCCATTTCGACTTTGAATAACTATGTTACAACCTTTTTAAAGTTGGATTGTCGGATTAAGAAAATGTCCAATACAAGATTTTTAAAAGCTTTTATTCTATTAGATACCCTATTATTCTATTCGGTTTTAGGATTTTAATATTGGTCAACACAGAAGTTGTCCATTTTAGAAAATTAGAATTTTCACGCCAGGGCTAAGGAGAAAGGAGAAGAGAATAGACGAAGGGAAAAACGGCAAAATCATCAAGATCAACCACGAACTTTGGTGTTTTCACTAAGGAACTTGCTTTAAAAAGGTATGTGAGACTCTAATAACCTTTGGATCGTTCTCCTACGAGCCAAACATATTATTTCAATTTTGATTCGTTCTAAAATCATTAAAATATTGATATCTTGATACCCTTTTTTTAAATTGCCCGAGTTGTGAAGTTTTGAATTCGTTATGTTGCATTATACGGGCATTTAAGGTTAGGTTCTTAGGTACATATTTTAGGTAGGTGTATATAAAAGATATTTAAGAAAAATAATCGAGTTTGGGTGAATTTGGGGAACAAAATTAAAGAATAAATTTCCACGAGTGAAATCTAGGCATGGGAGAGTGTCGTGCAACCTGTTTCTAGAATCAAAAATTCTGCTCTGCATCACTGATCCTACACGAGGTGTTCTTCGTGAAAAGATATTTTTGGAAATAAAATTAAATTATGCCTCCCCATCGCAGAACCACCT
Source organism: Solanum lycopersicum (assembly GCF_036512215.1). Classification (NCBI taxonomy): domain Eukaryota; kingdom Viridiplantae; phylum Streptophyta; class Magnoliopsida; order Solanales; family Solanaceae; genus Solanum; species Solanum lycopersicum. The sequence continues at coordinate 42,213,280 of NC_090806.1, read as the reverse complement.
TTAAATTCTGATTTTTCTCATGTTTAGCTATCTACAATCATTCCTAAACATCATGAGATCTTGCAAAATCAAATAAAATTCGTAGAATCCATAATTCAATTCAAGGATAAGTTAAAAGTCATGTAAGGAGTAGTTCAGAATTACAGTTAAGATAAACCAATAGTCAAATAAGAGCAGTCATTTCAAGTTTTCATTATTCTTTTACAAATATTTTACCTTTGTTTTTAGACTTAAGTTTCGAGTTCAATGAAGAGTAAAGTTTGAAGTTACTTCTTCAAAAAAGTAAAGAAGGACTATGTATTTATAATGAGGTTTAGAATAAATGTTTTCACATTTAAACATTAATGGAAACTCAGATTTTCAAAAATCCTTCGAGCTAGTTTTTCAGAAAACAATAAGAGCTTTGTAGAGGAAGCAAACAGGGAAACATATATTTACAATGTAGCCTTTAATCTATGTTTTAGCACAAATCTCAAACTATAGAAGTAATAATGTACGAAAAACATAAGATCTAGTATATTTCGGTAGTAGTATTCAACACCGATATGGGGGAGATTTCACACCAGTCACCATAATCCATGTAGACATCATGGGTAAAAGAAGGTCATAATTTTAAGATGAACCCTTTTCAGAATAGACTTGTGGATGCACAAGGCAATTTAGGTCTTATACCTTTTGCTAGGTATAGGATGCGCTGACAACATAAGGTAGAGTGTTGTATCATTACTATAACTCTTATGTGATGATTGTCGGTTAGAGAAACTCCATTAGCAGTTATTGTATTTTAATATAAATCAGTTCATTGTATTTTTACATACATCTCAGAGTTTCTTGAATCTTTGCATATACAAAGAGTTTGTAGCATGTTTGCAACGAAATTTCCTTTATATTTCACTTGTTTAAATCTGGTTTATAATGAAATTTTTTTAGTAAATATTCATGAGTTGAGAAAAGAAAATTTAAGTGTTTTTGTCATAATCTCTTTCAAGATTATATTGTATTAACATTCCAACTAGCATACTCATGCATTCAAGGTACTGATGTCAATTGGCCTGCATCATATTATAATGCATACGCATATAACGAGGATCAAAATCAAGCGCAGCGTTGATCCAGTTGAGTACTTCAGAGTAAGTTGGTGAGCCTTCTGCCTCTCTGTAGGACATCTTTTATTTCTTTCTAGTTATTTCAATATAATGTTGTGGGGTTTGTCCCAACATCTCTTAGTCAATTTAGAGGTTTCATAGGCAATTTAGTAGTTTAATAATCTTTACATTTTCATTCTTATATTAAAGACTTGGGTTGACATTTTGCCCAAGTTGGAAAGTTTAAATCTATAAGACATTCCTAGTTATTTTATTATTCAGTTAAGATAAGTTCTTTTATTCTTATAAGAGTGATGGTTTTCATCGGCAGGGTCAAGAAAGTTAGTCCAAGGGTCCTCTCGAATCATGAAATGGTTATATAGTGCAAGTCCAACCCAGGGTGTATGCTCACGGAATGACATGGAGATCGAGGATTAGAGTTCTAGTTTAGTAGGTAGCTAAACATTATGTAGTTTTCCGTGTTAGGGTTATTTTTCATCATTCGTAGACTATCTTGTTTCTTAATTCAATTGTTACATTGTTTTCTTTGATTTAGTTACAATATTACTTATGGTTGTTAATGATACAAGGGTCTACCTATAACAACATATCTACCTTTACAAGGTTAAACTAAGATTGTGCAAACACTACCCTGCATATTCATGTGGAATTACAGTCGATTATGTTGTTGCCGTTGCTTTTAATTATTCAGCTATGAACAAAGCAATTTGTAATTTTTAATCAAGAAAATGGAAGGGAAAGGATAATCTAGATACCAATCTATACTAGAATAGTAAAATTGAATCAAAATAACAAAATAAAACAACACTCTTGTAAGATGTCATAGGATTGTAAGAAAAACAACAGTGCATTCTTTTCCATTTTTTTAGAAAAGACAATCAAGTCAATATATACTTCTTAAACTTGAGAACTTAATTTTAAAAATTGCTTTTATAGGAAGTAACAACTTTTCCATTCTTTGTTGGAATATAAATAATTCAATATTATAAAAATGTAACTTAAATTGCTTAATAAAGTTTAACTAATTACAATTTTAATCATTTGAACAACTCTTATCAAAGTGTGACACTTTTGAATTTTTAATATGCAAGTGAACAAATTTGTGCCCAATTCACTACTTTTTAACAATTCTCATGATTGATTATATTTTTCAACTTCCTTATCCTTCACATACTTCCATTGTGCATTTTATGAGTTGCAGGGATGAGTGACACAATACCTAAGGTGTTTGAATATGTTATGTAGAAGATCTTCAGTTTTGAACGATTTATTTTTAGAAAGTTTGTCAAAAGTACACATTATGGGTAAATAAAGTGTCTTTGTGTTTTCGTAGCTTAATTACCTCCAACTGGTTATTTATGGATTGGGCTAACAAACATTTTGCATAGTGACTTTAAATTTCATGGCTAGGCTAGTCTTAGATTGGATATGAGCAAGATGAGATCTTTGGAAATTCTAGATGGTTTATGATTGTTTGTGTAAGATTTGATCGTGTTTCCTAGTATCTAATACATTAAGGAAGACATAGGAATTTTTCAAAATTGAATCTGTGTGGGTAAAACTCCGATTATAGAATTCTATGTGAAGAATATATAACGTACATATTAAAGGTTAATTGTTAAATGAGGGATTTGGGAAGACTTTATGTCTCCATGCAGCAACTATAGTAGGTTTATGCCTCTACAATGAGATAAATTAATTCCCGTTATATTGGGGTTTCCCCAATGGTGACACCATTATAGCAGGGTTTCGATACGGAAAAAAACTCTCGAACCCTCTTATTATCTTAAAATTCATTCTTGAGAAAAGAAATGGAGACTTAGGGAAACCTTCCCCTGTTTTTCCACCAAGATCTTCAATATGTGTAAGTTAATTAGTTCCCCAACTTGTGTTTTCATTCATATGACCTTATGTAACACCTTGAATATATAAGACACATTGTAAATCATAACTTAGGTGTCATGAAGGTTAAGTAATGTTTCTAAGTCCATTAAAAATTAATATAGGTTATCTAGGAGGTTTAAGAACAAAAACATCAAAGAAAGTCCATGACGTTCGAGAAGTATGTTAAAAGGGATGTTCGTGTGCCTTAGCCTAATTCACTAACTTTTAGGAGTCGAAAATGTACGAAAATTTGTATATTAGTAGCTAATAGGTGTATGAGTGGTTTCATGGTTGAAACGTCCATGTATCACTCCCCAAGGACAAGGCCAGATCCCATGAAGAGGACCCTTGTAGTTTGATACACCATTACATGGAAGTCTGCATCAACGGGACAGAAGACGGCCCGTGTGTGGGATGACTGGGCGTCGATGCCAGTATTTCCCCACACTTAGGAAAGTGGAGAAGTCCCCTTCAGCTGTACAACCTCTGAGCTTATCGACGGAGTGTAGAGGTGCAGGCTACGGTCCGTTTGGCGGATGGATGAAGCGTGATGCAACCATCATACCACACCTAGACAATTGGAAGAAGATCTTGCCTACACAGTCTCTGAAAAAGCCAACAGAGTGTTGGACGGAGGGGGGATAGTGTATCGACTCACACATGGTCCATCGATCGGGGCTTCATTTGTGAGGGTCGAGTTTCCTACCTAATTTAAGTCGATGTCATTTAATTAGTTTGGAGGTTCGATTTTTTAGTTTGAGATTAAGAGATTATAATTATGTTTATTTAAGACCCAATTTAAATAATCATAACCATCTTTAATATACTGACAACTATAAAATAAACTCTCTCCCTCCTCTTTTATTTGTCTCTACATGAACTCACCATTAAACACTAGCAAGGACTAAGGTTTGGGGCTTGAAAGGGACGAATTAACCATCAAATTGTTGACAAACATTAAGGTATGAGTTCTATTCACCTTTGAGACTCATTCCTCTAAGGGTTCCTTTAAAATAAATTTCAAAATGTGTGTTTTCTTATGGGTTTCATTCAAATATAAATAGATGTTACGAATTGAGTTGTTATTGATTTCAGAGGTTTATATTGAGTATATTGACATGTAATTCAACTTTTTTATGGAAATTGTTGATGTTTTGGTCTAAATGAAAGAATATGATCCTCCATCCCTAACGCTAGGTAATGATCTTGACCTATACTATATTGTGATCATTCAATTAAGTTAGTTGTTTATTAGATTACTATAATATGGTGTTATTTTGATAAAATTAAGATTAATTATAGGCCTATCATGCTAGTTTTTGAGATGTTGTTTATGTTATAAAATGTAAAGGTAAAATTATCTTATGTATCTTGTCTCAAGTTGTGATCTAAAGTTGAAATATGTTATATAGATACAATTGGGTTTGAATTGTATGATCATGTTACTCCCCAAATTGGGTTGACTTATGGGTTGATGGCAAGACCTTGATAATAGACTATGAGGAAGACTTGGTAAGACTTAGAATCGCTATTTTTACTTCCAATTGTGATTAATTGTTGTTAAGTCATGAAACTACATTAGAGTATGGCTTATACAAGGATTGCAGTATGGTATAATTTTGAATTAAAATGTCTTGAGTATGTTGTGAAGTTGATTAAGGTGTATGTGATATAAGGATGGTGAAAACTATCAATGTGCATGGATATGCTGTGAAATGCTAATATGTTAACCTCACGTATATGAATAATGATGAATGGACTTATACTCTTACAATTCTTATTGATCAGTTAATGATGATGATTATACAAGGGGTAGACCCTATCGCCTAAATTAATCTGTGATTGATAAATAAAGGATTAAAGACATTTCAAAAAGAGACTCTAGCTTATAACCGAGTGAACTAGATTAAGGGGTGTCCCTTCGCACATAGGGAAGATAGCAACACTATGTTATTATTGATATTGAAGACTATAATGCATGGCGCACAAAGAGGGTTCTAGCTAAATCTCCTCGGTCTTGAATTACGTTCCTCCATAGGAATACTAGCTAGTTGATCCCACGTAATTACTATGTTTCATGTTTTGGTACTACCTTAGCAAGTAGTACGTCATCTTTCGGTGTACGGTTTCATGAAAACGGATTCCACACTAGCTCATGTGGTCTATGTTTGTTAGGGAAATATGTTCCCAAAAGGTAAAACGAATTAAAGGACTTGAACTCTAACTTGGGTAACCTAAGAGGTCTAGCTTTGTCTAGATAGGGGTATGAGACTCTACCTAAACATTGCACTAGTTAGCCTTGAGTGGAGTCTTAGTAGGAGATTAAGATATATGTTTATTTTATGATAATATATGATGCATATATAACTACCATGGCATTTTCTTGATACTATATGTTGATTAGTTTATTTTTGAATATGCCTTGTGTTGTAATATTAATATATAATTAAATGTAAACCTAAATGCATGATATGTAAAGTTGGACATTTGTCATGTTTTCTTGTTGAGGAAACTTGATTGAGTAATGTCATGGGGGTTTGGTTGGTCATTAAAGTTGTTGAATTAATAAGGACTTGTGAGTAGTTTTCTTGCTTATTATGATATGTTTAACTCTTATTTAGTCTTGTGATATTATTCCTTTATGTTAAGGTTGTAGTAAATCATGTGTTTCAAGTATGTTGGGATAAGTATTACTTATTGAGATAGTAAGCACCTTTGATTGGTTTATATGACTTACTTTAATTTGCATTAAGTCCCTCAAGGAGTAAATTGGTATGTTTTGACAAAGAGGTCCCTTTCAGTATGTTTTTCTTTGTGTATGTGCATAAGATCCCATTCTTAGTACATGTGGAGTACTTACCCCATTTTCTTCCCTTTTTGCCAAACATTTTAGGTTCAGGTTGTCGAAAGGTTTGGAAGGCAACATTGTTGAAGGCTTGGATTCTTCCTTTCATCCAAGTAGGGTAGGTCCTCAAATTTCGAGGGCAATGCCATACTCTAGATTACGAATTTTATTATGAGCTTATTGTCTCTATCATTCATTTCCTTTGTAATTGATTGTTGTACTTTCGTACAACCTATATATGGTCTTGTTTAATTGATGTACGGGATATGCCCATATTGTGATATTCATTTAGATGGTATAAGATAAGACAATCGTTGGGACTATTTCTATATTTTATGTATATGTATGTGCAATAAAAGTAGAATATATATTATGTGTATGTAGAGGTCTATGTAAACCACCAAGTAGTGTATGTAGAGGTCTATGTAAACCTCCAAGTAGTATATGAATATATATTATGTGTATGTAGAGGTCTATGTAAATCTCCAAGTAGTGATAGTGAATGTTTTAAATTTTTCCGCATCTTTCAACCAATGACTGTAATGTAATGAAACTAATGCGCTAGTCTTAGTACTTGAAAAGTACGACGACGCGGGTTACGTCTAAGGGATAAGCCCGAATGTGAAACTTAAAATAAACAATATTACTCTCGGGGAAGGGTTTTAGCTTGAATTAATTATAGAAAAGACTTTTGATGTGTGGAATGATCACAAAATGGCCCAAGGTTAGTGTTTTCTACTATAATACGGGGAATCTTATTCCATTATTAATTTATTGTCGTGCTTTATTGTTTTTATAGACTAAGATAAGCAAAAATTCATAACAGCGGAAAATCTCAAGTTCTTTAAAGCTTCGAAAGCATGATCTGAGATTGGTGATATATTTGTGTTTTTCATGTTTATTTTATATATGCTTTTTAATTACATCATCAGTAATGTATGCATGATATATATTAAGGGATATCATAAACATGTGATGTGAAATAAAAGATGTTGTAATATGCATGCAATAAACATGTAACATGAATGTACATGTGTATTTGTGATTCATTGTGGTTGTGATTGTATAGTATGTTGATGATTGGGATCGGGGGCCACATAAAGAGCATACTATTCAAAATGACAAGTAACATGCATAAAGGTTAAAATCTCAAATAAAACACACACAAACACAAATAGTACAAGTTCAAAAAAGGATACAATATATAGACTTTTCTCAAAATAAAAAAAAAACTACCTAAAACTAAACGGAAGGAGATAGGTATGATCTAGAATTCCATAAGTTCACCCTCATCTCTGAGTCCTAATGGAACCAGCTCGATATTAGTATAGATGAATGATATTTGGTGTTGCATCCTCAAATCATATGCATAGTGTACTAATAGTACCAAAAAACAGGTATTTAGTAGGCATCACAAATCGACTGATCTTGAAAAGTAAAGACATTATTAAAAGCAAGAAATTAATCTATAGAGGTCAATTGAACGGAAAGTTAACAATACTAAATACGAGTCTAGGAAGGAGTAGAAGAAAACAACAAGATACTAAGTATAACCTAACTAGACATCAATAAGCTAATAAGGTACACTTATGCACAAGTTTAAGAAAAATTACCCGAATGGACCACCAAAAGACTAATTATCACATAAAAGAGGTATAACTAAATAGTACAAAATTTTGTCAATCAAGAACAAAAAAGGCATATACCAAGCTTTAATCAAAGATATAACACCAAGGAATCCCATAGAACCATGCCACAAAGAATAAATCCAATTCAGGATAATATGCCCGAAACTCAAATTGTGGTTGTATTTAAGGTCCACAATCCTTGAAATGTACGACTGTAGGAGTGGTGTGACCCGACCTTAATCTTTGAATATATGAACTTTTGAAGTAGAGTACCATGTCAAGTCACCATCATAAGTCCATCAGGGATCGACGTCCACCAAAAGCTTGTAATCTCATGCCACTCTAAACCTAAACCCAATCGAATTTTCATCATTGAAAGAAACCCAAAAGTAGAAAATAGAATAATTTGATCCGTAGTAAAAAGGAAATTACGGAAGACATATTATCGTAGTTGAGTTACATATTATCGTAGTTGAGTTACCTCCTAGCTAAGGCTCATACTAATTTATCCAAGTGTGCTACACTATTCTGTGGGCAGCTAAGCCGTTTGAGGCAACATCAGAGACTTCTAAGACATATAAACTTCGAAAATGTGAGTATGATGAAAACACTAGCCTTTTCCAAGTGAAAGGACAATAACAAGCTTCTCAATATCATACAAGAGCATGAACAAATACCACATGGTAAGGCATGCTCATGAAGCCAAAGTATGATGTTACTACTAATTAAATACCTAAAATTAAAGCATAAAATGTGATTTCTACCTTGTATACATGATTCATCTACCAAACAATACAAATTCTAACTAATTAACATGAACTCACACTCTCTAGCGTAATCTAAAGACTGCGAAGCCATAACCTACCTCAATGAAGACGTACATGCTTTAAAATGTAATTTCGATGTTCTACCCTTCCTAACGACCTTCGATCACTATGATATAATTAAAACACATTCACACTGTCAATATAAGTTTTTTATCTCAATAAACAGAATAATTAGAGATGAACCTAAAATTGAGTCAAAAAAGGATTGTGGGACCCATACTAAGAATCCTAAAATTTTGAATGTTTTAAAAGATCTAAATTAAGTTACATTACTTTTGTCCCCAAAATAGACACAATTTATATCTCATAAAGACAGACTCAACAACATGTAATAAAATCACAATAATTCAGCGAATCAATAAGATAGTTGTCATTCGAGATAAAATTTACCTCAAATTGATTCTTACTACACTTCCCCAAAAACTCTAATAAGAAGACACACACTTACAAGAGAATATTAAAAAATAGTGGTCTAAAACTCTTGAAATCGATTTAGAACTTTAGGTTCAACTATGTCATGGCCCAAGCTACCCCCGAGATGCATACAGGAGACATAGGACTAGAAGTGATCCCAAGCTAACCTTCCTAGCATGATAATGAGCATACTAAAGAAAATAACTAAGGCAGAAGATAAATCACAATTTAAAACGAAAAGATTAGGAATACCTATACTCAATAGATGAGATATTCGAAATACTGACAAGTTAAATACAGGAGAATTATTAACTCACTACTAAGATGAAACTAAATATGTCTGAAATAGCCTCTATACAGACTAGAAATGCTAGGACAGGCCCAACTATGTCTAGAAAAAACTCAAACTAAAGGACTAAATACTAAAAAGAATTTCATGACTATTGTCCTCGGAGAATGAGGACTCACCAACAAATCGACTTAATTGGAGACTAGAAATCGATCTAAGCGCGATATGGATGCTGAGAACCTTAACCTACATCACGAGAAGATGTAGCACACGTATGCATCAGTACATGAAGGTACTGAGCATGTACGATATTGTAAAGCTAAAATAAAACATAACTGAAAAAGCACAAAAGCAGTAGAATAATTGGTACATGACACATACTGAATTTTGATCTAACTAGATGCAATGATCAAATCTATAAAATGATGAGATTGAATACTAACTTATTTGTAAATATGATCAATGGAAGAAAGTCTGACTGAACTATGTATAATACCTCTAAAAATGACTTAGGTGAAAATAGGGACTAATTTGTGTGATATGAAGTATTGAAGTCCTGATATTTTTAAAATGATGTTTGAGCTTGTGTCACAAATTTTTTTTTTATGTTTGAAGTCAAACATCAATGGACGACCTAGACGTTCGACGACTAGTCACCTATGTGGCCTATGTGTTTTCATGTTATTATTGATAGGTAATTTGTTTATGAGGTCTTTATATTATTTATAACAGTGTTTTAAGTCAGCAAGTTGAGTTTGGTAATGTTTGGAAGTCAAACTTCCAAGAACGTCCAGTTACGTTTGAAAGATAATTTTTGGATGTCCTTGTGAGTTGGGTGTGTTTTAGCATGTTGCGTGGATGGTTTGATGTTGAACTTTTTTGGAAATATTCATAATACCTAGAAGTACGTGTTTAGAGGTTTAATATTTGATTAGGTCTCCACCTAGGCCCCACAAGGGGCCCTAGAAAGGGGACCCCAACTTCGAGCTCAACACTACGAGGCAGTGACAATTGATTGCCCAAACGACGGCTAATCGACCAGATGACAGCTAGTAGATGAGTGGTTTAGATGTATCCATGTAGTCTTTAGGTTGAGGAGCTGGATAATCAACCAACTAAACCCATCTACGAGGAGTGGTCTCACCAACGGACCGTCGATGCTAGAGTATCGATGGTACTGTAATCTGCAAGCTTTTGTGTTAAGACTTGGGGCTTTTCGGGAATTTAAAACCAATTCTTATAAAATGGGAGGAACGTTAATTTGGGTTATTATGGGTATTTTAAGAGTTTATGAATCATGAAAGTCTCATTCAAACCCTTGCACCAAGATCAAAACTCATTCCCTCAGAAAGTTTCTTCGAAAACCTCCATGAGAGCTTAGGGTGAAGATAGATCTTCAATGAAATCTGTTCTTCAATTATCATTGGATTATTCTAATAAGGTATGGGGTTTATTATCTAATGATTTCTATCACCTTAGAGTTCATTTCAAAGATGATTTTCAATGATTTCAAAAAAATGAAAAAGTCAAATTTGTACTCTATGTCTCGGGTTCTTGCATGAAACATTTTCAAATCTTAATATATGATATTATTTATTTATAATTTATCTTTACCAATGAAATTTTCCATGAACCCTTAAACATCTCAAATCTCTCAATTTGACTAAAATATGAGTTATGTGATCATGCTTTAATATTAATGAATTAATGTACATGGTTATGGGATCTTGATTTATGTATAGATTATGATTGTATGGTTTATAGTATATTTTTATTTGATCAATTTATTATTGTTAATTAGTATATCCATTTAATATTAAGCTTATTGAATTGATATTGACTTAATGCTTATGAATTTTAGTGTAGTTTTCGATGCGCTATTGAATAATGTAAGAATTATTTTCAATTGATGTCTTATTTGTGTTAGATTGATAAATATATGTTTATTGACTTAGATTCATTGATTATTAAATTTTATGTATTAAAATTGATATTCATGGCCATGGGTAAGGGCCTTTTGGTATTTAATTGGATGATTTAGATTTGGTTTGAACTAGTGAGATTGAATGGGTGGTATGCTTCCCTAACTCTCTCAATGTTATGTAAAAAATTTGTAATACAATGATGATTTGTATGGTCCACTTATGGTGGCAGTACTATGTGTTTTACTTGTAAATGACGTGCCGTGTAGATGTTACTTTATGTAATATGATAATTATGGCCTTGTTGGCACTACTTGAATTATTATGATGATTTGTGTAGTTGTGTTATGTGAAGTATGATCAGATTTATCTACATGTGACTAAGTCAAAGTATGTGGTCCAACTATGTATATTAGGAGATCATGTTGTACTATGATTATGTGCTTATGAGTGTATTCTTAGAGTTGTTGCATGATCATTCCTACATTACTATATAAGTCCACGATGGACATATGGATGATGATATGGTAATGTATAAGATGACATAAAGATGATAAGGGTTATTTCTAAGTGCTTTAAAGAATGATATGTTAAATGTAATAAAGTAAAGAATGTTGTGTATTTTTTTGGTAGACTTGTGTCCCTTACTTGATACATATATTAATCATGTGTGTATACAAGATGTCTTTACTAGGTAGGCTTAGTACATCCTTTCTTGCATGAATGAATGATATGAAAAACCTTAAATGATGATAACGTAAGACCCCAAAAGTAACATAGGTTAACTAGAGACTAACATGTTTCATTTAATGGTTTAAAGTCCTAAATAGGTCTAATATATGATATAGATAAAGTTACTAAACTATTAGGTTCATTGGAAGTCAAACGTCAAGGGACGACTAAGACGTTCGACGACTAAATGACCTATGTGCCTCATATGTAGTTCTATATGTATATGTGGGACTCATTATGTTGTAAGGTCCTTAAACGATTTATCATATAATTTATTGACAGTGTGTAAACTTTCGTAGATTTTGGAGGTCAAACGTCCATGACGTTCGAAAATATGCCTTGAAGTGACCTTGTGTGTGTAGGAATGTTTCGTCTAGTTTTACGTGTTCGTTTTTGAATAAATTCATGTGAGAGGTTTTAAAATCATGGATGATCGTATTTGGATTGTAAAAGTCCAGGAAATTATAACCAAGGACCAACCAAGGGTCCTTGAGGAAAGACCTAAGTTGGCGGCCATAACTGCCAAAAGGCAGTCCACCTACGGAAAGCAATTGACGTCAAGGTGCCTGGTCAACGCCCCATAGATTGTGGGAGCAGTTAGTTACTTAGACTGGGTGGAAAATATACCAGTACCCACCCTTTGAACCCATTGACGGTTTACAGCACACCCCGTAAGTGTACTTTCGCCCCGTCGATGGGCAGCTTGTCGATTATCCTGTGTGCCTGCGTGTAGTCACAATTAAGTCTAGGGGTGAACTTGTAAATTAACCCCACTTATTAATGGATGTATTGGTTGTTTATTAATGGTATATTGTGTATTTTAAACATGTATATAAGTGTATAACATGATTGGATTCTTCCAAATGAAAACCCCAAAATCCGTTAAGAAATCCAAAGACTCCATTGAAGTCCAAATTCAAGGAATACCTTGCCGTGGCATTTTAAGTGGAAATTATTCACAAAACTGAAGAATTATCATCATTTAGGTATGACTTTTGATTCTTTAATCTCGTTTCATTAAGGATCCCAATCTTCGAGATGTTTTTCAAAGTTGAATTGTCCAATTTCATGATTCTATCATGGGTTCTTGCATAAAGGATTTATAAACATTGAATTGTGATCTAATTTATATTGTATTGATTATTTCAATCTAAATTACCTATGGACCCATAATTTGGATGAACCCTAGTTTTTTACTATGATGTAAGTCACTTGTTATTATGCTAATGTTGAGGAATTCTTATTAGGAATTCTTATGTACTTTCTTATGGGATTTCTAATGATGAAATCATTATAAAAAATTGATATCGATGTTGTATTAGGTGAATGAGTTCACATTTCATTAACCTAGTTCGCTGATTATTGTAGTTTTTATGTTGAATTGTTGGTTATGGCCTTATATAAGTGTCTTGCATTATCGAATTGAGTTGACTTTTAATTGAAGTGTTTAGGATGATGTAGGGGTATGCTTCCCTACTTAACTTATTTTTATGTTTTTTTATACTTGAAGTCTATTGTGATTTGTATGGACCAATTATGTTTGCGGTTTTATGTGTTTTACTTGCGATTGATGTGGCTTTGCAATCGTTACTTTATGCAATATGATTATTACTTGGACTTATTGGCAACTACTCGAAGTAATATGATTGTGAAGTTTGATTATGTGAAGAATTACAATATCTAACTACATATGAAGTCATATATGTATTCTTCTATTCATGTTGTCTTAGGTGATCATGATAGACTATGACTTTGACATTATTAGTATAGTTTTAGGGTTGAGTCTTGATTATTGCTACTTTACTATGAGTCTAGATGGAGTATATTGATGATGTAATGATTGTATATAGGATGACTTGAAGATGTTAGGTGTTTTCCTATGTGATTCTATAATTACATACATTATGTGTTAAAAGTGAAGTATGTGGTGTGTTGTCTTGTTTGACTCGTGTCGCCTTGTTTATGTATATATGATTATGAATATGTTGTATATTGATTTAGGAGGTCAAAACTCTTAGTCTCGAATGTATGAATGACATGTGACTTTAAATGAACTTAAGAGAGTGTTTTATGAATGTAAGGTTAAGATTGTTGAAGTTGCAAGCCATAATGGTATGTGACTTATTATGAGTGTTTTTGAGGGTCATTTAGGTATGGTTAAGTGGTTGTATGGGAGGTATCTCTTTGTGTTTCTTAAGTGAGTCTTAGGATAGCTTTTGGTGAGATAACAACATGCTACAAATTGTTAAAAAGGAAGACAAGGGAATTCACAGTAACAGTGCGGTATTTCACTATACATTGAATTGAACTCACTATAATGTGGGTTCTAAAATGATGATTTTTGGGTAAATTTTTCCTTCTGTGTTTCTATGTTGATAAATGTTATTCTTATGATTAAAATTTTATTTATTCATGTAAAGTTTCATATTTCCAATAAAAGTCTGTTTCATGATTTTTATGCCTAGTTGCATACTTAGTACATGCGGTTTTATTAACTCCATGCTTTTATCTTTATATATAGCTCTTGGTAGGTGATGATCCTTTAGAAGAGATGTTTTGGACTTAAAAGATCGTTCAAGAGAAGTTGAAGTATGTCCTCACATGACTCGAGGGCGTATATGTCTTTTATATTTTCATTCATATTATTATAATAGACTAAGTATCCCTATATTCTTAATCTGAAGTTTGCGTCGTGTACTATGTATTGTTGTTTCTTAAGATGATGAGATTGAGACTTAGTATTTACTATTACTTTTATATGAAGGAGATTTTAAACACTATATTATGTTTTTCAAAAATTTTAAATCCGCACTACTTTTCACTATGTTTATGTGATGAATGATATGAAATGGCTTGTATAAGACCTATGAAAGGTTGAGTAGGCTGGTTAGAATCTGAGATTGTACCCTATCTTCTATGTTGTGGTTTCGGGATATGACAAGCTTGATATACGAGCATAATTTGTGAAAGTAGTCTTAGGAATGGAAATGTCACATCAAGTCTCGTCTAGTAAAGTCTTGACCATTGGTGTGATTCGCGACACATCTATGGGTGAGAGTCTATAGGATGATAGAGATTCCCCTCTTTCCTACTTCTATGTCGTTTGGTACAGTAAACATTATGATATCCTTCTTATGAGTTTCCTTGTGTTTACTGTGATATTAATACTAAAAGGATGGCCGCTAGATGGTTTGAAGAGGAGAGGGTGAACAAGGAGATTCCTCCTCAAGTTAAGAAAGTTGAGAAAGTTCCTCAAGGTGGGCAAAGAGTCTAAGGTGCTAAAGTTCCTCCCCAAGGTGATAATATTCCTAATGTGGAGGGAGGCAATGAGGTGCCGGTGGTTCATCTGAAGTTGACTAGTCAAGAGATTAGAGAGGCATTGCTTTCTCGAGCCCAAGACAAGACTACTCAAATTAATTTCAGTATAATTCCTAAGGTTGTGGAGAGCACTATGACATCTAGATTAAATGATTTTTTGAGGATGAATCCTCCAATCTTTCTGGTCTCTAAGGTGGGAGAGGATCCCCAAGAGTTCCTTGATGGGGTATATAACGTTTTTAGTTCTATGGGAGTTTCATTTAATTAACCTAGTTCATTGATTATTGTAGTTTTTATGTTGGATTTTTTGTTATGGCCTTAGATAAGGGTTTGTCTTATCGAATTGAGTAAGTTGACATTGAATTGAAGTGTTGCGGATTATGTGTGGGTATGTTTCCCTATTTTGCTTATTTAGATGTTTTTATGTACTTGAATTCTATTGTGAATAGTATGGTTCACTTATGGTGTTGGTGGAATGTATTTTACTTGTGATTTATGTTTCCTTGTCGGCGTTACTTTGTGCAATATGATGATCTTGGCCTTATTGGAAACTACTTTAAGAAATATGACTAATTTTTTAGTTTAATTATGTGAAGCATGAAAATTTTATCTACATGTGAAGAGATATATGTGTTCTTCTATTCATGTTGTCTTAGGTGATCATGTTAGACTATGACTTTGACATTATGAGTATAGTCTTGGTTTGAGTCTTGGTTATTCCTACTTAGATATATTATTATATGTGGAGTATATTGATGATGTTATGATAATATATAGGATAAATTGAAGATGTTAGGTTGCTTCCTATGATATTCTATAATGGCTTGCATTATGAGTTAAAAATGAAGTATGTGGTATCTTGTTTTTGTTGACTTCCGTCCCTTGCTTGATGTATATATGATTATGAATATGTAATTTCTTGATTTAGGGTGTTAGAATTCTTATTCTCCAATGTATGATCGACATATGACTTTAAATGAAATTAAGAGAGTCTTTTATGTGAAAACATTGACTAAATGGTGGTGTTAATATTGTTGAAGTTGTAAGGCGTAATGGTATCCTTCAAAGTAAAGGAATGATGGATTTACGGTTAGTTTGATGGAATGACATGATATTAATCCTTAGGAAAGTAATCACGAGCTTCTTGTTGGCATTGTGAGGTAGTCTTAGTGGACCATCTTCAGTAGGGTAAATATGATTGTGGTATGAACTAGTTATGGAACCCTTTTATGTGAATCTAATTTGTAAATTACTCTATTAGAAAGATGTCTAGCACCGAGTGAGTATCATAAGGGAAGTAGTTCTAGTTAAATATGAGACAAGAATACAAAGAAGCCCTTCATATTCCTTAATCATGTTCCTACACGGGATGCGTTCAACTTATACCATTGGCAAGTAGAACAACCTCATTGGAGTAGGATAGAACACTACATTCCATTTCTTGCTATCATGGTCTATATCGGTTATTTCTTATTCTCATCATGTGGAATACCTATTAGCATTGGATAAGTATATGAGGTTTAGGTGGTGGTATTGAACGCTATTAGGACATTGCACCATAGGCTTTGAAGGTGTTTGTTGGAGTTCCTAGGTCTTGTCCAAAACTATTAGTTGGATGTCCTTTATATGATGCATGAGTCTTAATCAACTAATAAAATAATGACTTATGTTAAGAAGTATATAAATAAATGAGTACCTAATCTAATGTGATGTAAGCATTCCTTAGCTAAAATGTAAAGAGGGCATAAAGGATGATCTCTTCATGTCTTATCTTTGGAGGTCTTGAAGATGACTCTAGTTTGGGAAGGTTGTTAGTTTTGTCGACATGATCTAAGCCTTCATTAGTACTAAGGATTATATAGGTAATCTTGAGGAGGTCACTATGGACGTTATCTTCTTGATTTACTTGAGTAGGTCTTTTGACAGGCTTTTGGAAGAAAATATCATATCACCTATATGTTGATAAGTGTTCTTGAAGTGTGTATGTGACTTATTATAAGTGTTCTTGAAGGTCATTTAGGTATGTATAGGAGGTTGTATGGGAGTTCTATCTTTGTGTTTCTTAAGTGACTTTTAGGATATATTTTAGTGAGATAACAACATTCTAAAAATTGTTATAAAGGAATACAAGGGAATGCACTGTAACAGTGCAGTATTTCATTGTACAGTGAATTGAACCCACTATAATGTGGGTTCTAAAATGACTATTTTTTGCTAAATGATTCATTATGTGTTTTAAAGTTGATAAATATTGTTCTTATGATTAAAACTTTATTCATAAATTAAAAAATTCATATTTCCAATAAAATTTTGTTTTTATGATTTTTATGCATAATGCCATACTTAGTACATGTGGTTGTACTAACTCCATGATTTTATCTATCTATATAGTTCTTTGTAGGTGAGGAGCTTTGAGAAGAGAAGACTTGGACTTAGATGACCATTCAAGAAATGTGCGAGTATATCCTCACTTGACTCGAGGACATATCTGTCTTTTATATTGTCATTCAAAGTTTTGTAATAGACTAACTATCCCTATATTTGTAATATGAAGTATGGGCCGTGTCCCAAGTATTCTTTTCTGTTAACATGATGAGATTCTGACATAGTATTTCTTATTACTTTTATTTGATGAAGATTTCGTAGAATATATTAGTTTTTGTGAAAAGTTTTAATTCTGCACTACTTTTTACTACGTTTATTCGATGAATGATATGAAAGGGATTTATAAGACCTCTGACTGAGTTTGTACCCTAACTTCTAGGGTGTAGTTTCGAGATGTGACAAGTTTGGTATCAGATCATAGGTTTGTGAAAGTAGTCTTAGGAGTCGAAAAGTATCATCAAGTAACGTCTAGTAGAGTCTTTACCATTGGTGTGAGTCACGAGGTAGAGTAAATATTATGAATATCCTTCTTATGAGTTTCCTTATGTTTACTAGGAGATGAATTCTAGAAGGATGGCCGCTAGAAGGTTGGAAGAGGAGAGAGTGAATGAGGATATTCCTCGTGAAGTTTAGAAAGTTGAGCAAGGTCCTCAAGGTTGAAAATATCTATATACATGTGATGTCATATGTGGGAGTTACTTTTAGGGAGATGGCAGAGTTGGCTTAGTATCAATTGACGGATGTTTATGAATTTATTACACTCAATGGAAGAATAATAGAGTGGAGGAGTCGGGTACTATTGAGTGGGAAGAATTTAAGGAAGATTTTCATCATAAGTACTTTCCCCAAGTGAGGAGAGAAGTTAAGGTGGAGGACTTTATCAATCTCAAGGAAGAAAAAATGAGTATTGAGGAGTACTCTTTAAATTTCAACTTTGTCTGGGTCTTATGTCTAATCCAAGCGATGAAAAGAGTCATTTTGTGATGGGGGTAGTCGACTTAGTGATGGCGGTATTATATATTGATATGTTGCATGATGATATGACCCTATCTAGACTCATGGTGTATACAAAATAGATTGAAGACTCTAAAATTATGATGATGGCCATAAGTTTTGAAAAGGAGTGGTACTAATGATTAACACAAAACTAGGTTTAAGAAGTGGATAAAATATAAAGAAGAATCTAAGAGTGATAAGTTCAAGGTTGAGAAAGGAGGTGGTTCCAAGCATTGCAAGCCTACTTGTGCCAAATGTGTCAACAAAAAATATGATGAGTGTCTAGTAGGTACCATAGTTTCGTTGGTTGTGGTAAGGAAGGACACAAGATTAGAGATTTTCCTATGATTACTTCTAGAGGAAAACAGGGTAAGTAAATTGCTCCTAGTGTTCCAAAGGATGATGCTTCACCATAGAGGAGTTTCTATGCACTTTGTTCTAGAGAGGAGAAGCCCGATGAGAAAAACGGTGATAACGATGTTGGTAAGTTCTCTTTTTTTGTTGTTATATGATGTCTTTTCAGTGGGGGGGTATAGTTATTAGATATGATAGAAGTCCTTAAATTTATTGCTTGTGCATGATATAAAGGAGAATGGTTGAAATTTAATTTCATTAACTTCGTGCATTGTATGTTTTATGAAGACATGATTATGTTGTAAGATGTGTTTATATGGTGTTACCTTTTATATTAGCATGTTTATATTATCAATTCCTCAGATTTGGAATTTTGAAATGTTTTTGCATAAAATCTCTGTAACACTAAAAATTATTCATTGTTATGTTTTGTGAAAATTAACTAATTGATTCTTTTGTCTAAAATTTTTGTAATGTGGTTAGAAATAATGTATATAAGTATGATATTAAATATAAAATGAGTTTTTTTTATTTGGAATGAAGCATGTGAATTTTGTAGCATAATGAGTTATAGAATTGTTTTCTAGTTCTTATTGTATTGTGAATCTCTTATTTATGTGAAGTTGATTTTTTTCTTCTTGTTTATTTGTTGTATGGTTTGTGTAAAAAACCTAAAAATGGCTATGCTAAGCAATGCTTAATGTGTCTAGAATGCCTAAGATTAGACTGTGTTCACAAAGATTGATGCGCGTAAAACCAGACCTCTAATCCCTTGCAAATTCGAAGCCAACAAAAATGGTGAGTAAGTTTAGATAGGAAAGATTGGGTCCAGATAATTAGGGCACCTGAAAAAGAAGATCTACCTAGATGAGCCTTAATCAAACTTAAAAAGGGATAATCGTAAGTTTGGAGGGGCTAGGGGTAAAATAGTCTTTTTCCAGGCTAAGGGTAGTATTGTAATTAGCCTAAATATTTATTTAACTAATTAATTAATATGGTGGAGGGTCAATTTGGGTATAAAGGGAAGAAATTAGCCCATTTAGTGAAATCTTGCTCCACCCGGGTGCGTACCTAGGTCGGAGTAATGACTTATTTTAATTATTTTATTTGGTTAATTAATTTGATTAATTAATATTTAATTTCTTATTTAAGAAAAAGGAAAAGTCATATTTTTATTTATTAATTTATATAATTAATACTAATTTTTCGAAGTCTCTCCCCAATATCCTAATCCTTATCTAACACACCCACACGTTTAACACCATATCTCTCTCACGTTCACGCTCAACTCTCTGTAAACAAGAGAACGAAAAGAACAAAAATGGAAAATAATAATATTCATAGATCTTGAACACTCAAATAAGCTTAAAAATGAAAAGTAAAAATAAATTTCTTTACGGTTTTTTCTTGTGGTATCGGTGGTGAAGTGTTGTCTTAGTAGGGAAATAGGCAGCACGTTGAATTAGTTTTGAACAACTTGAAATATGTATTTTCTTCCTTCTTGGTCACTTTCCCAATATACTATTAAGGCTTAGATTAATCTACTCGAAAACTATGGTTGTTTCTCGTTGCATGTCCCTGTAACTAACTCCCTATGATCTTATATTGCGTATGCTTGCTAGTAGAATTTAGGGATACTGTGTTTGTGGGGATGATCTCATTTCGAGGATGTTTTCATGATTATGTTTTAAGTTTAGTGTCTTTTAGAAATATGAATGTAGACACGTACGTATGTGCTCAAGATTGTGACCATGACTTTGAGTCTTTGTTTGAGCATGTTATTCACATAGAGATTACTCGTCTTTTATGTACAACTAGATGTTCTTATAATCGTGACGTTCACATGGTTGAAATGCTATGAATTCCAGTTAGTACAGATTATTAAATAATATCTCTAACTTGTCTTAAGAACCTTAACTAAAGACTAAGAAAGAGGTGCTCAAATGAACGTAATATTCTGCATAAAACATGTAATGAAGTCCCAGAAACTTGAAATCTGCTGCATATGATTTCAGGAAATTTTGGGCGTCTAAACATTAAACAAAATAGGTGAAGTTTGCAGGGCTTGAACCCAAGACCTCACTAAAGCATAACTTAACAATAATTAAAATTGGTGTGCTAATTGGGGCTAGAACTGTGTCTAGGGTCTAGCGAATCTCGATAGAAAAAAGGAGAAAATATATGTTCCTCTGGGTTTCGATCGCACGACACTGATTATCCCCCAAGCATATAATTCAAATGAAGTGAGGAGCACGTGATCGAACCTGTGTGCCCTTAGCCAGACTCTTCAACTTAAAATGTAAATAAAAAAATGTGAGGAGTGCGATTCATACCCACTCTCTTTAGGAAGGTAGCAAAGGAGATGAGAAAATATTGAAAAAAATGGGGGTTGTGGGGAATCGATCCAACAATCCCTCGACCAGTAGCAAAAATGACACTACACCATTTTCGGCCTACAGCAACACCACGTATGTGTAGCCTAGACTAGCAAAAAGTGTGGCCTTTGAGAAAAGTCTAGACATTTGGACATTCAGCAACACTTTTTAGGGGCTGCCCAAATGAAGCGTAACCTTTGACATTAGGCAACACTTTTTAAATGTTGCCATCTTTGGCAACACTTATAAAGCGTAGCCAAATAGGTATAAGGGCACGCTTTGAAGACGTGCATTAGCAACACCTATTTTTTGTTAGACTACACTTAAAAGTGTTGCCTTTTCAGATTTATTGGGCACACTTAAAAAGTATTGCCTTTTATTGGTCATCTATTGCAACATTTATAAAGTGTAACTTTATATCTCATCTATTGCAACACTTATAAGGTGTTACTTTATATGTCAGCTATAGCAACACTTAAAAATTGTAACTTTATATCTCATCTATTGCAACACTTATAAGGTGTTACTTTATATGTCATCTATAGCAACACTTAAAATTTTTTAATTTATATCTCATCTATAGAAACACTTATAAAGTGTTGTTTTTATATCTCATCTAGGGCAACATTTACAAAGTGTAACTTTATATCTATCTAAAGCAACACTTACAAAGTGTAACTTCAACATCTATAAGCCTACATGTAGCACAAATATATATAATATATTTACATACATACAAGTGACCCTAAAACACAAAATTAACTAATTAATCATTAAATTGAAGCTAAATATTTCAAATAAACTTCAAGAATTATTTCATGTATAACCAAAAAATAGAAAGTGATTGCTTAAAGATCTCTAATATCAAGAAGTTCCAAAAACCAAAAAGTGTCATTCGAACGTATATGACAACAATACAAAAATTTCTTCATCTTTTGCCACAATGGATAGATTTTACTTCTGGCCAAATTCAAATTCAATTACCTGTATTTTCCTGCACATTTAAAATAAAATTAAAAGTTTGTGAATTTATTGTGGAAGTGCATAATCAGAGAGAATTCACTGTAAGATAACCAATCAAAATCTAAATACAATTTAAATGTAAAAATTACACATTATAAAGACTACAACATTTGGTCAGTCTTCTGTTGTTGGCTCTCAAAAATTAAACTTCAAAAGTTTAATTTGTGCAGTCTTCTATTGTAAACTTCAATGTAAAAATTACACACAAGTAGTTCAAACAAACCAGTGATGACCACTGGAAACAAGGTTTATAACATAGTTTAGAAGTGTCCACAAAAATCAATACATAACAACAAGACATTATATTTTCAACGAACTGCAACATAGTGTAGCTGCTGAAGGAAGATGGGGAAGTCTGACCAAGTGTGGGGTTACAGAGACCACGACGGTCCGTCGTGACTGTGACGGTCTGTCATGCAGGTTCGTCATGTAGTTCAGAGAAGTAATCCCAGTACCCATATTCCAAGACTTAAACTAAGTGTGGGCTTACGGACACCACGACGATCCGTCGTGTCTGTGACGGTCCATCCTGCATGTTTGTCATGAAGTTCATAGAAGTAATCCCAGTACCCATATTCCAAGAGACTTACTAAATGTGGGGTTACGGAGACCACGACGGTCCGTCATGACTATGACGGTCCGTCCTGTAGGATCGTCATGAAGTTAAGAGAAGTAATCCCAGGACCCATATTCCATGAGATTAACTAAGTGTGGGGTCACGGAGTCCACGACGGCCCGTCGTGACTGTGACGGTTCGTCATGCAAGTCGTCATGAAGTTCATAGATGTAATCCCACTAACCATATTCAAAGAGTTTAAAGTGTTTTGGAAAAGAGACCCTAGACATTTTAATCACTGGCTGCAGCACATTAATGTGTAAACCACAGACTCCTCAATTGCACAATACTAAAGAACAGTTATTCAACTAACGATTCGAATTCTTAAACCAAAAACAAAAAAATTCTTAACAGTTACATATTGGTGGACTAAACTTAGACAAGTAAAAATAAGTTTTGAATTTCATTACCAAGAACACCAACTAAACTAGAAGAAAAACAATATTGACACTATTAACAGAAAATTTGAAATACAAAATACCTTTTGAAAAACCGAATCGTGAGCTGACCCTGAAGAAAATGGAAGATTTGTGCCTCTTACATCTTGTGCTATACCTGCATCAATAGGTGAAGCAAGGTTAAATCCAACACACCTTGATATATCTTGAAAAATCAATCCAGGGTTGTTTTGCAGCAATTGAGTGAATAAATGTCACATTTCTTCTCTCAATTCTTCCTTTAGAGAAGTGATTTCAACTGTATGCTTTTGTTTTAATTTGTTAATTTCCTCATCTTACTTCAAAGAACTTGTTTTCACTGATCTACCATAGCACCTAACTTGACCAGGCTGCTTCTTTCCAAACACTGCCCTAAATGCATCATCAGTTGTTTCCCCAGAATTTTTGCTATTTTGAAGTTCAGCCTATTGAATAAAATTTTCATCAATAGTGAATTGTAAGTACTATTTCATTTCCAATCCTATGATAGTGATTAATCATTAAAACATTATGAAAACTTTTCGTAAAAAATAATTAAACAATGTCGACAAATAATTGATATCTCCTCGAACTTGCTCAATAAGAAGAAGAAAAAGAATGCATACGTGATTAAAATTTAATATAGTCAAACTCCCCAAAATATAAATGTTATGTCTGAATAAAGTTCACTAATAACCCTCTTAGAAAAACTTACTATTGCAATTTGGGTATCAGCCTGGATTTCCTTTACTGTCTTGGTACGAGTTGCAATAAATATTCCAGGCTTAGATGGTTCTTCGTTGTTGTCTTTGGCTGCACGCTACAGATTATATCAAAAGAAATTTTAAAAATTCAGTAAGTTCTTATAAAGTATAAAAAAATGAAAATCAAATTTTGTATTAAATGTCAGCTAGGTATTACCAATGCCACGCGTACTCTAGCAAAATTAATAGGTCCCATTCGATGCCCCCACTTTTGTTTTTTCCTATTTTGAGAATTCATCTCACATATAGCCTATTGTTAAAAACAAAGAGATAATTGAATTGATATGTATAAAAAGAATAGATATGACACAGAATTAGTAGATGAGTGGAAATGCACCATTTTAACCTTACTTGAACAGTTGGGTGTTTCAAATACTCGATCAACTGGAGGAATTGATTATGTGGAATTCCATCAGGACATTTTGCTAGCATATCCTCAAGGATGCTGTTTGTATCAAAAAGTTCTTTTTAATTTTTTGCTTGTGTCGCCTCCAAGAATAACGACGACCAGTCATCACCCACTTCTTTCCTTCTACCGCAAGTAGAAATTTGGACTATGCAAAATAAAATATATTTAGTTTCAGTAAGTAATAAAAAAATATGAATTCTCAATAGTGGTTGTTTTTAGATTGACGTATTCCTACATGCGCTTTTTAGTATCATTTTGCACCACATGCCAACTACTGTACATAAAGCTGATGAATCTAGGATTCCTTGCAGTTGTTCTTATAAAGTTTCTTAATTCTTACACTATCTTATTAGTTTTTCCCACCGCTTGTTCTTTATTAAATGTCACCTTCTTTCTTTCTTCCAAATTTCTTGCATGAATATCCTTACATGTTGTATGTCCTCGAACTTTTTTTGGCTTCGACATTTTTAGATTGATGTAACAGACATGAAATAAGATATTTCTTTTATAATGAGTTCTAAATCATACAAGGTTTAAAACATACCTTTGGTACTACAATAAATGTCAATTTCTTCTTCTTGTTCCACACGATAATCCAATCCTTTGTTATGTTTATTAATAATAGGAGTGTGCATAAATTCGACATCACTTCTTGTGTTGTTGTCACGTTTTGTTTTACCATCTTTGTGTATCCCTTGATCTTTTAGAAACTCATCAATCGTATTAGCTTGTATGACCGGCTTCCTCTTTACCTGTTTGCATTTCGTTAGATCAAGAATATCATGTCGTGCCTCTCCATTACCTAGTGTTGTTCCAGTCGCATGTGCCAAAGCAGTAACATCTTTATTGAATGACGTATGGAACCTAGAATTATTCATAGGAAGTTTAGTTCCATTATCTTGAACAGACTCTTCAAATTGAAATAACCTCTATTTAGTTTGTCTTTTCCCTGCAATCATGCGTGAGGTTCTAAGCTCTTCCCTTGAAGACGATTGAATGAGTAATTTGTGCCCAAACAATTTACTCTTTCCTTGTTGTGGAATGAAATCCTCAAAATTCTTCCTTTTATGTGATATTGGTGCCTGCTCTTTCTTAGCTTTATCATTGCATTCATTTGCAAGTTTTTCACTCTTAATCTTGAATTTGTTGGCCAATTTAGCACTTGATCGGTACTACATATCAACATCCAGATTCTTCAATGGACTTTGAGCTTTGTTTGGATTAAAACCCTTTTTCTTTAGCATTGTTGATTTCTTCATTGTTTTTGCTTAGTTTAAATCTCTTCAATTTGTTTCCCAATAGTAAGTAAACCTACAAAATAGTAAGATTGTTTAAGTGAAAGAAGTAGCAAGACGGATTCAAATTGCAAGAACTACATGAACAACTAGAAAAACATGATAACATATGAAACAAGAGGCCGTTGGCTACATCCACATTTAAAAACTGGAGACCTTCTTATTACTTAAATTAATAAAAGGTAAAGAGTTGTACCTCTCTCGGAGCGACAAACTCAGGACAACGACCAAACTAGAAGAATCTTCAAATACAGAGTTGAATGCCTCTAAAGCAAACTTCTTGATAATAAAATGAAACCAGAAAGTATATAAATAACAAACAACCAAATCAAGCAAAAATAAGCTAGATGTATAGGTTCCTCAATAAAATAATAATCAGATAAGAAGGCAACATATTACATTCCACAGATTAGATATATTAATGTGTTTTTCAAAAAAAAACTATTATATTACAAAAAAAGTGAGTGAGCACTATATGATCGTCACAACAATAATGAAAATCATGATATGTCTTATTCAGTCACTTCTTCAGACTCGACTTCATCATAAGACTCATCTTCAAACTCATTCTAGACTCGTCTTCAAACGCATCTGAAAACTCATCTTCATACTCATTTTCAGACTCATCTTCGAACTCATCTTCAAACTCCTCTTCATACTAGACTTCAAGTTGTTGATTGACAAATTCCTCCACAGGCACATCAATGATTGTTTCTGGTAAATCAGTCCTTGTTAAGAGTACTTCACCATTATCTTTTGGCATAGATGGACCCTTCAAATGTTCAGCTTGCTCATTTTCATAACTTTGTGGGAGATTAGATTCAACTTCATTACCCATGTTAAACAAGTCTCTTGTAACAGTCTTCATAACATAATATTTATCTTGATCATATGGATCTTGCACATAGAAGCATTGGTGTACTTGAGATGCAAGCACAAAAGGCTCTTCTTGAGAGTATCTCTTGTTAAAGTAGACATAAGTAAGGCCGTAAACATCTTTTTCATCCTCATACCAATCACACTTAAATAAAAAAACCTTAAAATGGTTGTAATAGTTTAATGCAACAATATCAACTATTCTACCATAATAACTCAAATCTGCAGCAATCAGATTTTTATCCTTTGAGCTAGCAAAGATTGTAGTTGAGGCAATTAGTGTAACAGAACTATTTTGTGTTTTACGCCTTGCATCAAGCAGCCTAACATTGAATCTATATCCATTTATGAGATATCCAACATATCTTTTTGCAACACAATTTGGTCCTCTAGACAATTGTTTAATCAAATCAGGCACATCCTCTTGCAAAGCACGAGTTTCAAACCATTGAGAGAAGTTTTGTTCCTCTTCATGCCACCTCAAAGAATCTGCCGTCTTTGAGCACATAAATAGCCTTTTGAGTCTAGGAATTAATGGAAAGTGTCTCAATGTCATTGCAAAACATCGATGTTATTTTTTCAAAGACTCAAGCTCACTATCAACTTTAGGAGCTTGAATATATCGTGAAGCTCCACCAGTATGACAAAATTCGTCATCCTTATGATCATTCCTGAACAACATTCAATCATTTGGACATGCATCAATTTTATCATAATCCTGACAAAGATTCTTAACCATAGACTTTGTTTTATTGTAAGACTGAGGAATGTTCAACTCGGGCATCACCTCTTTTAATAACTCTAGAAGAGAAGTGAATGATTCATTGCTCCATCCATATGAACACTTCAACAAATATAAGCAAAGTGTGAATGATAATTTAGAGTAACCTATACAACCAGAATATATTTCTTGGTTTGCCTCTTCAAGTATGCTATAGAATTTCTTGGCATCTTCATTTGGACCATCATAAACTCCTCCAACCTGTGCAACATCTCTAAATTGATCATTCAACAACCCATCAATATCATCACACGAGTAATCCATATCATTATCAACATTCAACTTGATATCCCATTCCCCGTGATTGATCCATCTAGTATAGCTTTTAACGAATCAATGGCATATTAGATGATCATACACTACCTTTCTTAGGTTCCAAAGAATATTACAACATTTCACACATGGACACTAAATTTTCTCTCCATGAGGATCTCCATAAGAGTAAGCAAAATGTAGAAATGATTCAATGCCATCAATATACTCTTTGCTATACCTTGCTAAATTCATTCAATCCTTGGATGGGATATGTGAACTCCTAGAAGAATATATCAATATTTATTCTTTCAGCAATAATCATTAACAAGTTAACAAATAAGTTTTAAAAGTCACGAGTAATCCATCAGAATCATGTGTTATGAGATGATAAAAGTTTCTTACCTAGTCATGAGAACTTCATATGTCAAATCAAACCTTTAATCCTCCACAAATGTTTTTCAATGTTGATGTTACTATAAATGAAAAAATAAGTAATGTTAATAGGATATACATAAATTTGTCCATAGATAAATGCGGAGATTTTGAGCAAAGAAATGCAGAAGAGACCAACTACGGAGCTTGTGACGGTCCGTCGTGCTTGTGACGGTCCGTAGGTGGCACCGTAGTGCAGTTGCTGAAGGAAGATGGGGAAGTCTAAATCAGACTAAGTGCAGGGTTACGGAGACTACGATAGGCTGTCAAGTGTTTTACTGTCCGTCTTGCAGGTTCGTCATGAAGTTCAGAGAAGTAATCCCAGCACCCATATTCCAAGAGTTTAACTATTTTGGAACGAAGACCCTCGACGGACTATCATGCTTGTGACGGTCCGTAGGTGGCAGCGTAGTGCAGCTCCTGAAGGAATATGGGTAAGTCTAGTGTGGGGTTACAGAGTCCACGACGGTCCGTCGAGTCTATGCCGGTCCGTCCTGCAGGTTCGTCATGAAGTTTAAAGAAGTAATCTCAGTACCCACCCTTTCTGTGAGTGGAATCAATTGGAATTGTTGAAAAGTAAATCAAGATCATAGATCCCCTGTTACAACCCCAAGGCAACCTTAGAGAGAACGAATGGCTCTAGAAAATTCAACCCAGGAGAGAACTCTTACGGATTTTTTATAATAGGAATTCAAGGAAATCTAGTATATGCAGAAACACAAAGCATAGGCAACACAACAAATATTGAAACTGAAATCACAGCAATTCGGAAACCACTAAGTTATTGCATGAGGTGTGGGATCACAAATGCAATTTTAGAGACTGACTCGCTAAGTCTCAAATACTATGAAATGATTCTAACAACTTCATAATACGAGGTTATCCGAAAACATTTCGGAATACTAAAGTTACTATCTATATTTGAAAATGCACTAGAGAAATAACAAAATGACTTCTTCACTCTTCAAGACATAAAGTCGAAAACAAAAAAAATTGTTCCAACAAACAGAGACAAGACAAAATTATTGTGATTAACAAATGAACAAACAATGATTAAGACGAGCAGAGTAAAAAAATTAGCGACCATAGATTAAAACAAACATTATAGCAAGAAAGATCTTAAACATGGACAAGCAACAGTACCAACAATCGGAATAAGAACATGGAAAATCTTAAGCATCTGCAGAAATTAACATGAAAAGCAAAGGAAAATCTAAACGTTTACGAGCTACACTCCAAAAATCAATAGTGTTTCGGAAAAATCAAATAAGTTTCAGAAAATAGAATCTTTTTTACTCTTAAAGAAATCGTTCTTACTGTTAAAGGAATCGTTCAACTCTTCAGCTCAATTCATCGAATCTTTAGCTTGTATTAGAAAAGAGAACTACTTATTCAGCTATCTTCACCTCTCTTCACTTCGAACCTTTAGTTCTTCAGCTTGTATAGGAACCAGTAGTTCTTTAGCCAATTCTTCTACTTATAAGAGAAACGTGAAAAGGAAAGCTGAAAGAGGAAAGCTGAAAGAGGAAAGCTTGCTAAAGAGGAAAGCTGAAAGAGGGAAACGTGAAAAGGAAAGCTGAAAGAGGAAAGTGAAGTCAAAATGTTTTTTTAATGTTTAATTTTTTTGGCCAATAAAAATGGGAGGGAGCGTTAAAAATATTGGAGGGAATATAAAATTTTAGTGAAAATTTTTAAGGCAACACTTATAAAGTGTTATTTTTTTAATTAAAAAAATTGGACATTTTGGAAGTGTGGTCATATATGTAAATAGGTAGCCAATTATATCATACTTTAACAACACTTATAAAGTGTGTCTTATATTATTAAAGAGTACACTTTTGAAGTGTTGCCAAAATTATTGTAGCGAAAAGTGAAAATTTTTGGCTACGCTTTAAAAGCGTTGCCAAAACTACTTTAGGCAACACTTTACAAGTGTAGTCCAGAATAAGTGGAGTCGTAGACCTAAAATGGTGTAGTGTGAGAATCTAAGGAGGGGAAAATTTATTAAGGAAAAAGTATGGGTTCATTGGGAATCGATCCCACGTCCCTCAGAAATTGTCGAAATGAAATGGGAAAAAACATATTAACGTGAGCAATGGGGATCGAATCTTGATGCCTAAGACGAGTGACAAAAAATTAAAATTTAGGAATGTGTAAGTGTTGTTCAAGGGATTTGAAACCGGGTTCCCTTGCCCAAATTCCATATTGACACATAAGTCTTATGTGATGAAATATTTAACGAAAGTTTCCTATAGGAATCAAATTGACACTTTGTCATGCATACAAGATGCATAAGTCTTGTATCACATAATCTTGAGTAATATGAATCACTTAAATAAATTATGAATTTAGTCTCATGCCTTGTGTGTGTGGACTCTTAAGTCCAGCATACGCTATAAAGTGAACCTAAGATGTTATGTGAGGAATAATTAGGCCCCAAAAGGGTTAAGTAAGAGTGTGAAACACACTAAAAGGCCAATTACATTGGCTTGTGATTAAATAAATGTTGACGTAAAATAAGGGTAGGTAATTATGAAGGGCAAACTTGCTAAGACTAATGGATGTGGTGACAACATTATAAGAGTAAACTTACTCAATAAAAAAAGAAAAACGCTTATCAAAGGCCATAAGTAACAATTTAACATAAAAAAACTACAATAACCAACGAATTAGCTTAAGTAAATGTGAACTCATCCATCTAATGCAACATAGATATCAATTTACTACATATTTCATCATTAGAAAGCCACTAACAAACTACATAAGAATTCATTATCATGATTAGGGTCTAGACCCTAGGCAAAACAATCGTCGTTGACCTCTCAGAGGTTGCAGACAAGCCTACTTATGTCGTCATTTCATTCGTTAGGTTAGTTTTAGTAGAAAATTTGAAACTTTTTGTTTTTTTTGAAGTGTACATAGACTTCATAGTTATAACATCCATATGCTTATAAAGAAGTTCATTGCTCATGTGTATCAATCATAAAATAAAAAATCATTCAATCTTGAAATAAATAGTATTATAGCATAAGTAACAATTGCCAAAATGGAATCATTACATAAATATGAATAAAATTTGAAAGGTATACTAGTGGAAGATGCTCCACTAGACTAAACCTATTACTAAGCCCAAAACATAACGCCAGGCATCGTCGAATGCATGGGGACATACCAAGTCCGGATTAAAAGTTCTGATGTCCGAACAGCTGCAATGAATGTCTTCAATACCGTCCTGAACCTTTACCTAAAATAGTATAATGTACGGGATTTTTACAAATTTGTACTAATTATGGGTGTATGCAATTACAAACCAAGAACATGTATGATTAAGAGGATTTCTCTCCGAACGATATGAATTATGGAAAGACAAGTCAATTGGACTTGCCATATCAGATTAGGGAACTCATGCTATGATAGTAACATGCGTCATCATTATTTTCATATTGCACATAGAACATAACATATTTCATGTAGAACGTACATATATTAAACATCATTCGTTTATATGCCTTGATAATTTGAAATCACGGACTTAACACTAGAACTCCCCAAACTAAAGGCTCAACATATGACACCTCAACTAGAAAGCCTTCTTTAGCAAACACAGAATCTGTTTCATTCATTCATACGTACTTCATGTTCGTTCATTCATAAGCTAATGTATACACTGTCCATACCTAGGATGTAATTTATTACATTCATCGGGTTCGCTGTGCAATGACCATGAATGACCTAGTCTCATTACTTGAGTCTAGTTTATTTCTTGATTATCCTATCCAAACAGAGTTGGTATAATTCATTTCATTTTCTTTCATACCTTGAGGAACTTAAAATTTAAGCAACATAGATCATGTGTGCATCATGAATTTCGATGTGTTCCCCATACCAAAAACAGGTAGAGTAACTTGCCAGGTGAAACCAAAACATCCCTAGCTTACTCAGGTTTAAAACCACTGGCTAGTTTCCTATGTTGGCAGCATAGTTTGAAGAGTTGGAGATTTAGGGAGACACATACCTACCTTGTGTGACAGTCTCATCTCATGAGAATTACGTGAACCTCAGCCCTTCCCTAAAGAATGCATCACCACTCATAGATAGCCTATCGGTTCTCCGTTAAAAGTTCCTATTTACATTCAATTAACACATCATCAAAGTTTTGTTCTACATTACCTAGTCATAGATCATTAGATGATTTATCATCTCTTTTTTACGTACTAAGTGTCTATTTTTCTTACACTTACATATAGAGTGTGGTTGAGACTTTTCTCTTAATGTTCAACACTCTCTTAGGTAAGTACTTTTTGTGACCTTATATTGGCGTATTTACGACTTGTCTCACTTGTTCTAGCCTCTTATTGTGATGCCACTCTGTTCTTTCTTAACATCTTTACATTTCATCTTTACTCACTTTTAATTATTTGTTTATTGTATATTATATATACTCTCTTTTGGTGACCTTATATTGGCGTATATACAACATGTCTATGTTGTAATATCCTCTTATTTTGATGCCACCCAGTTCTTTCTTAACATCTTTACATTTCATATTCACTCACCTTTCATTATTTGTTCATTGTATATCATATATACTCTCTGTTGGAATTTACATCGAGGGACATTGATTCACAATTATTTTCAAATACTATATTGTTGCCATTTTGGCAACTCTATATTTTATATATATCTTTACTAGGTCTTTAATTTGATTATCTTGTTAATAGATAGTTGTTGTGAACGCTCAAGATTTTATGTAGATTGTGTTATGCGAGTTTAATGTTTCCCACAATGAAGTTTAAGTAAACGAAAATCTCTAAATTTTTGCTAAAATTAACTTAGATGATATAACGATGACGTATGTAGTCTTGTCTGCGACATCTAAAAGGTCAATGACGCCGGTTTTTTCTAGATTCTAGACTTCGATCATGACAAAGTTGGTATCAGAGTATTATGTTATATTCTTAGGATAATAAGTTCGCATTGAGTAGTTTCTGAGTCATGGTAGTGAAGTACATCACTATCTATAATTAGAGGCTGCATGATGACTATGAAAAATTCCCTTCTTTTGATCTTGTCGTGCCTTCTCTAATGACTGATTTCTGGGTTTTATGAGTGTTTCTGACATCAATTCTTATCTTTTTTTAGAACATGAACACAAGAAGGAACTCAGGTTGGGGAAGAGGAGAAGTAGCTGCTTAAGATATACAAGTTCAACCATAGGATCCATCTGAAGGAGTGGACATGCCGGATAACCAAGCTTGGTTAAGCTTTGCGGACGTGAAAACCGATGTGGCTTAAATGGCTTAAGAGATGACTATGAAGGCCAAGGATATTACGCCCAAGCCAATAGACAGAATGTTCAGCGCTAGAACCCACCAGCATGTAGCATGGCAGACAGACTACATGACTTCACGAGGATAAACCATTCTATTTTTAGCGAGTCCAAGACTTCAGAGGATCGTCAGGAGTTTTTTGATGAGGTGAATATTATGTTAGAGACTATGGGGCAATAAATACTGAAAAAGCTGAGTTGTCTTCCTTCCAGCTAAAGGATGTTACACAGTCTTGGTGCAAGATAAGGCAGGATAGCCGAGCTTTGGGAGGAGGTATGGCCATGTGTGAGCTATTTAAGAAATCCTTCCTGTAGAGATTCTTCCCGAGGGAGATGAAGGAGGCCAGGGTTAAGGAGTTTATCTACCGTAAAAATGGATTGATGACAGTAAGGGAGTATTAACTGAAGTTTGTTAAATTGTCCAGTTATGACACTTCTCTTGTATCTAACAACAAGGATGAGATGAGTATGTTCCTCACAGGATTATCAGTAGATCTTAAGGAGGAGGGTCAAGGTGCGATGCTCCATGATAGCATGGACCTCTCCTAGTTGATCGTACATGTCTAGCAGGTAGAGGATAGCAGGAGGATGAGGGACCTCCATGTGGTTAGGAAGAATTAACCTTCTGATCAGGTATGTCCTGTTAATTGTGGCGGTAGGCACAACTTTGACATCCGTGAGAATCCTAAATTTACAACGGGGGATCAGAGTTTTGTGAAATCTAACTCTCAATGGTGAATTACCTAAATAAGGAAGACCCAAGCCCTAGAAGGTCAATGGAGGTTATTTTCATCCTATTAGAGAGTGTGCCATATGTAAACTTACTTATTGTTGAGAGTGCAGATAGGTCACTAATGACTGCTTTTCTTGCAAGACAAGCGGGCACATGGTAAATGACCGCCCACAGAATAGGGGTCATACTAGAGGTAATGTTTATCCTAGGCTCAATCAATTGGGTGCAACAGCAGCCGAGCCTCCTAAGCGGAACAGATTGTACGCCCTGAAGGGAAGAGAGGAGTAGAAGAAGTCCACTGATGTTGTCATAGGTATGCTGCAAGTATTCTCAACATCTGTTTATGCCTTACTTGATCCAGAGTCTACACTTTCCTTTTTAACTCCTTTACTTTCTCTTACTTTTGATATATTGACTAAATTCTTGCATGATCCTATTGTGGTTAGTACACCTTTAGGAGAAAAATGTAAGAGCTGATAGAGTGTACATGTATTGACCAATAGTTGTATGTGGTAGGACTATGTGTGCAGACTTTGTTAAGATACCTATGAACGATTTTTACATCATTCTTGGCTTGGACTGGCTCCATAGTTATCGTGTTTGTGTTGATTGCCATAGTAGGGTTGTGAGGTTTTTAACTGGGATATGAACAACTCGAGTGGTCCTAACCCCTTGATTTCTAACCTTAAAGCCAATTAATTGATGTCCAATGGCTTACTATGTCATATTGTGAGTGTCAATGATCTGGATCATGACATTCCTTCCATAGACTCAGTGTCTTTAGTTAATGAATTCCCAGATATGTCTCCTGATGATTTTCTTAGAGTTCCTCCCACTCAAGAGATTTATTTTGGTATCGACTTATAACCTAACACTAAACCAATTTTGATTTCTCCTTATAGAATCGCTCCAGCTAAACTGAAAGAGTTGAAGTTGCAGTTAAAAGATCTCACTAATAAGATTTTTATTCAGCCGAGTATATTTGCTTGGGGTGCTCCAGTATTCTTTGTGAGAATGAATGATGGAACCCTTAGAATGTGTAATGATTATTGGCAGCTAAACAAAGTCACTATGAAGAATAAATATCCACTTCCAAGAATAGATGACTTGTTCGATGAACTTTAAGCGTCTAGTTTCTTGTGTGAGATTGATCTTCGTTCAGGGTACAATCTACTTAAGGTTAGGGTTGAAGAAATCCCAAAGACAGCCTTTTGTACCCTTTATGGTCATCATTAGTTCCTATTCATATCATTTGGTCTCACTAATGCACTAGCTATATTTATGGATCTCATGAACAGGGTATTCCATGAATACCTAGACTCTTTCGTCATCGTATTCATTGAGGAAATTCTCATCAACTCTAAGACCAAGAAAAGCATGAAAAAAATTGAGACTAACCTTGCAGGTGCTTTGACAACATCATTTCTATGCCAAATTTAGAAAGTGTGAATTCTTGCTTATATCAGCGACGTTCCTGGGTCATGTTGTGTCGTTTAAAGGTGTGGTGGTAGACCCCAAAAAGACTGAGGGTGTTAAGAATAGGCCAAAACCTTACTCCCACTGATATCCGTAGCTTGTTGGTATTGACTAGTTATTATCGCAGGTTCATGGAGGGTTTTTCTTCAATTGCTTCCGCACTAAAAGCATTGACGAAGAAGAATGTCAAGTTCGAATGGGCGGAGACTTGCGAGAAGAGTTTCCATGAGCTCAAGGACAGACTCACTTTAGCCCCAGTGCTTACATTGCCTAAGTGTGGTGAGAATTACAATGTTTGTTGTGATGCATCTACGGTTTGTTTGGGTTGTGTTCTTATGGAGGGTTGTTAGGTAATATCTTATGCATCTTGATCAAGCTTCATGAAAAGAATTTTCCCACTCATGATCTGGAGATGGCAACTGTTGTGTTTGCACTGATACTATGGAGGCATTACTTGTATGAAGTGCATGTTTATGTGT
Source organism: Solanum lycopersicum (assembly GCF_036512215.1). Lineage (NCBI taxonomy): Eukaryota > Viridiplantae > Streptophyta > Magnoliopsida > Solanales > Solanaceae > Solanum > Solanum lycopersicum. The sequence continues at coordinate 42,177,321 of NC_090806.1, read as the reverse complement.
TAACAAACCGCAAGAGTCTCCAATACTTGATCATGCAGAGAGAGTTGAACTAACGTCAGCGGAGATAGTTATAGCTGTTGAAGGACTATGACATGAATGTCCACTACCATCCAGGTAAGGCTAATGCAGTAGCCTATTCATTGAGCAGGATGAGCATGGGAAGTACATCCCACATTGAGGATGAGAAGAAGGAGTTGGTGAAAGATGTACACAGACTGGCAGACTAGATGTGCGGTTTGTTGACTCTAATAGTGGACGTGTTTCAGTTCATCCTGGTTTTGAATATCCTTGGTAGTTTAAGTCATAAAGGTCATCATCTTTATCCATTGTTAAAGAAGTTGAAGGACTCATTGTTAGCAAAGATTAATGAGCCTTTTGCTTTAGGAGGTGACGTCATACTTAGGTACCACGACAGGCTGTGTGTACCAGATGTGGATTATTTGCGGACCAAAATTGTTACAGAGGCTTATATGTCCAAATATTTGATACATCCAGGTTCCACCAAGATTTATTATGATCTTTAGCAGATCTATTGGTGGGATGGCATGAAAAAGGACATTGTTGAATTTGTGGCCAAAGCTCCTAATTGTTAAGAGGATAAGGCAAAACATCTTATGCCTGGCGGTCTAACTCAGATGATCGAGGTTCCAACTTCGAAGTGGGACGCCATTAATATGGACTTCGTTGTTGGTCTTCCGATGACTAGTACACAACATGATTCCATATGGGTTATTATGGACATCATGATTAAGTTTGTCCACTTTATCCATATGAAGTCTACTTATAGAGCCATGGATTATGCGAGACTTTATATTGATGAGATTGTAAGATGGTATGGGATTCTTTTGTCAATCGTTTCATATAGAAGAGCTTAGTTCACTTCATATTTCATGAGATCCTTCAATAAAAACATATGCACACAGGTAAAGCCTAGTACTGCCTTTCATCTAAAACTGATGGGCAGGTAGAACCCACCATTTAGACATTGGAGAACATGTTTAGAGTGTGTGTGATTGACTTTAGAGGCAGTTGGGACGACCCTCTGCCTTTGATACAGTTCTCGTATAATAACAGTTATCACTCCAACATTGGGATTGCATCGTTTGAGTCACTGTATGGTAGAAGGTGTAGGTCTTTAGTTTGCTGGTTCAAGGTTTGAGAGTCATGAATTTATGGTTCAAAGATCATTCACGAGTCCTTAAAAATATCATGGTTATTAGGGAAAGGCAGGATACTAGTAACAGTTCGCAGAAGTTTTGTACAGACAACATTAAATGACTCTTAGTATTTGATGTCAGTGACCAGGTCTATTTGAACCTATCAACTATGAAGGGGGTGATGAGGTTTTGCAAGAAGGAAAAGTTGAGTCCGGGGTATGGTGGGTCATATGAGATCCTACAACGTGTGGGTGAGGTATCCTTGAGTTGGCATTGCCTGCGGATCTAGCTTCTATTCATCTAGTCATTCTTGTCTCTATGCTAAAGAAGTGCCTTGGTGATCAAGCATCGATTCTTCCTGTTGAATGTTTGGGTATTGATGAGGACATGTCCTATGAAGAGGTTCCTGTTGAGATTTTAGAACGACAAGTAAAGCGGCTGAGAAAAAAAGAGGTTGCCATAATGAATGTATTTTGGAGGAACCATAATATTGAGGGTGCTACATGGGAGGCGGAGGCCGATATGAGATCTCTCTACCCTCATCTCTTAAGCTCTCGAGGTTAGATTTTCTACTGTAAATTCTATGTTTCCTTAACTTCTCCATTCCTTGTTGTAACTGCTTGACTCTATATAATTCCTCTGTTATGATATGATTGGCATTGTGCTAGATTATAAAAAGTGTCATTCGGGGAATAATGTTCTTTAGGGGGAATAATGTAACAACCCTAAAGTGGCTATGCTATGTAATGTTTAATGTGTCAAGAATGCCTACGATTACACCTGGTTCACACAGACGATAAATACAGAACCAGATGTCTGAACCCTTACAAAAGACAAGCCATCAAACTTGGTCAGTAAGTTGAGATAGGAATGGTTGGGTCAAGCTTTGTAGGGCACCCGAATATGAAGATCTACCCAGATAAGTCTTAAAAGGACTTAAAAAGTGTATTCTTAAGTTTGAAGGGTCTAGGGGTAAAATGGTCTTTTTCCTGGAAAAGGATAGTACTATATTTACCCTAAATATTTAATTAACTTATTAATTAATATGCTGGAGGGGCAATTTTGGTAGAAAGGGCAAAAATTGGCCCTTTCTGTGAAATCTTGCTTCACATGGGTCCAAACCTAGGTTGGAGCAATGATTTAATTATATTATTTTATTTGGTGAATTAATTTTGTTAATTAATATGCAATTGCTGATTTAAAAAAAGGAAAATCAGATTTTTATTTATTAATTAAAATAATTAATCTTAATTTGACTAATTGTCTCCTTAATCTTCTAATCATATGCTAACACACCCACACGTTTCTCACCATCTCTCTATCATGTTCATGCTCAACTATCTGTAAACAAGAGAAAGAACAGAACCAAAAAGGAAAAGCATAAAATTTATCTAGAACATGAACGCTCAAATAAGCTTAAAAATTAAAAGTAAAAATCAATTTCTCGATGGATTTTGCTTGTTGTTTAGGTGGAAAGGTGTTGTCTTAGTGGTGAAATATGCACCACATTGAATTACTTTTAAACAACTTCATGTATGGGTTCGCTTCCCTCTTGGTCCCTTTCCCAAGAGACCATTAAGGCTCAGATGAATTTACTTGAAAAATATGGTTGTTTTCCGTTGCATGTCCCTATCACTAGCTCCCTATGATCTTAGGTTTGGTATGCTTGCTGGTAGAATGTAGGGATACTGTGTTTGTGGTGATGATATCATTTTGAGTACGGTTTCATGATTATGCATTTAGGTTTTGTGTCCTGCGGAAATATGTATGTAGACATGTGTGTATCTTTGCAAGATTGTGACCTTGATTTTGAGTCTTTGTTTGAGCATGTTAATAGCATAGAAATCACTAGTATTTTATGTGCATTTAGATGTTCTTAAAATCGTGATGTTCAAATGGTTGAAATGCTATCAGTTGTACTTTTAAAAAAAAGACCAAATCATACCTCTAACTTGTCTTAAGAACCCCAACGAACGTCTAAGAAAGAGGTGCTCAAATAACCGTATAATGCTGTATAAAAACGTGTAACAAAGTTCCACAATCTGGAATTTTGCTATTTATGATTTCTAGAAATTTTGGGCGTCTAAACATTTAAAACAATAGGTGAGGTCTGCAGCGATCGAACCCAAGACCTCACTAAATCATACCTCAACAAATAAATTAAAATGGGTGTTCTAAGTGGGGCTCGAACAAGGGCTTGGGATCCAGCGATACTCGGCAGAAAAAAGGGAAACAAAATATGTTGCTTTGGGATTTAATCGCACGACATGGAGGATCCCCCAAGCATGTAATTAAAAAGAAGTGAGGTGCACGATATTCGAACCCATTTTCCCTTAGATGGACTCTTCTACCTAAAACATCAAAGAATAAATGTGTGGAGTGGAATTCGAACCCACGTCCTCTAGGTAGAGAGTGAAGGAGAAGAGAAAATATATATAAAAGAAGGGGCTGTGTGGAATCGATTCCACAACTCCTTGGCCAGTAGGGAAAATGAGGAGATAAGGAGGGGAAAATTTATTAAGGGAATGGTTTGGGTCGTGGGTAATCGATCCCACGCCCCTTAGCAACTGCCGAAATGAAATGTGAAAAGAAAAAAATTATTAACGTGAGAAATGGGGATCAAAACTGGATCCCCAAGTTGAGTGACACAATACTTTAAATTTTTGAATGTCTATGGGTTGTTCAAGGGATTCGAAACCGAGTTTCCTTCTATAATTTTGTATTGACACATAAGTCATGCGTGATTAAATATTTAATGAATATTGCCAATAGAAATCAAATTGAAACTTTGACATACTTACAAGATGCATAAGTCTTGTATCACGTAATATTGAGCAATATGAATCACTTAATAAATTATGAATGAAGTCACATGGCTTGTGTGTGTGGACTCATATGTCCAACATAAGTTATGAAGTGAACCTAAGATGTTATGTGATGAATGATTAGACCCCAAAATGTTTAAGTAAGAGTGTGCAACACACTAAAAAGACATGTGATAAAATGAACATTCATGTAAAAAAATGGTGAGTAATTATGAAGGCAAATGTGCTAAAAATAATGGATGTTGTTACAACTTGATAAGAGGCCAATGTGAAACATGAGAGCAATCTCAAATAAGGCTAAGTCAATGTTACCAAAACGCTCTCCTATGAGAGTGTAATGTTTATGAAGAGGACTGTCTCTATGAACACTCTAAAGAAAGTATTCAAAGGTAATGCATACTTTATACTAATAATGAGATAATAAATCATCTTATGAGCTATGTTCCCTCATTCTAGAAACAAACTTCTATGATATATGAGATGAACGTAATGGAAATTTATACCGAGCACCAATGGGCTAGCTATGAGTTGCGATTCTTTCTTTTAGAAAGGGAGAGGTTTATGTAATTCTCATGATATTATACCGTCCATCCAGACAGGTAAGGGTCTCCTTATATCTCCTAGTCTTTGAACCTATACTTCCAATATAGGGTTCTAGCAAGGTTTGACTCTCTATATACGGTAGAATATTTTGGTTAACTTTGGCCTGTCATTCAACCTCTTCTCGGTGTGGGGGTTAACAATAGATTTCATGATGCTCAAATGATCTATGTCGGTTAAGGTTAATGTTCCCAAAGAATTTTTTAGTTGAGTCTTAAACAACGCACATAATGAAATGAATGATACAAAAGGCGTTAGGATTGGATTATCAAGAGGTGAGTAATGACACTAGGTAATTTTTGGTCATTGCACAGCAAACCCCAGGAAAGTCTTAAAGTACATCCTAGGTATGGCAGGTGTATACACTAGCTTACGAACGAATGAAAATGAAGTATGTTTGAATGAATGAAGTGGACTCTGTGTTTTCTAAAGAAGTATCCCTAGTTTATGTTTCAAATGTTGAGCCCTCATTTTGGGAAGTCCTAATGTCAAGTTCATATTCCAAGGTCTCATGGCATATGAACAAATAATATGAAATATGTTATCTGCTTTGTGCAATATATTATGTGTTATATGCTATGTCATGTGTTTTATGCAATATGATACGTATGGTGATGCATGTTAGTCTCATAGCATGACATTCCTAATCCGATTTTTGAAAGTCCACTGACTTGAATTTCCATAACTCATACCATTAGGAGAGAGCTCTTAATAATCATTCATGTCCTTGGAGTGTGCTTGCATGTACCCATACTTAGTACAAGTGTGTAATAATCCCATATAACACTCTACTTTTAGGTGCAAGTGCAACTAGACGCTAAAGCTTACGAATCGACATTGAAGTTATCCAGACGTAGATCTTTAATCCGGATTTGGTAGGCCCTTATGCTTTTGAGGATGCTTAATATTTTATTCTATCATTAGAAGTAGACATTAAATAGTGGAGTATGTTGTGCTAGTGTTTCTTTCGTAGTTATTTTCAGATATTGTATTAGTTCCATTTTAACAACTTTATATTTTATACAGATATTGACTATGTCTTTCATTTTATTATCTTGATATTAGATGGTTATTGTGAACGCTCATGAGCTTATGTATACTTTGTTATGAAAGTTCAAAGTTTCTCACTATGAAGTTTAAGTAACAAAAAGCTCAAAATTTCTGCTAAAATTAACTTTGATGTGATTTAAAGTGACCTTGTGTGTCTAGGTATGTTTTGTCAAGTTTTACGTGTTCGTTTTTTATAAAATTCATGTGAGAGGTGTTAAACTTATACACTATTTTATTTGGATTTTAAATGTTTCGAAATTATACCCAAAAACAAATCAAGGGTCCTTGAGGAAGGATACATGTTGGTGTCAAAAACTGCCAAAAGGCAGTCCACCTACGGAAGGCAATCAACGACCAGTAGCCTGGTCGACGCCCCGTAGTTTGTTAACATGGGTAGCTACTTAAAATGGGTTTAAAATCTAACAGTTCCCAGCATCTAATCCCATCAACGGTTACCAGCACGCCCCATAAGTAGGCTTACGTCCCGTCGATGGGCAGTCCGTCAATTTGCTTGTGTTCCTGCGTGCAGTCACATATAAGTGTAGCGGTGAACTTGTAAATTCATCCCACTTTAAAATGGATGTATTGGAGGTTTGTTAAGGGTTTATTGTGTATTTTAAATAAGTATATAAGTGTTTAACACTTAGAGATTTCATTTATCCAAATGAAAACCCCAAAATCCCTTAAGAACTCCCAAGACTCAATTGAAGTCCAAATTCAAGAAAATGCTTTATGTGGCATTTTGAGTGGAAATTCTTCATAGAAGTGAAAAATTATCATCATTGAGGTATTAATATTGATCGTGAAAGTAGTTTCATCGATGATCCCAACCCTCAAGATGTTTTTCAATGTTAAATTATCAAATTTCATAATTATACCATGTGTTCTTGCATAAATGATTTCAAAACATTAAATTATGATCTAATTGATATTGAATTAACTATTTCAATCTAAATTACCTATGAACCAATTAATTATGATGAACCCTAGTTTTTTACTATGATGGTGGGTTACTTGATATTAAGCTAACGTTGTTTAATGTAACAACTCAAAAATTAATTATGCGAAGTAATGACTAAACGTACCTTCAATTCCTAGATTAGACAGGTTCACATGGATTAATGCGCGTGGAACACGACCTCAAAATCCATGTACCATCCAACACAACACAACTTGGTTTATTAGTTGAGCTAGGTAAGGTTGGGTCCAGCCATGCAGGGCACCCAAATATTAGGAGTCACTCTAATGAGTCTTAACCGGACATGAAAAGGGTAATCTTAGGTTTGGAGGGTGTAAGGGTATAATGGTCTTTTTTTCAGGCCAGGGGATGTATTGCAATTACCCTAAGTATTTAATTAATTAATTATTTAATGAAAATAGTGGATAATTCAGGTAGGGTTGACCATATTTGACCTATTTTAACGAATTGAGCTCCACATGGGTTCGATCATTCGTGGAAGCAATGTTACATTCAATTAATTAATATTAATTATTTGATTTAAGTAAGGGCATGATGAGTCCTTTCACCTAAATCTTAATAAATCATATTTTTATTTAACAAATAATAAGGAGTCCTAGTTTGACTAAGTCTTCAACTAAAACTCTTACATTTTGTCACATCTCTCTTCACTCTCTTTCTCACGCTTATCTACTCTCCTTCTCACGTTTCTTTATCACTAGCAGAAAAAAATAATTAAAGTTCATCTCTATTGAAGAACTTATACACTCATACTCAAAAGAAAAACTAAACTAAAACAAAAAGAAAAAACATTGTTTGTGACGGGTTGTGCTTGAAGTTTCGTGGTGAGGCTTTGGTGTTGTGGAGGCTGGTTGTCCATTGGAAAAGGTTTGGAAGGTGTTGATCGACAAAAGGTATGTCTTTTTCTTTATCTTGTTCCCTTACTCAACAGACCCTAAGATTCAGTCAAAATGTAATGCGAAAACTTGAAATGTTCCCCTTTGCATGTCCTTTTCAGTAGCTCCCATCGATTGTTGCATGTTCGGTATGTTTTTCAGGTAGAATTCAGGAATGTAACGTGTTTTTGTGATGATTATTTTTATGTTTGTATGTTCAGAATAATGTGAAGATAAACGTGTTCAAGGTGTGTGTTAGCCTTGTCTCTTGGTACGAATTGGAGAATTAAAATTGTATAAATTGGAGCATGAAAATGTTTTGTCAAATCCTTGTGTTTTTGTATGAATTTACCACGAAAAAATAAATATATAAAGATGTACGATATATCCAGCGAAATTCCAAAGAATCTAGTGTACAAATGATGAGAAAATGTGGACTACAAACATGACAATTTCAAAAAATCTGGAATTTTGGTCTTAGCTAAGACGATTGGAGATTTTGAATTTAAAAAAAAAATGTATGAGGCCATTAGGCATTGAACCCAAGACCTCATAATATGTAAGCTGCTTGAATAATTAAATAATAAAATAAATGAGGTGAGGGGATTCGAAATGGGGTAAGGTTCAAGTAAAGAAATGAAAGGGTGAAAAAATAAAATAAAATGAAGTGTGTGGGGATCGATCCCACATCCTCTCGGATAGTGAGGAAATTAGGAGAAAATCTAAAGGAATATAAAATGAGGTTGTGGGGGATCGATTCCACATCCTCTCGGCCTACAAGAAAAGTCAAGGAGAGAAAAGTATGAAAAGAAATGTATGCGTTAGGGATTCTAACTTGGGTCTCCAAGAAAAAATTTTAAATCAAAACATCCTCTCGGCCTACAAGAAAAGTCAAGGAGAGAAAAGTAAGAAAAGAAATGTAGGCGTTAGGAATTCTAAGTTGGGTCTCCATGAAAAAATTTTAAATTAAAATTTAATATAAGACTAAGTGTTGCTCAAGGGATTTGAAATCGGGTTCTGTTTCTCAATTCTGTATTGATACATAAGTCTTACGTGAATAAATATTTAATGAAAGTTCCCTATTGGTATCGAAATCGATACCTTGGCATACTTACAGGATTAATAAATGTTATACCACATAATATTGGGTTAGTATGAGTCACTTAGACAAATTATGAAGGAAGCCTCATGGCTTGTACGTATCGGTTCATAATTCAAGCATACATTTAAAAATAAGTGAACCTAAGATGTATGTGATAAAATGATGTGACCCCCAGAGGGTTAAGTAAGAATATGAAACACACTAAAAGGCCAAGTGATTTGGCAAATGATGAAATGATTATGCACGTAATAAGGTGAGTAGTTATGTTATACTATGATGCTAATTAAAATAGTGACAAGATGATAAGAGTCTGGTGCAAGTTTGACAAGCTGCATCTACGGCGAAATAATTAATGTCAATAAATGAAATTTCTAAGAGATTATATTTATGCTATACAATGATTAAATCAAGAAAGTTTGGCCACATGAGGATAGGCTAGTAGAAGTGAGACAAGTTATATCTACGCATAGAATCAATGTCCGTCAATGTAAATTTCTTGAGAAAGTATATATGATAAACAATAAACAAATAATGAAAGGTGAATAAAGATGAAATGTAAAGATACTAAGAAAGAACAGGGTGGCATCACAATAAGAGGATACTACAAGTGAGACAAGTTATAAATACGCCAATATAAGGTCACAAAAAGTACTTACCTAAGAGAGTGTTGAACATTAAGAGAAAAGTCTTAACCACACTCTATATGTAAGTGTAAGGAAAATTCACCCTTAATAAGTAAATAAGAGATGCGAAATCATCTAATGGGCTATGACTACCTAATTCTAGAAGAAAACTTCAACGATGTATGAATTGAATGTAAATAAAAACTTTAAACGGAGAACCGATAGGCTATCTATGAGTGATGATACCTTCATTTGGGAATGGCAGAGGTTAACGTAATTCTCATGAAATGAGACTGTCACCCAAGGTAGGTATGTGTCTCCCTTAATTTCCTAGTCTTCGAACTATGCTGCCAACATAGGAAACTGGCCAGTTGTTTTCAACCTATGTGAGCTAGGGATGTTTTGGTTTCACCTTAGCCAGTTACTCCACCTCTTTTTGGTATGGGGAAGACATCAGAATTGATGATGCGCGCATGATCTACATTTTTTAAATTTTAAGTTACTCAAAGTATGAAAGAAAACGAAATGAATGATACCTATTGTGTTTGGATAGAATAATCAAGAGGTGAACTAGACTCAAGTAATGAAACTAGGTCATTCATGGTTATTGCACAGCAAACCCGATGAAAGTATTAAATAACATCCTAATTTTTGACGCAGTATACATTAGCTTATGAACGAACGAAAACGAAGTACGTACGAATGAATGAAAAAGACTCTTTGTTTGCTAAAGAAAAATCTCTAGTTGATGTCTCATATGTTGAGCCCTCATTTTGGGAAGTTCTAATGTTATGTCCGTGATTCCAAGGTCTCAGGAATATAAACGAATGATATGTAATATATGTATGTTCTATATGAAATATGTTATATGGTGTGTTCAATATTAAAATATTGATGATGCATGTTACTGTCATAGCATGACTACCCTGATCATATTTGGCAAGTGCAATTGACTTGTCTTTACATAATTCATATCGATAGGAGAGAGCTCTTATTAATCATAAATGTTATTGGTGTGTACTTGAATACACCCATAATTACTACTAGTTTGTACTAACCCCGTACATTATACTATTTTAGGTGCAGGCTCAGGAGGGTGTTGAAGACATTCATTGCACCTGTTTAGACATCAGACCTTCTTATCCCGACATGGAAGGTCCCCATGCATTCGAGGATGTCTGGCGTTTTGTTTTTGTCTTAGTAATAGGTTTAGGCTAGTGGAGCATGTTCCACTAGTATTTCTTTCAAATTTTATTCATACTCATGTAGTGGTGCCATTTTGGCAATTGTTACTTATTCTATAAGACTATTTATATCAATACTGAATGATTTTTTATTTTATGATTGATACACATGAGCAATGAACTTCTTCATACGCATATGCATGTTATAACTAAGAAGTCTATGTACAGTTCAAACAAAACAAGAAGATTTAAATTTTCTGCTAAAATTAACCTAACGAATGAAATGACGACGTAACTAGGCTTGTCTGCGACCTCTAAGAGGTCAAAGATTATGGTTTTAGATATGGTCTAGACCCAAATAGTGACAATGAATTCTTATGTAGTTTGTTATTGGGTTTCTAATGATGAAATCTATAGTAAATTGATCTCTATGTTGTATTAGATGGATAAGTTCACATTTAATTAACCTAATTCATTGATTATTGTAGTTTTTTATGTTGAATTGTTAGTTATGGCCTTAGATAAGGGTCTTGCGTTATTTTATTGAGTATGTTTACAATTAATTGCAGTGTTGAGGATGATGTGGGGGTATACTGCCCTATTGAACTTATTTTGATGTTGTTTATACTTAAATTCTATTAAGATTGTTATGGTACACTTATGTTGGCGGTGCTATGTGTTATGCTTGCGATTGATGCGGCCTTGTTGGTGTTACTTTATACAATATTATGATCTTGGCCTTATTGGCAACTACTTGAAGTAATATGACTGATTTTGTAGTTTGATTATGTAAAGCATGACAATAAGTAAATACATGTTAATTAATATATGTATTCTTCTATTAATGTTGTCTTAGCTGATCATTTTAGACCATTACTTTGACATTATGAGTATAGTGTTAGAGTTGGGTTTTGGCTATTCCTACATGGCTATATGAGCCTACGTGGAGGATATTGATGATGTTATGATAGTATATAGGATGACTTTAAGATGTTAGTTTGTTTCCTATGTGATTCTAGAATAAGTTATATTATGAGTTGAAAGTAAAGTATGTGCTATATTGTCTTAGTTGACTTGTGTCACTTGCTATATGTATATATGATTATGAATATGTGATGCCTTGGTTTATGGTGTTAGAACTCTTAGTATCGAATGTATGAATTAAATGTGACATTAAATGAACTTAAGAGTCTTTTATGTGATAACCTTTAATAATGGTAAGATTGTTGATGTTTTAAGCCATAATGGTATCCCTCAAAGTAAAGGAATGTTGTAGTTAAGGTTAGCTGGCTCAAACGACATCATATTAGTCCTTAGGAAAGTCATCATGAGCTTGTTGTCTCCATTGTGAGTTAAACCTACAAGACTTTCTTTAGTATTGTAAATGTGATTGGGATATGAAATAGTTATGGAACACTTTTATGTGAACCTATACGGAGTTACTCTATGAGAAAGAAGCCTAGCACCAAGTGAGTATGGTAAGGGAAGTAGTTATGGTTAAGTATGAGACTACAATACAAAGTAGCTCTTCATATTCCTTAACTATGTGCCTACATGAGTTGTGTCTAAGTTCTACCATTGTCAAGTAGAAAAACCTCGTTAGAGTAGGATAGAACACCGAATTCAATATCTTTCTATCCTGGTCTGTGTCGTTTACAACCTATTATCATCATGTGGAATACCTATTAGCATTGTAGAAATTAATGATGTTTAGGTGGTGGTATGGACGCTATTTAGACATTGCACAATAGGCTTTGAAAGTGTTATCTGGAGTTCCTAGGTCTTGTCCAAGAAAATTAGTTGAGTGTCTTTTATGTGATGTATGCGTCTTGATGAACTAATGAACTAATGACTTATGTTAAGAAGTATATAAATAAATGAGTACCTAATCTACAGTGACTTAAGCATTCCTTAGTTGAAGTGTGAAGAGGTCATAAATGATGATGTCTTCTTGTCTTATCTTTGGACGTATTGAGGATGACTCTAGTTAGGGAAGTTGGTTGGTTTTGTGAACATGATTTAAGCCTTAGGTAGTCTTTAGTATTATTTAGTTAATCCTGAATAGGTCACTATTGACGTTATCTTCTTAAGTTACTTGAGTAAGTCTTTTGATAGACTTTGGGAGGAGAATGTCATATCACTTATATGTTGATATGTTTGATGTCTTAAAGTGTGTATGTGACATATTATAAGTGTTCTTGAGGTTCATATGGGTATGCTTATGGAGGTTGTATGGGCGGTGTCTCTTTGTGTTGCTTAAGTGAGTCTTAGGATAGATTTTTATGAGATAATAACACACTAGAAATTATTAAAATGGAAGACAAGGGAATTCACTATAAAAGTGTAGTATTTCAATGTGCTGTGAATTGAACTCACTATAATGTGGGTTCTGAATGATGATTTTTGGATAAATGTTTCCATATGTGTTTCTAATTTTATAAATATTGTTCTTATGATTAAAATTTGATTCAAAAATGGAAAGATGCATATTTCTAATAAAAGTTCATTTTGATAATTTTTATGCATAATGCCAATCTTAGTACATGTAGTTGTACTAACTCCATGCTTTTATCTATCTATATATTTCTTGGTAGATGAGGAGCTTTGACAAAAGAAGACTTGGAGTTAGAAGATAGTTCAACAGAAGTTGAAGTATGTCCTCACTTGACTCGAGGGCATATAGGTCTGTTATATTTTTATTCAAATTATTGTAATAGACTAAGTATCCCTATATTCGTATTTTTAAGTATGGGTCTTGTCCCCATTATTCTTGTGTCTTAAGGTTATGAGATTGAGACTTGGGGTGGAAAACAGTCGGAGTTTGATTGTTTTTACATGGGTTTAATATGGTTTGAGAAAAAATTGATTGGATCATAATCTATCCAAATATAATATGTTCAAATATGGATTTTGTGAAATATGGTTTGGTAAAAATGGTTCTAACCAATTTTAAAAAAAATAGTTTTTCAAAAACATTAATGTACCCCTCTCCACAATCCTCGAGGAGCCCGCGCCCCTTCCACCTTTCACCAACCTGCCCCTACAAAGTATTATTTTCGGAAAAAAAATGTTTTTTTAAAAAAAAAATTACCCATCCCCACCTTCATGCAACATAAAAATAATGTTTTTGCCCAAAAAAAAAAATTTTACCCTCTACTCCAAGACATTCTACATCCCCCACCCCAACTTTCACCAACCTACCTTTAAACTTTTTTTATTGAGTGAAAGTGAAAATAAGTGATCTAATGTGGATACCCATATTGAACCCATTTTGAGCATATTTGAAGAGACTTTTAAAATATCTTGAAGCTCATATTTGACCAATTATAATATTAGAGATCCAAGTCATTATATATGGTAAAAATGGGCTCATTCTATTATGGGACTATATTGCCAACCCTAATTGAGACTTCCTAATTCCTATTACTTTTATATGAAGGAAATTATAATGATTATAATATTTTTTTTGAAAATTTTAATTTTCCGCACTACCTTTGATTATGTTTTTGGAATGAATGATATGAAAGTGCTTGTAAGAGACCTTTGAGAGGTCGAGTACGCTTGTTACTTTCCGAGATTGTACCCTAACTTCTAGGGGTTTTTTCAGAATGTGATAGATAAGAAGTTCATGTACGTTGAACCTTAATCTTAGTGGCAAGTTATGTTATGAACTTTGAAGAAGATAGTCCTATTCGTATCCTTCATGTAAAGGATGAGTTACTTAGGGTTGATTGGGTGGAACAATATCATATCATCCATACGAAAATAATGATGAGCTATCTATCTCACCATTGTTGGGTAGCCCTAGTGGACCTTTTTGGTATGGTGAATGTGGTTGGGTTATGAACTATATATGGAACCCCTTTATATAAATCTTCAATACATATGAATATATGCAAATAAAGGCTAGCACGGAGTTATTATGTTATGGGAATTAGCTATACATGAGAAAGAGACTACAGTAAAATGTAGCTCTACATAAGAATGAGACTAGAGTGCATAAAAGCCCTTCAAATCCCTTAATCATGTGCCTACATGGGATGTGTCCTAGATCTAACGTTGGCAAGTAGAACACCCTGAGAGTAGGTTAGAACTCCGAAATCCATGATTATCTATCATGGTCTATGTTGGTTATTTCCTATTCTCATTATATTGGATACCTACTAGCATTAGAGAAGTTCTATTTAGTTTAGGTGGTTGTATGGGACACTATCTAGAAATTGCACAATTGCCTTTAAATGTGTTAGTTAGAGTTCCTAGGTCTTTCTCAAAGACCATTACGTGATTGGCCTTATTTGATGAATGATTCTTAAATGAACTAATGAATGTGATGAATTATGTAAAGAAAACATGTTAAATAAACAAGTACTTATTGAGAGCATTTTATGGGTTGTCTATAAGGTGTGAAGGGGGCATAGGAATGGTCGTTTCGTATCTTCCCTTGATAAGTCTTAAGAATGACTGAAGTAAGGGAAATAGGTTGATTATGTAAAAATGATGTAAGCCTTACGTATTCTTAAGTATTATTTAGGTAATTTTGAAGAGATAAATCATGGACGTTATCTTCTTGATTTATTTAAGTAAGTAATTTGATAGCCTATGGAAGGATTATATGATACAATATATAAGTTGTTGTACTAAGTGAGAATGATTCTATCTTAGGTAGACTACAAGATCTCTTTAGTGTGTGAATGTAAAGGATTGTGTAGGGGGTCACTTCACAACTCACTCAAGTGACACTTAAAATCAGATTTGGGAGGAGGATCTCATGTTTATGTGCTTAGAGTATATAATATTATGGGTGGTCTTAAAGATCATTTAATGTGTGCCTAGAGAGGGTGTGAGGGAGGTCTCTTTTTGTCATAGTTAAGTGAGTCTTAGAATAGTTTTCAATTACATGGTTTCTTAAATGAAGGGTTGCTTAAATGAATTCTTTTGTGTTTATAAGGTGTTAAATTTTGTTCTTATGCTTATAGTAAGATATTTTAATAAAAATTCATGACAAATATGTTATTTTTTAAATGTCCTTTTTCATAATTTTTACACGGCTTCCATACTTAGTGCATCTAATGTTCTAACCCATTCTTTTCCCTTTTTTACTAATGCATAGGGAATTTGAAGTCTTGATATTCCATGGAGGATGGATAGGTTCCTAGTTGAAGATGAAATATTGGTGGGTTTTCATCGATTCGAGGATATATCCACATGTTCGTCTATGTCTTAGTGTTTATTTTATGTCTTGTATGGGCTTAGTCCAAAGTGTTATATACTCCAATGTTTTGATGGTTCAATGAGATGTTGTAAAGGTTAAATGATTTAAATGAAAGGCCTCCGCTAGCGTACTAATTATAGAAAGATATCATCGTGTGTGAAGAAAATTTTACTTTCTTACTAATTTAGAATATTTATTATGGAATGTATGATACGAGTGGATTTTATGAAACTTCTTGAAGTTAAATTTGCCGTGTGTCCATATAAGGATGCTCTAACTTCAGGGGTGAACTTGCGGGTCGTTACAAGGGTGGTTTCAGAGCATAGTTTTTGATTGTCTTAGTTGTCTCATGAACCACATCTAGTAAACTCTTGTTCATAATGTAATGTTTCACTTCATCATTCATAGAGTCGTTCTTACGAACTTTATATATGGTACCTTTTCGTTCATTCCCTTATGTGTTTGTCCTTTGAAGGTGACTTTGTGAAGATTGCGTTGACGGATATAAAAGATAAGATGTGACTTGTTTGATGAGGTGTGAAAGAGGGTATTGATGACTATAGTTTCCTTTAGTTACCTTTTGAAGGGTTGTGTAGTTGTAAAATAATGGTAAGGTATATTTCTTTAAATGTGAAGGTGTTGTTGTTTAGATAGTTTTATTTTGTTTAATACCCAACCATAGAAAGGAAGTCGATGAGGTTATAAAGAGTAAAGGTGAGTTTCTCCTAGTAAGGGGGATGTAGTGGTTAGATGGTTAGACCTTTGAGAGTGTTTTTTTCTCATGAGATAGACTTTGGTGAGAAAGCATTAGTATGGTATAAGGTTCCTCTAGGGAATAACATGTAGTGAATGATATGTTAACCTTGGAATTGGTTTGTTCTAATTGGGGGAGTATGGTGAAGAGTATTTTTGTTGGGAGTGAGGGAGCAGTAGCCTTTGTTTATGTGTTTATCATTCCTTAAACAAAGAGCTCTTAGTAACTTGATCTATGGAGAAGTATTTTGTGAAAAAGTTAGTTCCAAATATTCTCATTATGATATACTTGTTTTGTTTGATGTTTTTTAGAATGAGAAAATGAGTGTTCATGCATGGTTATCTTCTTCATGGTTCATGTGGATATAGTGTAGGTTGCTAATTGTTTTATAAACATGAATAGTGAGCATGTCTAAATGATTATATGATATTGATTTGTTGAGCATTTATTAAAAATTTCTTAAAGTGTTGCATTGTTACGTTGTGAAGTATGTTCACTGTAACGAAAATTATGGTCACTGTAAAAGAATTTTTTAAAATGATTAAATTTTTCATACGTGAAAAATGGTTTCATCGTGTCTAGAATTGAGATATATGATCATGATAATGAATAAAAAATGAGTTTTTTTAATTG
Source organism: Solanum lycopersicum (assembly GCF_036512215.1). Lineage (NCBI taxonomy): Eukaryota > Viridiplantae > Streptophyta > Magnoliopsida > Solanales > Solanaceae > Solanum > Solanum lycopersicum. The sequence continues at coordinate 42,160,327 of NC_090806.1, read as the reverse complement.
AAATGAAGGATGTTAGTCTTATAGAATAATTAGTTGAAGAATTTATTCTACTTTCTTGTTGTGTTGTTATTCTCTTAATTATGCACAAATGATTGTTATACTTTATTGTGTATTGTATAATTTGTAGAATAATTTGAGTCTCTAATCTTGGAAGTGTTCGGAGAGTGGCAAGTGTCATTCCACGACGAATGTTGTCCAAGTGGGAAAGAATATAACACCTCAAAAAATGACTTAGGTGAAATTAGGACCTATTGCGTGTAACATTAAGTCTTGAAGTCCTAAGATGGTTTAAAATGTTTGAGGCAGTGTCTCAAGATTTGGGTTAAGGTTGAAGTCAAACGTCAAGGGACGACCAAGACATTTGAAGACTAGTAACCTATGTGCCTTATGTGTTTTCATGAGCCTCTGAGAGACTAATGAGTTTATGAGTTCCTTATGTTATTCATAATAGTTTATAAAGTGAGCATTTTGAGTTTGATAAGGTTTGAAGGTCGAACGTCCAAGAACGTCCAGTGATTTTTGAAAGATAGCTTTTGGACGTCCCTATGAGTTTTGATGTGTTTTAGCATGTTGCGTGGGTTGTTTGATGTTGATCTTGTTTTGGAGATGTTCCTAATACTTAGATTACCTGCTTAAAGGTTTAACATCATGGTATGACTCCATGTACGACCTACAAGGGGCCCTAGAAGGAGGACCTCAACTAGAAGCTCGACATTAACATTTTGAAAATCCAAGGCTAGTCTTAAAGAATAACATATGTGCCATGAGGTCTAAAAATTGTTTTAAGACCTCATTAAATTAATATAGATCATTTAGGAAGTTTATGCACCAAGAAGTCCAGGAACGTCCATGACTTCGAAAAACTAGTTCTAAGGGGTACTAGTGTGCCTTAGCCTATTTGACTAATTATTTGGAGTTCAAAACTCATGAAATTAGGTGGAATCGTTTACAACATATGTTGAACTATATTAGTGGTCGAAAAATCTGGATAAAACTCCTGAATGACCCACAATTACCCTCGAGGAGGACACTAGCACGTAGAAGGCAACACTTCCTAGGTAGTGTGTAAAACTCGAAACCAAGGAATGACTCATGTGTGTATCGATGGGGCATCGATACCAACCATCATATTACACTTAGTAAAAATGTTAAATACCTCTCCCGCACAAGTCTCTAACCAAGATGACAGTTGTGCAAGATGGTGGGGGGACGAACTGTCGACTCACACGGCCTATCGATGGGGTTCTATCTTTGAGGGTCCATTTTTCTGCCAAATTTAAGTTAATTCCAATTAAATTAAATGATGGGTTTAGGAGTTATTGGGATAAATGAAATATTAATAATACAATTTAACACCCCTATAAAGATCAACCTTTATTAATCTAAACACAACTCTTAAAAATAAACTATCTTCCTTCTCTCTTCTTTCTCTCTCTATTGGAAGACACCATTGCTGAAAATCTAGGGGAGGATTTTTTGGTTGAAAAGGTATGATTTGAACAACAATTATTCATCAAACTTTAAGGTATGGGACTTAATTTACCTTTGAGACTTCTTTCCTCAAAGGACTCCTTCAAAGTATTTCAGAATGTTGTGTTTTAAAGTGGGTTTCATTCAATTACAAAATTTGATGATATGAACTGAGTTGTTAATGGTTTCATTAGGGTTTAATGAATATATTAACATGTATTTTAACTTGATTATTATAATTTGTTATGGTTTGATCTAAATAAAAGAACATGATACTTGACCCTTAACCCTAGGTTTGATCTTGATATGAATTAGGCTGGGATTGATTCAATTTACTTTATTATTGTTTAAATCACGATTTCATGATGTTTTTACACAAAATATAAACATATTAGGATTATTCATAGCCTTTCATACATGTTCTTAAGAAGTCATCTAGGTTAGGAGGATTGACCTAAGTATCTTGTCTTAAGCTTTGATTGGTATTTAATTATGGTGTAGTGATTTCTTCAAGTCTTGTTATCATGTTGTTAATTAGATTATGAACTTATATATCTAAATTGGATTGAATTGAGGGTTTATGGTAATGCCTAAATGATGAACTATGAAGGGGGTCTTGGTAAGTCTTATAATACCTATCTTTACTTCCGATTGTGATTAATTGTGATTAAGTCATGATGTTATATTGTAGTAAGACTTCTATTAGGATTTGCAGGATAGTATAATGTTGAATAGAAATTTCCTTACGATGTAATGAGGTTAATTAAGGTGAACTTGCTATAAGGATGATGATGACTATCAATGTGCCTTGTTATGATATAAAATCTTAATGTGCTAACCTCACTTATATGAATTGCAATGAAATTTTTATTGAGCAATTGATGATGAATATTATACAAGGGGTAGATCCTATGATCTAAAATAAGCTATGATTGATAATTAAAGACTTAAATACATTTCAAAAAGGGACTCTAGCTTAGTACCGAGTGATCTATATTGAGGACTGTCCTTTCCAACATAGAACACTAAAACACTCGTGAGATTGGAGACTACACTGCACGGAGAATAAAGAGGGTCCAAACTATATCTCCTAGTTTTTGACTATGTCGCCCTATAGTAATATTAGCTAGTGGATCCACATAGTTGTTATGTTTTATGTTTTGGTACTACCTTTGCAAGTTGTTTGCTTTCTTTCGGTGTAGAGTTTTATGACACTGGATTTCACACTAGCTCATGTAGTCTATGTCGGTTAGAGATAGATGTTTCCAAAAGGTAAAATGAACTATAGAATGGAACTCTAAGTAGGATAACATAAGGGGTCTAGCTTAGTTTAAGTAGGGGTATGAGGTTCTACATAGCATTGCACTAGTTATCCTTGAGGGGAGTCTTAGGAGGATGTTCTTATATATGTTTATGTTTATGATGATGTATGACATGTAGTTGATGAATGTGAACATAGTTGATACTATATGTTGATTAGTTAACTTATGAGTATGTGTTGGGTTATATTGTTAATGTAATATGGAATGTATATCTAAATGTCATGTTATGTGAAGTAGGGTGTTGGTAATGCTTTTTTAAGGGTTGCTTAATTGAGTAAGGTTATGAGGTTTTGCTTGGTCATTGTACTTGTTGACTTGATAGGAGTTCTTGGGTAAGTATCTTGCTTTATTATTATTAAGTGTACCCTTATTCATGTTTGTGATGTAATTTTGCTTTGTTATAGGGTTGTAGTAGATTATAGGTTCAAGTATGATGATATGTATATTACTCTTTTGAGTTATTAAGTATGTTTTGTTAATTTGAATGACTCACATGATGATGTATAAGACTTCTAAAGACTAAAATAGCATAGTTTTACTAAATGTCCCTTTTAAACATATTTTAATTGTATATGTTCATATAGTCTCATACTTAGTACAAGTGAAGTACTAACCCCATTTTCTTCCTTATTCCCCAAAATTTTAGATTTCGATCGTTGAAGTGTTTTAGAAGGCGAGTTGAAGAAGACTTCGATCCTTTCCTCATCCAAGTTGGGTAGGTCCTCATTTTTTGATGGCAATGACAATATTGAGCTTATGTTCTCATTTGAGTTTTATGACTTATATTCTATATCCTTTCATTTGAGTTAGTATTGTAGAAATCCTATATGTGTCTCTTTTTACATTGATGTATGGGCTATGACAAAAATTTCTAATCTAGATAGATGGTTCTGAGATGAGACAATCATTGAGACTAATATCTTTCTTATATATGTATGTGCAATAAAAGTAGAAGGCTATGTAACAATCCTATACGACGGGTATGTGCATACTCGATATCTATATTATTTGTATGTAGAGTTCTATGTAAACCTCCAATATAGAAGTAACAAAAGATTTAAATTTTCTGCTAAATTTGACTTATGAATGTCATGATGTAAACTAAGAGGTTAGTCTTAGTCCTCAAAGAGGACAACGATGCTACTTACGTCTTTCGGGTAAACCTAGATGTAAAAAACATGGTTCCAGAGCATGAGATTGAATTATATTAGATTCAATGTCTCTCTCTACAACGTCTATGCATCTTCGTGCTCATAATTGTGAAAAGAGCCACATTTATGGATAGGAACCTACATGATTTCTAGGAAATTCTCATTCTCTTGAAAATCTTGTATCGTTCAATTAGAGTATTCTTATGGTGTGGTTTAACATCTAATCCTATTGTTGTGATTATAGGAAGAATGATCACAATAAGGTATGCGTTAAGAATACTTGAAGTGGAAAATGCCAACGCAAAAGCTCATCCCCATAGTGATCAAGTTCCTCCACTTGAAGAATATGCTAATATGTGTAACACTCTTGAAATTTCAAGACTTAGACTAGAGATTAATATATAAGATAAATATTAAAATTATTTTGACCTATATTAATGTAATAAACTCATTTGGAAAAGGTTACAGACAAAATTACTACGAAAGACCTTACCTCCGGAAACTAGCTAATTCGAACTAACTTATGTTCTCATGTTTTTTTGAAGGTTTTGAAGTGTCATATGAAGTCCAAAACTTGTAATGAGACCCTGGATAGATTAAATGTAGTACAAAGGGTCCAAACATCTTGTAACGACACCCCAAGGACCACTCGAAGGGTCTTTGGGGAGGAGCCAAACATGGGTGGGCAAGCTTCCTAGAAGCCTACAAACAAGAAGGATTGGAGAAACAGCTCGAGATGTGCATTCCACACGACGCGATGCTGAAACTCACATCATTGCCTCAACTCAAAATTTTATAAAAATGACGGGCTTGTCCCCTCAATGCGTAGCTACTTACAAGAATTGTTAAAGACATATTTTTGTAATTTAATTTATTAAAAAGACCCATTTAAATGGAGGGTATTTTGGGTAATTCATAGGAAGACTACATATAAAAATTACTTCAGTTTTAGACTACTTTTAGACATCCCAAATAAGATGAAAAAAAGTTTCTTTCATCTCTCCAAGAAATCTCTCTTTTCAAAACTCATTGAAGAACAAGAGAATCTTAAGGAAGAAGACGAAGAACTCAAACTTTTCATCCAATTTTTGAGGATTCTTCATCTATAAGGTATTAAATATTCACTCTTGGGATTCCTTTCCCCAAGAGGTCCTTTAAAATAATAGGGTTTTTACTCTATGAAATTTTTTCTTCCGAACCATAGATTTATGATTTTCAATGAAACGTAAGTGTTTTCTAAGGTCTATTCCTCACGAATTGATGTGCATTTTGGACTTTTTTGTGGAGCATGTTCTTTTATAATTGATTGTTTCATATGATTGTCTCTACTATTTAATAATATGGAAACGTAATGCTTGGAACTAAGACTAGAATAAACTCTTAAATGACTTTTTCCTTCGCCCTAAATTATGCATTAATCTTGTACATGTTTGTAAGATTTTTTCTTGATTGTGATATTGAGTATTTCACTATGTTATGATTATGAATGTTGTAAGTTGAACTATGTTCTTGAATAAGGTTCTTGGAAGCAAGAGGTAAGTCTTCTAAAATGTACTTACTCTACAATGTGTATGTTAGCCTATAAATCATGATGATATATTGTGAAATTATATATGATTTTTCTATGTTGATATGTTGGTATATATGCATGTTAGTTGTGCAATCATGAAAAGAACACAGTAAATGCAAGTTACGATATTCTCTTATATGCTTTACACAAGATGACTATGTTATATTAATCTCACATATGAAGGGCTATGATGAAAGGAAATTCTCATCTAATCATAAAGAGCTCATAATCATGTTTTTACAAGGATTTAATATCCTATAACCTATGATAAGCATATGATAAAAGACAACTTAAACTTTATTTAAGAAGGGACTTAAGCTAAGCACCGATGAACTATTTATAAGATGTGTCCGTTCCCTAGTTTTGAAGTAGGTTCATAATGACTCACATGAGATTGAGGCTGCCATGTAATGTTGAACAATGGGTCTCTTATATATCCTATAGTTCATGAATTTTGTTGCCACTATAGGATACTAGATAGTAGATCAACCTAGAAATCTATGTCATGTTTGGTTCTACTTTGGCCGGTAGACCACCTTCATTTAGAGTGGGGTTCTATGACATCGGATTCCATGTTTATATCACATGGTATATATTGGTTATGGTTAATATTCCCTAATGTAATACTAAAGACAAGTAAATGAACATTGAGTAGGGCGACTTGAGGAGTCTACATAGTAGAGGTAGGGGTATGGGACTCTACCTAGACATTGCACAAGATGACTCTAAGTGAAATCCTAGGAGATTTTTCTTATCTAATATGATAACATGAAAGGTGTGATGTTTATGATACATGATGTTGATCTTATATGATTTTGGTCTTTATGATGATAATGTTATTAGTTTATATTTTTAAATGAAGTAATGACTACATAGTTCATAAATTATATGAAGCAAAGTTTTACTCATGGTATCCTATCATATCTACTTGTTTTTGTTGGTTTATGGGCCTTCACATGACCATTTAACTTTAGGTTCGGAATGGGATCATTCATAAGTGTTTTTTATGCTATGTTACATGATCTATTGGATCGGAAAAATTAATATGTCTTTGCTTATGATCTTGTTTATGTTGAGAGAATCCTTAACTTGTATACGTTATATGGTACGTGTATTGAATAATTTCATATGACTTATCATACTTCCTAAAGATATGATAAATGATCCTTTTTCATGCATGTACTTAAATTTTATGTGCATATAACTATGTTTAATACTTGTGGCGTACTAACCCCATTACAGTATATTACTACAACTGTAGCTTTCGACCATTGATGTTATATGAGGTCGATTAGAAGAAGCTTGGAACTCTTTCTCCAAGTATTTGTAGGTCCTCAATTTCGGGACGCTATCATTTATTTTTCCAACTTATGAAGACTTTAGTATATATTAGGAATATCCTATTTCTATCATGTTTCTTTGGATTGTTTATTACTAAGGCCAATATGGCATATTCACTATATATTGCCAAAGTCAAAATTTCTACTCTTTAGATGGTTTTATATATATGAGACAATATCATAGATCATCGTACGATTCATGAATGATATGTATGAAGTCTAATTATAAACCAACTAGAATGTAAAAGTTTTAATTTTCCATAATTTTTACGGATAACATGTTATAGGGAATGTTAAGGGCTTGTCTAAGTCCTCTGAGGGGACGATGATGACGGTCTGATCTAGGGTATGCACTCAATGTGTGACAATCTTGGTATTAGAGAATGAGGTTAAGTAACCTTAGAGTAAATGTCTCCCTAAACCACGTTACCTAGTGTCTTGTTCATTGTGGTGAAGTGCGCCACAATTTTAGATGAGCGGCTATGTGATAAATGGGGAACTTCTATTTTCTTTATACTCCTATGTTGTAGCTCTAGAGTTCTTACACTAAATATCTTTTAGATTATAATCCCTTTCGTGTTGTTATAGGCGATGAACAAAAGAAAGACAATCGTGAGGAGAGTAGGAGAAGAGATTGTGAACTCGGGAGCTATTCATCAAGGCCATTAAGATCCTCTTCAAATGAAAGTTGCTGCAAATGAAAAAGTTCTGGTGAATCCTCCGACTATGAGGGATAGTTAGGTATGGGTAGCCCTTTTTCAAACGGCCCAAGCCATCACAACCCAAACTCAATCTATCACAGGTCAACCTAACAGGTAGGTTATTCCTTGAGAAAACTAACATGCTAGTATTATGGCTAGTTGTTGAAGAGATTTTACGAGAATGAATCCTCCCCTGTACATTGGATCAGAAGTTGATGAAGACCCCCAAGATTTCCTTGATGAGGTCTACAAGATTTTTGTTTGCTATGGGGGTGAGTACTACAGAGAAGGCTAAACATGATTGCTATCTACTTAAGAACATGGCTCAGACATGGTACAATCATTTGAAGTATAGTAGGGCTTTAGGAGGTGGTCCCGTGACTTGGGAGATCTTCAAAAAGGCCTTTATTTACATAGCATTCCCAAGGGATCAAAGAGAAGATAAGGTAGAGGTGTTCATTAACATTCATCATGGAGGTATGGCTGTCAAGGAATACTCCTTGAAATTCATTGACTTGTCCATATATACTTCTTCTTTTGTTTCTAACGCTAGGGATGAAATGAGCCATTTGGTGATGGACATGTCCGAAGAAGTTGAAGAAGAATGTCGTGAATCCATGATTCATGAAAATATGGATCTTTCTAGGTTGATGGTTTATCCTCAACAGGTTGAGGAAAGTAATATAAGGAAGAGGAATAGGAAGCTAAAAGGAAAAGTTGTTTTAAAGTAGTTCTTCGAAGAGTAGGCTTGACGCAAGAGAAGTGTAAGTTTAATAAGAGGTTCTCAAATCAGGTTTGTTGTAATTTCTCCAAGAGTTGCAATGATAGAGCTTCTAATCCTAAACCTTAAAAGGGGAGAAATGTTGATCCACCAAAAGAGAGACAAACTTGTTGTATGTGTGATAAAAAAACATGCTGGTGAATGTCTTGTTTGCAAGGGTGTACATATGGTGAAAGATTTCCCTAATGTGAGATGCCAATGAAAGGAATGAACAAGGTCAACCAAGTGTTCCTAGTTCTAAAGCTCCAAAAAGGAACAGTTTCTATGCACTTAAGGCTATGGGTGCACAAGAAAGCACTCCCACTTTGTGACGCGCATGTTAGAATTTTTCTCTGCTAATGTTTATTATTTGCTTGAACCAGATTATACTATTTCTTTTGTTACACCTTTGGTAGCTAGGAAGTTTGTCGTACTTCCTGATGCTTTCATTTAACCTTTTTCGATATGTACCCCAATGGGTGACTCTGTAGGTGCAAAAAGAGTCTATAGCAAATTTCTTTTGATGCCACCCAATAGAATTACTCTTGCTAATTTTGTAGAACTTGATTTGTTTGATTTTTATATCATCTTGGGTATGTATTATCTTCATGATTGTTTTCTTCCATTGATTATATAACATGGGTAGTTAAATTTAAATTCCCCAATGAACCTATTCTAGAGTGGAAAGGGGGAAATTCTATGCTAACGCATCAATAATTTCTTGTTTGAATGCCTGTAAAGTGATAGCCAAGGGTTTTCTATATCATGTTGTGAGAGTTAAGGACATATAATGTTAAACTCCTTCTATTGAGTCAGTCCTCGTAGTAAGAGAATTCCTTGAGGCTTTTCCTAATGACATTCAAGGAGTTCCTCCCAAACGGGAAATTGACTTTGGCAATGAACTTTTAGCGGACACAAATTCCATTTCAATTCCTCAATATAAGATTGTTCCGACTGAATTGAAAGAGTTGAAGATGTAACTCATGTATTTACTAGACAAAGGGTTCATTCAACCTACTATTTCTACATGGTGTTCGTCGGTCTTGTTTGTAAAGAAGAAGATGGGTCCCTTAGAATGTGCATTAATTATCGCCAACTCAATAAGGTCACCGTAAAGAACAAGTGTGCTCTTCCTAGGACTAATGATCTATTTTATTAACTCCAAGGTGGTAGTTACTTTTCCAAGATTGGCTTAAGGTCGGGATATCACCAACTTAGGGTGAGAGGTGAAGACGTTCCCAAAATACCTTTTAGAACTAGATATGGCACAATGAATTCATGGTTATGTATTTTGGGTTAACGAATGCCTCGGTGTCGTTAATGGACCTAATGAATAGAATTTTATGAGATTACCTTGTCTCGTTTTTTATTGTGATCATTGATAATATTCTGATATACTCCAAGAATGAAAATGAACATGACAGTCACAGGAGATTAGCCTTGCAAGTCCTCAAAGAACACAAACTTTATGCCAAATTAAGCAAGTGTGAATTTTATATAAGTATTGTTGCTTTTTCTAGGCCATATTATCTCTGGTGATGGTGTATAGGTTCATCAGAAGAAGACATATGTGGTTATAAATTTGACTAGACCTTTGACTCCCACACACATAAGGAGTTTCTTGGGTCTAGTCGGCTATTATTGAAGATTTGTTGAAGGATTTTCGTCCATTGCTTCTACTTTCACAGCTTTGACCCAAAAGAAGGTGAAGTTTGAGTGGTAAGAAGCTAGTGAGAAAGGTTTTCCAGAGTTGAAAGAGAAGCTTACCTCCGCGCTGTTGTTGACCTTACTATAGGGCAATGAAGACTTTGTAGTTTATTGTGATTATTCCTGAGTGGGCATGGGTTTTGTCCTCATGGAAAATGTGAATGTGATTTCTTATTCTTTGTCACAGCCGGAGTCTTGACCCCAGATGAGACCGGCATTATTGACCTTTCAGAGGTCACAAACAATCCTACTAACGTGATTCTTACTTTTTCTAGGTTAATTTGAGAAGATAATTTAAAACTTTTTAATTCTGAACATACATACTAAACATTATATTAGATTCATAATTGTTCACCATCAACCACTTAATATTAATATCATCAAATTAAAGAAATAATTTAATATAACATTAAATGTATACTTGCAAAAATGGCACCAATATAATGTTTGAACAAAAGCGGAAAGAAACGCTAGCGAAACATACTCCACTAGCTCAATCCTATTACTAAGCTAGAATATAATGGGCAAAAATTCTCTAAAGGATGAGGTCCTACCAACTTCGGATGAATGCTCCACGTCCAAATAGCTGCAACATCAACGTTTAAGCTCTAGTGTCCACCTGTGCCTACATCTAAAATTGTAGAATTGTATGGAATTAGTACACACTTGTACTAAATATGGGTGTATGTAAGCACACACCAAGGATATGCATGAGTAAGAATATATCTTTTCTTAAAAAATGATTATGGAAAGTCATGTCAGTGGACTTGCCAAATTAGAATTAAGAATGTTAGTGAGCTTCCCAAATTTTTATTAGGAAAGTAAGTGAGCTTTCCAAATTTGAATTAGGAATGTCATGCCATGAAAGTAACATGCATCATCATAGTTATCATACTGCACACATCACATAACATCTTACACATAGCACATAGCATATTGCATATAACACATAAGATCTTTTCATATCATTCGTTCATATGCCATGAGACATTCGAATCATGGACATAACATCAAAACTTCCCAAAATAAGGGCTCAACATATGGGACCTCAACTAGGGAGTCTTCTTTCTCAAACATAGAGTCTGTTTCATTCATTCATACGTACTTCATTTAATTTCCTAAATAGGCTAATTTAAACACCACCTATACCTAGGATATAGCTTAGGTTTTTCATCGGGTTAGTTGTTCAATGATCAAAAATGACCTAGTGTCATTACTTAAGTCTAGCACACCTATGAATCATCCTATCCTAACACCTTCAGTGTCATTCCTTTCATTATGTTCAACATTTGAGGGTGGCCTCATTCATTCATTGGGAACTTTAACTTTAACCGACATAGATCATGAGAGCATCATGAAATTTAGGGTAATGAAACCCCACACCGAAATGAGGTGTAATAACTGGCCAAAGTGACCGAAAAATGCTAGCGTACATGGGAATCTATTCCCGCAAATCCCTATATTTGCAGTATATGTTCAAACACTAGGATATATAAGGAGACCCATACCCGGCATGACGGACAGTTTCATCTCAAGAGGGTTACGTGAACCTCTGCCCTACCCGAAAGAAGGGATCATTGCTTATATCTAGTCTATCGTTGCTCAGTATAACGTTCCATTTTATCCAACTCATACATCATGGAAGGTGGCTTCTAGTATGAGGATATCATAGCTTAATAGATGATTTTTGAACTCATCATTAGTATTAAGGGTCTTAATCTCAATACTTTCATTAGAGTGTTCGTAGAGACTGGTCTCTTCATTTACTTTACACTATGACGATAAGTACTTTTTGGTAACCTTTACTTAGGCTCATTTCATATTCCTCCCGTCTTTTACATTAGCCTTATATCATTTTATCACCACATTCATTAACATTAGCACATTTTCTTTTCATAATTACTAACCCCTTTTTACGTGAATGTTAATTTAGTCATATACCAATGCAGTTGACCATTAAGTCTGTTTCACACTCTTACTTACTCCCTCTAGGGTAAAATAATTTAATTGTTCATTTTGTATTATGCCAATGCACTTTCCCATTTAGTGTATCTTACAATTGTACATGACCCTTGTAGGGGTTTCATCATTTCATTACATATATCATAGGTTCCCTTTTTTTAATCGTATGCTGGACTTATGGGTCTATACATACAAGCCATGATTCTTCATTAATAGTTTTTTAAGTGACTCATATCTCCCTAAGATTATGTAGTACAAGACACATGTATCTTGTATGTATAAAAAGATTTCGATTTTGATCTAAGTACGTGACATTTTTCTTGAACATTTAATTCACATATGATTTATGTATCAATATGGAAATTTGGGGCAAGGGAACCCAATTTCAAATCCATTGATCAACACTTATATTTTTCCTTGATTTTATTTATAGTTCTCATGACATTGTGACCCTATATCGAACCCCAACATCAACATTTGTTTTTAGTTTTTTTTTCTAGATCTTCTCTCCTTTGGCCGAGGGGTAGTGCGTTCGAACCCCCACAACCACCTTTTTATTTTGCTATCCATTTTCCTTGTACATTTCGACATAACGAGGAGGCTGTTTGATCAAACCCCCGCGGCCTCTCTTTATTTTTTTCATTCTTTCGCTTGGGACTTAGAGGTTGTCGGTTCAAACCCTCACAGCCTTCATATTTTTTTATTTCATTTAAAAGTTAACTATTTAAAATTTAGCAGTGTGATTGTGGGATCGAGCCCCCACAACGTCACTTTATTTTCTTTTCAATTTCTCTCTTTGTGTCCTCCTTCAGCCAAAAGGTGGTGGGTTCGAATCCCACTCCTATCATTATTTTTATTAATTTAAAACTCTCCTCTTACTCTCTTGTTTGAGCGAGAGGTTGTGGGTCGAATCCCACACCTCTCATTTTTTTCCATCTTTCATCTACTTCAACAAAAGAGGTGTCTTGAGTTACTAAAGGATTTCAATATTACAATTTTCTATCACATCGATAAGGCGAATATGATGGACGATGATCTTAGTTAGTTATCAATGGGAAATGTTTCTTACTTATATGATGGTAAGAAGGAACTCATTATATAAGCTCATGGATCATCCCGGTTGGGTGTTCGATTTGTTGACTCAATCATAGGCGGTGTTATGGTTCCCAATAGATCATAATAGTCTTTTGTGGCAGATTTTAAAAACAAGAAAGGTATTTACCCGATTTTTATTGAATTTAAGGGATGAATGCTTATGAATTTAATAAAAAACACCTTCTTCCAAGGAACATATAGTGTGCTTTGTTATCAAGATCATTTGTTTATTCCCAATGTAGATGAATTGAGGATGAAATTCTTATTGGAATCCTATAGTTCTTGATATTCCATTAACCTATGAGCCACCATTGTCTAGCGTGACTTGTGGGAGGTCGAATGATAGAATGTAATAAAGAAGGATATTGCAATATTTATGGCTAAATGTTATACTTATCGGCAACTGAAAGTTGAGCATCAATGGGTTTTCCAAATATATAAGTATTACTAATTGGAAATTGGAAGATTTGAATACGGACTTTATTGTTGGTTTCCTTCGCATACGGCGACAAGATGAATCAATTTAGGTCATTGTTGATTGAATGACAAAATCAACACATTTCATTCCCGTCAAGGTTTCTTATTCGGCGGAGGACCATGTTAATTGTATTTGAGGGAAATGTTTAGATTTCATCGAGTGCCCGTTTTCATTATCTCCAAATGTGGAACTAGTTCAATTTTTATTTTTTGAAATCCTTCCAATAGGTTCTTGGTACTCATGTTAACATTAGTATGTCCTTTAATATATAAATCTAGGGACACGTAGAGAGTGGTGTAAAAACTTATGAAGATATGTTGAGCACTCATCTAATTTACTTCAAGGGTAATTGTGATGATTAGTTGCTTTTGATTAAGATTACATACAACAATAACTATCACTCAAGCATTGGTATGGATCCCTTCAAGGATGTATATTGTAGGAGGTGTAGATATCTTGTACGTTTCTTAGTAGTGGCTGAAGTTACATTGAGAGGTCCCAATTTGGCGCATGAGACTATGGATAAAGTTAGGCTTATTAGAAAAAGGTTGATAATAACTTAGATACCAAAAAAGTTCTATGTCTATTTTAGAAGCCAAGATGTTGAGTTTGATGTTCATAATATGGTCTATTTGAAAATCTCACCCATTAAGGGTGTGATGAGGTTTGGGAAGAAAGGGATATATATATATATATATATGATTTAAAAGGATCTTTCTTACGAAAAAGTACCCATCGAGATTTTAGACCGACAAGTTAAGAAGTTGAAAAATAATAAAAATTCTTCCATGAGGGTTCTTTTGAGGAATAATTTTTTTTTAATGTTCCACTTGGTAGGCCGAGAATGATATGATGTGATACTTTCCTTAAGACCCTATTCTTACTAGAGTATTCAGTCCTTCACGGTTCACTCTTTTTGTTTCATGTGTCTTAGATATTCCCGTGATTCCTCATGTATGGCATGAAAAATTATTTTACTTGAAAAAATAATTTTTTATATGCATTAAGGTATGAGTCGCATATGTACCTTATGAAATGGTGTTCTGAACATGCTTACGCTTGGAGTTGATGTTTCCTCTTCCGATATGTGCATTTATGTGACTACGTTCATATTGGGTTGTTATTTTTAAGTTTCTACCTACTGTATGATGTCTTGAATCCCATTTGAAGATAAATGTTCCCAAGGGAAAGTTAATGTAACACCTCATAATTATATAGTTAGAAATTTGCAGCTCTGTGTAAACTTGTACCTGTACCAGTAGAGCTGCAGTCGGTTCAAGGACTAACAAAAAGACCTTAGGTGAGGCCGTGGGTGCAAACTTCAATAATTACTAAAAATTCTAACCCATGTACTTTTATATGATTCACGAGAATGGTCCTTCTGTTCTGCATGAGTTGTAGGTAGGTCTCCTAGCTGAGACCCATACTTCGTGAGATTTTTAGAATATTTATGTTGGACTCACAGAGGACATATAAGGACCGTAGGTTTACTAACAGAATGTACCTGGGTTCCACCAGCCGAGATTCTAAGAAATAAGTTTCTGGACCCATTGACGGTGGACCAATACACTCTGTAGGTGATCCCACGAGCTGTAGGTCCCCACTATTGATGAAGATTGACAATAATTTTAAAAGACCTTTTAGGTCGTTTTACATTCCATAATGTACCCAATTTAAATGTTTTTGCCCAAAAAATTCCAATTTGAAATCATTCTCTTAACTTCTCAATGTTGATCAAAGTTCTTCCAAAATATTTATCCCTCTAAAACATAAATAAAAAGGCTTTGCTTTTTAAGGTCAAGTATCCGAATTCACCATTGATTTCAAGCTTTTGGCATTAATATATGGCAATATTTGACTCTTCAATTCTTTTTTTATCGTGATCAACGACAATAGCCTACAGTATGAGTGTCAACAAATCGACGGTAGTTTAGTAACCCACCCAAGGGTTGGGGTCGTGTCCCAAGGGAGTGGTATTGAAATAGTTGCTACATTAAATTTCATTCAAAATAGTAAGATGATTGAACATTTTCGAATATAAAAACAAATTAAATTCAGTTTATGACATCAAAGGGTTCAATTACAAGACTTGTTGTCATAACTAGTAAAATGCTACAAAATAAATGAGAGACAAGTATGGGAGAGAGTTCTTGGGGTGTGATCGCTATATTTTTAAGATAGAAGTGGTGGGTACATGTTTTTTGTATCAAATTTTGCAAGAACAATGATGACTAGGCTAAACTTAAGGTGAAAGTAAGTGCCCTCTTAGAAAACTTAAACCATATGAAATGGGTTCCTATAGGAAGACCACTCATCTAAACTATCCAGCTTATTTATTATCCATACTCGCTCTTTTGGCGAGAGAGCTTGGATATGGGACTAGGGCTTACCCTCTCGGGTTGAACATCATGTAGACCCACTTGTTTGGAGATTAGTCTAATCGCCTTAGTTTCAAGATAACTCTCTGAAGCAAGTAAAAAACACATGGGTTGCTTCGTATTTGCACTACAAACCCATTAGTTTAAACCACAACCATTAAGTTAAATCACGATTAAAATGCAAGTTAACCTACAAACAAGCAAGACTATACAAAATAGTCAACCCATAATTGCGAAATCACACCCCAAGAAAGAGTGGGGGTTATTAGCCATCCATGAAGCACTAATCAAATATACGTAAAATGATAAAGGAATTAATGGATATAAGAGTTTTAACCTTAAAAGTAGCAAAAGAGGGTAAATTGAGAAGACCCACATCAAAAATTAGAAAAATAGTGTCTCTCTTCAAGCTACCACAAAAACACTATCCAAACATGAGAGAAAACTTAAGAAAAAACTATCAAGTCCAATTATTTCACACTCTAAATTTTTATATCTAAATGATAAAAGAGTTTAGAATTTATAAACTTCAGAATTGTGATAGAGAATCCTTTTGATGCAATCTGTCATGATTTGCTGAGTGATTCGGCGAATCACTCTTCCTTCAGTTCATTGTCGCTTGCATGTTGTCTTCCTTATCTATTGTTTCTGGATCGATGGGTGGAAATATTCTACTTTGTTTAATTGATCGACAAAGCGCCAACTAATCCTTTTTGTCGCCTTTTGGTACACTTTATTTAGGGATCAATTCCTATGACAAAAGGTAGAACGTTTCTATACGGTGGATCGCCAAGTGTGTTTTGTAATGCGAACCTTTGCATGTTTAACTCTTTTTCTGTATTTTGCGCCTAAGTGTCCATGCTCATACCAAATCCTCAAATACCTAAAACCTAGGAGTTTTATCAGATATTGAGATAAAAATAATCAATCAAGACACTATTTTCCCTAGTTATGTCCAAAATGAGGACTAATCAACACCCCTAACTTAATCTCTTGCTTGTCGTCAAGAAAAAATAGAGTCATCCATTCAAATAGGATTCCCTATATAATTCTACAGAAAAGTCAATCTTGCATATGCATAAACAAACTAAAATACTCATGCATAGCTCAATTGTTTACTGAAAGGTTCATGTTGTGACTCACCAGTCCCAAAGATTTCGGAGCTCACAATTCTCGCTAAAAATGCAAGTTCAAGCTCAATTGAAGATATGGATGCATTATATTTTTGGTGTACATGTGTATGTATTCACCGACTACAATAGTCTTCAATATGTGTTCACTCAATAGGAGTTGAATCTTTTCCAAAAAAGGCGGTTGGAGCTTTTTAAGGGATTACGACATTAGTGTTCTTTACAACCCAGTCAAGGACAATGTAATTGCTGTTTTTTTAGTCGAATGTCCATGGGTATTTTAGCACATGTTCCTAAGGATTAGAAAGAGTTAGTAAAAGATAATACATTGATTGTCTTGGTAGGGTTTTCTGTTGAAAGATTCTCGAAAAACAAATTCTATGGTTCATCATAGTTTCGAATCATCTTAAGTGGTGGAGGTGAAATATAAGCAACATCTTGATCCCCTATTGATGGAATTGAAGGAATCATTTCTTACCAAGTTCAATCAATCATTCTCCAAGGGAGGATAGGGTACTTAGCTACCAAGGTAGATTGTGTGTGCCAGATGTTGATGGTCGAAGGAGGCTAATTTTAGAAGAAGCTCATGGATCCGATACTCAATTCATCTAGGTTCCACCAAAATGTATCGTAATCTTCAAGAGGTCTGTTGGTCGAATGGTTTGATGAGGGATGTATCAGAGTTTGTGTCTAAATGTTCTAATTGTCAACAAGTCAATGCTAAACATCAATGACTGGGAAGGTTTACTCATATGATAGATGTCCCTACTTGGTATAGAAATATATAAATATGGACTTTGTTGTAGGTTTTAACCATACCCGGAGACAAAATGATACAAAATAGGTTATTGTTGATAGAGTGACAAACTCTGCCCATTTTATCCCCTTCAAATCTACTTATTCGACGGAGGAATATGCTAGGTTGTACCTTTATGAGTATTTGAGTTTGCATGGGATCTCTTTGTCCATCATCGTTGATATAGGTTCCTAATTCACTTCTCAGTTTTGGAGGTCTTTCAAAAAGGGATACTTACTGAAGTAAAATTTAGTACTCTTTTTTATCCTCAAATGAATGGCCATGTGGAGCACCATCCAAACTGTAGAGGATAATGTAGATGATACCCTAGATAGAGTTCTCTTACAACAATAGATATTGTTTTAGTATTTATATGGCACCATTTGAAGCACTATATGGTAGGAGATTTAGGTCTTCGTTTGTGTATTCAGAGGTAAGACAGTTAGTCTATGAAGCCAATGGAAAAGTTTGAATGATAAGGGATAGGTTGAAAATAGCTTATCGTCAGCAAATATCTTATGGAGACAATAGAAGGGGAGGCCTTGAGTTTGACATGGGTGATTGGGTCGACTTGAAGATTTCACCCATAAAAGGAGTGATGATATTTGGTAAAAAGGTGAAACTTAGTCCGCGATATAGGGGCCTTATGATATATTGAAGTTGGTCAGGAAATTTGCTTATGAGTTTAATTTACCAAGTGCATTAACCCCGATTCATCGTTATTTCATGTATCTATGCTCAGGAAATGTATTGGAAATCTGATTTATCCTCCCTCGATATAATGGCTAGGGGTGCATGAGACCCTTTTTTATGAAGAGGTTACAATTGACATCCTAAATTTTCAAGTCAAAAAGTTGAGGGATGAAAAGGTTTTTACCTTAAAATTCAGACGGAGAAGCCATCTAGTGGAGGGTGCAACATAACAGGGAGAGGCTGACATGAAGTCCCGCTACCCTCATGTCTTTTAATATACTCCTAGAAAAAGTTGAGGTTAATAGTTCCTCTTAAAATAAAATTATTAATCACGTGGAACTTGTATTGTTTTTCTTAGTATGTGCATATCTTTGTAAAGGTTCATGCTACATAGATTCTACTTTAAAAATGCTCTCATTTAAACTTGAACTCATATGTAATGTGTATATTTATCTTCATGAGATAATAGTAAGAATGCTTTGATGTTGTCTTGATATGAAAAATTGCATGTTAACTCTTTCATGTTCATTTTTAGATCACATTAAAATTGAGAAGGAAGTTCTTAATTAAGTGATATGAAATGGTAAGCTCTTATATGTGATGAATTGTGAATTGATTTCTATGTGTTATGCTTTGTTTTTTGTGTTGAATGGAGTTGAGTATTCCTCCTATGTGTCGTGACTCATGATGATTATATTCATGTTTTTTATGTGGTTGGGATGCTATAATCAAGTCTCTTAATTTCCCTATAAAAATGTTATGGTGTCATTCAGGGACGAATGTTCCTAAGGGAAGGATAATGTAGCACTCCAAAAATTTCATAAATTAGACTGAGGACTCATGTAGTTGATAATGATAATTCAGTACCTAACTAATATATTCAACCTAATTAGGAAGATCTATAATCAAATGTCAACAAACAACCACAATGTCGAGAGACTAGTGATAGCGAACTGGTGTACCTTTAAGTTTTTCAAGGGGTTTTAAGAGTTGTATGAAAGTCATGTTTTGTGAAAAGTTTTACGTTACATGTAAGGATATGTTTAGGTTAAAAACGTCTGGGTAAAACTCCTAAATGACCACCGTAAGGGTCATTAAGGAGGACCCAACATTTGACCATAAAAGCTGTCAAAATAAGTGGCAACCGACGAAGGTGAATGACGAGTTGTTGATGGGAGTACAACTCATCGACGGTGCACACTCTTTGAAACTTAACCATCTCACAAAAAAATTTCCAAAAATCATACCTCTGTCCCAAAACACTAATGAGAAGGACGGTCCGTGATTTGGATTACGGATCTTGGATGTGGTTTATCGATTGGACCCCTAACTTACTATCTCAAGGTAGTTAAGTTAGGGTGGCTAGAGAATTGGATAATTAATTAACTAATGTTTAAGGAAACTTATAATTGATTATTTAAGGACTATATAGGTAACCTAAGTCACTAAACTAACCTAACACCTCATAAATTCTAAAACCCAATTAGCTCTCACTTCTCTCTACTTACATTCACTGCCCCAAAGACCCCATTGAAGAACAATTTCAAGCCTCATATGGGATACAATATCAAGGGTTTATTTTATAATTATCTAAGAATTATAAATATATGCAAGCTATTCACTCGTGGGACTCCTTTCATTAAGTGATTCTTCAAAGTTTGTTTTCAATCTTCTTTAAAACTATGGTTTTCATCCAATTTCGTGGCTTATCCTTCAAATTGTTTTAATGTGATATTGATTTGATTTACACTAATGTATTAGGACTTTTTATTGGTGTATTTTTGTATTTCCTTATACTTTGACCTAATTTCCCTTAAAAAAATCCTTGAATGACCCCTTTTCCCAACCCTAACTATGAATTACATTGATAGATGATTAGGGATGTTGTAATTGGAAGTTCTATTTCTTAATTTACTATCATATGATGATTAATATTGGGTTTTTGGGTAAAGATTGTGGAATTGAGGGTGAGATCTTGAATGCGATTCTTGGAATCCATTGGTAAGACTTTCAAGACCATGAATACATTTCTTCAATTATGTTGGTCTATTCTTGATAATTTTGTTCAAGTGAGTTATCATGGATGAATTTATGGATATATGACAATGATATAAAAACTATGGATGTAAGAAAATTATCGATGTGTTTTATGTGAGATTGGAGGTGATTTCACTTGTGCATTCTATTTCTATGATTATGAAGTAATATTTCTCACATAATGATGGTTTAGTGATTAAACGATGTTCATATCCTAGAAGTTAATAGCTATTGATTTGATTATACAAGGGATTAATCTCCAATCACCTATATAAATAATTGATGTTATACATAACTTAAAGAGACATCAAAAAGGGAATTGAGCTTAGCACCAAGTGAACTAAAAAGTGAGAGGTGTCCCTTCCCAAAAGGGCAGATAGGTTCACCATTGTTCTCATGAGATCGAGACTATAATCCTTGTTAGAATAAAAAGGGTTCATAATACACATATCCTAGTTCATTTACTTTGTGCCCCAATAGGAACAGTTGCTAGTGGATCCATCTACATGCTGCATTTATGTATGGTTGTACCTTGGAATGTAGGGCACCTTCTTTCAGTGTAGGATTCTATAACTCCAGATTCCATTTTTAGCTCAAATGGTCTATTGTATGTAATAGAGAATTTTACCGAATGTAAAATGACCGAAAAAATAATAAAGATGGATACTAACTAGGATGAGTTAAGTAGTACTACTTAGCATAGGTAAGAGTATGAGACTTTACCTATGCATTGCACAAGTTGGCCTTGAGGGGAGTCCTACGAGGAGTACTAATACACTTATGTTATGAATGAAATATGTATTGGTTGTTTTATATAATGTATCTCTTATACTATGTTAGTTTCATTTGGAACATGATATTGTTCTAAATTACTATGATAATGATGACTACACATTATGTGATGTTATATGTGATAAAGGCATTGCTTTATGACTACACATTATGTGATGTTATATGTGGCAAAGGCATATATCATGGTTTCTTTACTAGTTTACTTGGTTTATGTTGGTTATGGGGCTTCACATAAGCATTCCACTAGTATGCTTAGATTGGTTGTGAGTTTATGCTGATCATATTCTTGTTTATGAATATGAACATGAATTAATTTTATTGTGATTATTGACATGTATTTGATCTTGTATGTGTGTAAAGTCTTTCAAAGTGACTTAGCATACTTTTAAACAAAATGCCTCTTTGTGCATGTCTTGAAAAATGTTTTACCCTCACATGTTTCCTTACCTAGTACATGTGTTTTATATTAACCCATATTCTCTCTATTTATACAATAATGTAGGTTCAGACCATCTAATAGATTCAAAGCCATCTTCAAGGAAGACTTGGATAGTGCACAAGTAGTTGGTGAGTCCTCAAGTCCAAGGATGAAACCCACTATTCTAGTTCTATCTATTTGAATACGTCTAAGACAATGTTCATTTCAAATGTTTTGAGATTTTATTGTATGTTCTATATAAAACATAATGTAATAATGTAAGGGCTATGTCTTAAACTTTTTATTTCTATAATAGATGGTTATGTGTGAGATAATTATAGATTATGTTGATAAATGTGAAGTTTATGTATACTTCATATGAAAAGTATTAATCTTCTCTCATTTTCTCTACCGATGATATGAAATGATGTATGTTGAGGGCTAGTATAAGACTTATTCGAGGATGAAGATGTTAGTTACGTCTAAGGGGTGCTCCCTTGTTTTTACAGCCTCACCTCACCACAAATAATAGTATTTGTCCTCAAAGGCAAACAACTGTAATTAACCAACTGAAATACATAAAATTAAAAACGAGATAAAGATATTTCTTGTTTGTGCAGTCTTCCCATCTAAAAAGGTACTGAAAGTGTGTCTTGTAACTTCAGCTCGACACTGTGATTTTTCTTATGTATAATTCTTTTGTAATATAAGTTCAGTCTTTTCAAGGCTAACCAATCTTCTTTTTCAAGTAGTGTTTCCGGAATTGACTAGCTCAGTGCTAATGTGATTCTTGCTCTTAGTACAACTTGATGGCTACAATACATAATAGACTTAGGTTCATTTATGGCTCTATCTAAAGATATGCCAATTCAAGGAAGCTATTTTGAAATCCTTTTCTAGAATCTCGGAAATTTAAGGGGCGACCAAAGTAATGATCACCAGTCTAACTGGAACATTTCCAATGGATGAACCTATCCGCTAAATGAATAAATATCAATAAGTTATGCACGAATACTAATGGCGGCATATATCGCTATTGCCAACATTGTTTGTGATTTGCCAATAAATTTTCTAGCTTTTTGAGTTTTGTAGGTCCCAACATAGGGGATATTTAATATTAGTTGGCTGCTAGAATCATGTGCGCTGAATGGCTTGGTGAATCTCTAACTTAATATTAAGCATCACCTGCAATTCTTTAATGGAACCTTCCCCACTTGAACTTGTAACACCTTTATCATTATTTTTTTCGATACGGAAATAAAAGATAACAAAGGGTTTTAGGTAGACTTCCAAATAGCTCCTTAATTGACGTAGTGTCACGACGCAAATCAATGTTTAACCTTCATCCTTGGAGTCAGCCATGGTGTAATTGGGTGAATCCTCGGAAAATTGTGGGTATTCACATCTCATTATGTTGTTTATCGATGTAACTTTTAGCTAAATTTTCATGGAGCTTGCGGTGGTTGTCTCATTAAGAATCTCGATATTGTCTTTCATGTCATTCAACTTTTTTTCTTGCTCAATATCTTTTTTTGAATGACTGAAAGGGGATCGTTGCTGGATCTAGCCTTGAAGGAAGATATTTCGATCCTTTTCTTTTTCATGTTGTCCAAACCTCTCTAGTGGTTTGGACAACACATCTACATGTGTCACTAGTTTGTCCCACTAGTATTTCTTTTGAGACTTTTTGGTTGTTTAAACCATGTTGTCTAGTAGGGTTGAAACAAATTATAAGGGTTCACTCATCATTGAGACTTCAAAAAGGTGTTCAACTATTCTTCTATTCTTGGGATATATACCTCTTTAGAAACAACCAAGTAGTGTCTTATCTGGAATTCCATGGGATGGGCATGTTTGCAAGATTTCTTTGAACTTCAGCCATAATTCTTTAATTGTCTCTTCCCCCTCTTGTTTAAATGTCAGTAAATTATCCCTGAAGTTCCATAAATTCAATAGAGGGCGATCTGTATGATGTCCATAATGGTAATCCATTGTTGTTTAACTGCTGTAGAAATAAAAAGCAAAGAAAAACAAAAATTAAGATTAAGAAACCTACACTACAAAGAACTATAAACTTTAAATAACTACATCGTCGAGCGACACCACTCACCGGCAGCGGAATGATTTTTATGCTCGTGATCAACGACACTATCCTACACTGAGTATCTATGAATCGAAGATAGTTCAGTAACCCAACCACATGTTAGGGTCGTGTCCCTAGGGAGTGGTAGTGAGAATAGTGGCTATTTTGAATTTTGTTCTAAGTAGTAATAGCTTAAGACATTTTCGAATATAAAAATATATTAAATTCAGTTTGTGAAATCAATGTGTCAAATATAAGGATTTGTTTGTCACAAGTTGTTAGATGCAATAAAATAAATGAGAGACAAGTATGGGAGAGAGTTGTTTGGGTATGATCTCTATATGTGAAGATAGAAGTGGTGTGTACATGTTTTCTGCAGCTAATTTCGTAAGACAATGATGACTAGGCTAAGCTTTAGGGGAAAGCAAGTTCCCTGTGGCGCAACATACCAAATATCAAATGGGTTCCTTTAGAACACCCACTTATCTAAACTATCCATCTTATGTCATATTTAGTGGGTTATTTTACGACTACTCCTTTTTGTCGTTTTTTGATACACATCCTTAAGAGCTCACTTACTGTAATAGAAGGTGGAGCTTCTCTATATGGAGGATCGCCAAGTGAGTTTGTAAATGCACATATTTTCAATTTCAACTCTTATTCTCTATTTTTCTAATGTTTTGCGCCTAGGTGTCCATGCTCCTACCAAATCCTATATTACCTGATATTAAGAGTTTATATGAGATATCAGTAGAAAATTTATTGAGGATACTATTTGCATTAACATAAGGATCTAGATGAGTCCAATATGAGGACTCGTCAGTATTCACCTATGGAATCCTTACCCTCATAGGGTTCCTAAATTCAATAATATTTATAGGAGAGAATTTTTACCGAGTCTCAAGGGTAATTTTAAATTATGAACTAATTGATTGTTTTAAGTCTAATTGATGTAATTGAATGTTTTCAAGTTAAATTCACATGAACCCATGTAAAATCCACCGTTTCAGAACTATGATCTTGTGATGAATCTTTTTGAATAATGAAAGATAAGTTTATGAAGACATGCATGTTCTTCATCAAATAAATGTAAATGTTTAAACAATATTATGTAATGACCAGCAAGTACACCCTAGAAGAAAGGAGCATTCTTGTGTCATCACAAGGCGTACTTGACCCTTCGAAGGTCTTGTACAAGCCTCTTAACTATCGTGCTTAATATATGACAATAAAAGTAGTGTGGAATTAAAAATTTAATAGGAATAATAATAAGAAATATCTTTTATAAAATACTAAGGAAAAAGTCAGTCGTCACAAGCCAACCTAAAGACACTACTTATATATCTTAGGAACACGACCCTTTACATTGAAAGAAAATACATAATAAGTCTTATACAAGTCATAATGAAAACTAAAGAAACATAGACTATGTCTTCGAATATATTGGGACATACCGAGTCTTCAGAGGGTCAACTTCCAAAACATCTGCTTGCTTCAAACCTATACTTATAGATTATACAAAAGTATGGGATTTATACAAATATTGTACTATGTATGACACTATGCAAAAACTTTAATTCTTGTACAAAGTAATTTGGAATTTCGTGTTATATAATTTTCGTAATACTTTTTTATCCTAAAACTTCAATGCTCTTTTATCATTAAGGAATTTAAGATTAAACTTGAGACTTTTATTATCAAAGGGCAAGGATTTTCAAAAACATAACTTTGAAAGTAAAAGGGTTGTTGTGATTTGATTTGAAATCCTTTTCAAAATGGTTTTCACTTATGAGTTCTAAATGCCTTAGGAAAAATTTCAGGTAAATATTTTATGATTCAAACCTTATTTTGAGAATTGGTTTTTAAGTTGATTTTTCTTATTTTTCAAAATGTATGATTTAGCTCTTTTTTTTCAATAATCATATGGTATTACTAAATTGGAATAGATTATGTGGTTGTGGACATTGTTTAAAAAGGGAAAACTCAATTCTGTGTTTGACATTTGATTGAATCAAGGCAAGTAATCCTGTAAGCCTTGTAAAACTTTTAGAATCATATATTTTTCTTCACTTTATGTGTTGGGGAGTACTTGAAATGAGGAGAACTATTCCACTTAATTCATCTTAATTAATAAAAAGCGGATTAATGAAAACAAAATTATTCCAGTTGATTGATCTTCATGAATAAAATGGGGATTTAAGAAAAAGACAATGTTCTTATAATTGTGCTTTTTTAATTTACTTGTTGTACACCCTTATGTGTGGAATTATGAGTTGTTTTGATGGAATTATTGTGGACTTGAATTGGTTATCATTATATCTTTCTTATGATTATACATGTGATAATTATGTTAAAGGAAAATGGTTCATGTAACACTTCCAAATTCTAAGATATGTTCTAGAGCCTAGAATAAGTGTCAAAAAGGTTTAGACACTGTATTAAGGTCTATTTTAATGAATATAAGTCATTTAGTATGTCTAGAAACCAAAACATCCAAGAACATCCATGACGTTCATAAACTAGTTCAATGATGTACTACTGTGTATAAGACTATTTGACTAGCTTTTAGGAGTTTGAAAATGATGAGGAGGACCGTTGCATTTTTGGGTCAATTGATTGCCCAAGATAGTGTTCACAGACGAGTGTCAATGATGGGATGTGTCTCAATCGATGTGGAGACGATGGATACCTTCTATGGACACTTAGTCAATTTGACAAATGGTAATTTTTGCAACTCTCTGAATTTAGCGACGGATGTGAAGCACAGAGGGAGCACCAGTGGTCGTCTCACATACGAACTGTCAATTGGGATCTTGTCTGTGATGGCCTAAGCTTCTGAACTTTTATGTTTTGTTCCATTAATTAATTAAAGGTTTAGGAAGTTAATTAGGGGTTATAGGAGGACTAATTAAGTTAGCTATCCCCTTATATAAAGCCCCTAATCTAATTAGAACTACTTAAGCTCTTAAAATTCACAAACCCAAACTCTCTTCTTTCTCTCTTCTTTCTCTCTCTAGTGAAGAAGTCCATTGAATACCAAGCTAGGGGTGGGTTCAAGCCTGAAAAGGTTTAAGTTTCTCCAACAATATACATCAATTATTAAGGTATGAGATCTTTGTCACCTTTTAGACCTCTTTCCTAAAAGGGTTCCATCAAATTGATTCCAAAAGTTGGGTCTTTCAAGTAGGTTTTCCATCCAATACAAAATTAATATTATGAGTTGGTTGTTTTATGATATATTTATGATATTTTAAATAGATTAACGTGTAATTTTATTCAATTATGATATATCTTGATTGATTGGTCTAGTTTGTAGAAGATGACCTTTACCCTTTAACCCTTTGTTGTGATCTTTATGTGAATTGAGTATTGTTGGTTCAATCGAATTGGCTTTTTATTGAAATACTATCCCAATATGTTGTTGTATCAATTATGACAGAATTAGGATGAATTGTAGTTCTATCATACTAGTTCTTGAGAAGTTGATTTAGGTTATGAAGTATGTTGTGAATCAACCTACGCTTCTTATCTTAAGCTATGAACTAGTGATGAATTGTATCATAGTGATTTAACTGCCTTTGTTATCATGTTGGTTATTCATGAGTGATGTTATTATACCCTAATTGGGTTTAGCAAGGGTTGATGGTAGGACCTTGATGATGAATTATGAAGGAGGCTTGGTAAGTCTTCTGATCCCTATTATTTACTTCAATTATGGTTAATTGTGATAAAGCCATGATGTTTATTGGAGTATGCCTTGTATTAAGATTTATAGGGTTGGTATGATGTTGAATTGAAATGTCTTGACCATGGTTTATGAGGTATTGGCTATGATGTAAATGTTATAAGTACAATGAATGATTTAACAATATGCCTTATCATGCAGTGATATGTAAATAAGCTAATCTCACTTATATGAATAGTAATGAAAGGATTATACTTATGCAACTCTTATTGAGCTATCATGATGATAATTATACAAGGGTTAGATCTTATGACCTACATAATTTATGATGATAAATAAAGATATTAAATACATTTTAAAAGGGACTTAGCTTAGCACCGAGTGAACTTGACAAGGAAAGTTGATGACTTTCCATAGAGAAAGATTCAACGTATATTTCCACATGAGGTGTAGACTCCCCTATGAGAAATAATCATCCATTGGATTCACATGAAAGGAGGCCCCAATTACCAAGTGGTATGTAGAGGGATTATACTTGTATCTTAGTCCTTAAACTATATTTCCCCCATAGGAAGACTAGCTAGTTGATCCACTTAGAAAGCTACGTTTATGTTTGGTTTTACTTTTGCCCATAGACCACCTTCAATCGCTATAAGGTTTTACAACGCAAGATTCCACACTTAAATCTTGAGGTCTATGTCGGTTAAGGCAAGTGTTCCCTTAATTAAAATGAAGTAGTAATGTACAATCCAGCTAGTGTTACTTGAGAGGTTTTGACATAGCCTTTCTAGGGGTATGGGACTCTATATATGCCTTGCACTAGTTCTCCTTGAGGAAAACCTTAGGAGGATGTTCTTATATATGTATATTATTGTAATGGTACATGATATATATATGATGAACTTCCACATTATTGATTCTATATGTTTTTTAGTGTCAGTTATGAATATACGTTGCCCTACATTTTTAAAGTATGATAATATGTACTTTTAAATGTCATTCTATGTGAAGTGGGATGTTCGTCATGATTCTTGTTGTGTTACTTGATTGAGTAATGTATGGAGCTTTACTTGGTCATTGTACTTGTTAATTTAATAGGGGTTGATGGGTAATTGTCGTGCATTTTTTATGTTATAATGAACTCTTAGTCATGCTTGTAGTTATAATGAGTAGATCAATATATATTAAATAGTATCAAATGCATGTCGACTTGACTAGATTTGATGTTGTTGGTCTTGTGATGTACATGCCTATGACTTAATGAATATGTCTTATTGATTGGTATGGTCTTGTTGAATGTGCATAAGGGTTTTTAAAATAAATTGCATATTTAATGAAATCTCCCTTTTAGCATGTTTTCATAATATGTGTGTATATCGTCTCATACATAGTACAAATGGTGTACTTGCCCTATTTATTCCTTTTCCCCAACATTTTAGGTTCCGGTAGTTGAAGGACTTTTGGAGACGACCTTTAAGAAGATCTGGTATTCTTGATCATCCAAGTTTGGTAGGTCCTCACTTTTCAAGGGCAATGCCACTATCAAGCCTATTATGTTGCTTTAGTTTATAAGACTCTTATGTTCTTTCCTTTTCATTCAAGTACTAAGTATTGTATAACCTATTTGTGGTCTTATTGTATTGATGTATGGGCTACACCAAATTTTATATACTCTTGTAGATGGTTATGAGATTATACGACTATTTAAGACTATGTTATATTTTATACCCATGTGCAATAAAACATAAAATACTAAGTAATCTTTATATAAGAAGGGTGTATGTATACTCTATATATATTTATTGCGTATGTAGAAGTCTATGTTAACCACAATATAGAACTAGTAAAAACTTTTCAAATTTCCACTAATTTTGACCTATGAATGTAATAATGTAAGCAAAAAGTCTAGTCTTAATCCTCAAAGAGGACGACGAAGTCGTTTACGTCTTGGGGTATTCCCGGATTTGACAAACTTGGTATCATAGATTGAGGTTAAATATCTTTGAGTCAATGCCTCTATCAATGATGTCTATGTATATTCATACTCATCATTGTGAAGTGTGCAACACTTATGGAGAGTAATCTATATGATGATTAGGAAACAGTCACTTTCTTGGAAGTCCAATATCGTTCCTCTAGAGTGTTAGTTATATGTTTTTTTACATCTAATTCTCTTATTGTTATTATAGTCAATGAATACTCGAAGGAATGAAGCATGGAGACTTGAAGAAGAGATTACTAATGTCAGAGTTCATCCCCGTGTTAATGAAGTCCCTTCTCTTGAGAAAGATGTGAGTGATGAGCAAGCCCCGTTCAATTTTCCACCTTTGACGGATGGTGACATAAGGGTTGTATTTCACTAAATGGTTCAATACATTACTATCAATGAACATGGTGTAACTACTCAAACTCAAGCCATCATGGCCCAAGCTAATCGGGACAATGTACCCTGAACAAACCAACGAATTTCTACCATGGCCTCTCGTCTAATGGTATTCACTAGAATGGATCCCCCTACTTTCTATGGGTCCAAGGTTAAATTATACCCCCATGAGTTCATTTATGAAATATATAAGATCCTCTATGCTATGGGTTTGACTATTAGTGAGAAGGCCGAGTTAGACACTTACAAACTGAAAGGTGTGGCCAAAACTTTGTATGTCCAATGCAGGGACAATAGGTCATTAAAGGGTGGAGCGGTGTCTTGGGAAGTGTTCAAGAAGGATTTTCTTGATTGATTCTATCCTAAGGAGGAGAGGGAATCTAAATGGGTTGAGTTCATCAACCTTTGTCAAGCAGGTATGAGTGTGCTTGAATACTCCTTGTAATTCACTCAATTGTCAAAGTATGATCTTTCTTTTGTTTCCGACCCTAAAAATGAAATGAATCTCTTTGTGACATGATTGTTTGATATCTTGCAAGAAGGAATGTCATTTGGGTACGCTATATGCTTCAGAACCAAGATAAGCCTAGGTTCAAATAGAGGGTTTTGAATGAAGTTCTTTGCAAGTTCCTAATGTCTAGGGATTATTGGGTGTCTAATCCTTTGCCTAAGAAGGGAAAGGGATACTAGTTAACCAATCAAGAAGCCTACTTATGACAAGTGTGAAAAGGTCATTTAGGTGAATGCTTAGGTGGAACGGGTAACTTCTTTGTTGTGTTTAGTGTGTCCACCAGGTTAGTTATTGCCCTAATGTAAAGGGTCAAGACAAGGGTAGTGTCAAAGCAATTGGTTCAAGTGATGCTCCGAAGAAGAATAGCTATTACGCTCTTCGCTCTATGGGTAAGCAAGAGACTTTTTCTGATTTGGTGACCGATATGTTGATAGTCTTCTCAATTGATGTACATAATTTACTTTATTCAGGAACTACAATTTATTTTCTTATTGCCTTGATAGCTAAGAAATTTTATATCTAACCAAACATTCTAAATACACCTTTTATGGTGTCTACCCTGGTGGGTGAGTTGGTTTTTGGAAAGAGGGTGTATAGAAATTATCCTATAATGTTGCCCAATAGAGTTAGTTGGGTTGAACTAGTAGAACACGAAATGCTTGATATTGATGTCATATTGGGTATGGATTGGTTGTATGATTGGTTTACCTCAATAGATAATAGAACAAGGGTGGTGCAGTTTAACATTCCAAATGTGCACATTTTGGAGTGGAAGATGGGAAATTCTATTTCTAGAGGTCCTATCATTGCTTGTTTGAAAGCTTGTGAAATAATCTCTTAATGGTGTTTATACCATATAGTATGAGTCCAAGATTTAAGCTATGAAATTCCTCCTATTGAGTTGGTCCCCATAGTGAAGTAATTTTCGGAGGTTTGTCCTAATGATCTTCCCAGTGTTTCTCCCGAACAGGTAATTAATTTTGATATCGAATTGTTACTGGATACAAATCCCATTTCAATACCTCCTTATGGGATGGCTTCGGTCGAATTGAAAGATTTGAAGGCTCAACTAAAATATTTACTAGACAAAGACTTCATTAGATCTAGTATTTCTCCAAGGGGTTCTCTAGTATTGTTTGTGAACGATAAGGATACGTCTCTTAGAATGTGCATCAGTTATTGCCAACACAATGTAGTTAGTATTTAAAAAAATATCATGTTCCTCAAATGGAAGACTTGTTTAATCAACTCAAAGGGGAAAGCTACTTTTCTAATATGTACTTGGTATCGGTGTTTCACATTCTTAGGGTGAGAGGTGAGAATATACCAAAAATGGCCTTTTTGACACGATATGGTCACTATGAGTTCTTAATAATGTCCTTTTGTCTCACTAATGCCCAGCACCATTTATGGACCTCATGAATAGGGTGTTTAGAAGTTACCTAGATTTATTTGTCATTGTATTCATTGTTGACATCTTAGTATATTAAAAAAATGAGGATGATCACATGGACCATTTGAGGGTGGTGTTAGAATTTCTTCACGAGAACCAATTATTAACCAATTATAGCAAATGTGAATTTTTGTTGAGGTCGGTGGCATTTCATGGTCATATCATATCTAGTGAGGTTGTTGAGTTTAATACAAGGAAAATTGAGGCGGTCAAGAATTGGCCTAGCCCATTGGCTGCAACAGACAATAGGATTTTCATGTGTCTAGTAGGTTATTATCGAGGTTTGTGGGGGGTTTTGCGTTTATTGAATCTTCCTTGACTACTTTGCCCAAAACATTAAGAAATTTGAGTCGTTAGAGGCATGTGAGAGAAGGTTCCAAATCTTAAAAGATAGGTTTACTTTTGCTTCGGTGTTGACTGCACCGGAGGGTACAAAGGGCATCATTTTATATTGTGATGCATTATGAGTGGGTTTAGGATGTGTTCTTATGAAATATTGGAAAGTTGTAGCCTATGCTTCAAGACAACTTAAGGTGCATGAGAGAAACTATCCAACTCAAGATCTTAAATTAGCGGCCATAGTATTTTCCTTGAAAATATAGAGGAATTACTTTTATGGTGTCCTTGTTGATGTGTATACAGACCACTACAGTCTCCAATATGTGTTTACTCAAAAGGAGTTGAATCCCAAATAAAGAAGGGTCTTGTAAGTGTTGAAAGATTACGACATGAGTGTTCTTTATCACTGCGGCAAGGCCAATGTTGTTGTGGATGCTCTAAGTCGTATGACCATGGTAGTGTGTCTCATATAGTGTAAGCAACGAAAGAACTAGTAAAATATGTTCAAAGGGTGACTTGAATGGGTGTTAGGTTAGAAGATTCTCTGAATGGTGGTTTTATAGTTAATCATAACTCTAAGTCATTCTTGGTGATTTAGGTAAAGTCCAAACAACACCTTGATAAACCATTGATGGAGTTGAAAGAATTGGTTCTTATGAATCATTCTCCTTTGGGGGGGGGGGTCTTGAGGTATCGAGGAAGTTTGTGTGTTCCCAATGTAGATGATTTGAGGAACCGAATCCTTAATGAAGCTCATGGGTCCTGTTACTCAATTCAACTGGGTTCTACAAAGATATACCATACCTTAGGTGATTCTTTTGGTGGAAAGGTTTGAAAAAAGACATAGTGGAATTTGTTGATAAATGTCCAAATTGCCAACATAAAGGCGAACATAAAAAGTGGGGTGGTTTACTACAAGAAATCCAAGTTCCTTCTTGGATGTGGGAGGACATCAATATGGATTTTGTGGTATGTTTTCCTCTTACACAAAAGCAATATGTCTTTATATGGATTGTCATGGATAGTTTTACAAAATTCGCTCACTTCATTCCTGTCAAGTCTACCTATTCAGCGGGGGATTATGCAAGGATCTTCATCGATGAGATTGTATGTCACCATGGTATGCCATTATCCATCATATCGGATCGGGGGGCACAATTCACATCTAGGTTTTGGAGGTCG
The DNA here is from genome assembly GCF_036512215.1 of Solanum lycopersicum. Lineage (NCBI taxonomy): Eukaryota > Viridiplantae > Streptophyta > Magnoliopsida > Solanales > Solanaceae > Solanum > Solanum lycopersicum. The sequence goes on along the minus strand of NC_090806.1, from coordinate 42,126,891 downwards.
TTCCAAGAAAGGTTGGGTACTACGGTGAAGCTAAGCACCGCTTTCATCCCCAAGCGAATGGTCAAGCGTAGAGTACTATTCAAACCCTTGAGGATATGATTAGAGATTGTATCATCGATTTCAAGGGAAATTGGCATAAGAATTTGCCATTGTTGAATTTGCTTACAACTTATAACTACCATTAAATTATATCTATGGCTCCGTATATAGCCTTGTATGGTAGGAGGTGTAGGTCTCCTATTGGATGGTTTGAAGTAGGTAATTCTTCACTTTTTGATCCTGATTTGATTTATAAAACTTTGGAGAAGGTTCATATAAATATAAATCACCTGCAAACAGCCTATAGTCGGCAAAAGTCTTATGCCGATCACACGAGAAGGAATTTAGAGTTTGAAGAAGATGATAAACTATATTTAAAAATGTTGCTTATGAAAGGGGTGGTTAGATTTTGCAAGAAAGGGAACTTCAACCTCGTCATGTGGGTCCCTATGAAATTTTTCAAAGGATTGTTTAGGTTGCCTAGTGAATTGGACTTGGTTCATCCGGTTTTCCATGTTTCAATGCTTAAGAAGTGTATCGGTGATCATGAGTCTATCTTTCCTATTGGCGGTCTTTGTGTAAAGCATAACCTCTATTATTAGAGGTTAATGTTCAAATCTTTGATAGACAAGTAAAGAGTTTAAGGAACATGGAGGTGGCTTCCCAAAAGGTATTTTGGAAAAATCACCTAGTTGAGGGTGTGACATAGGAAGCCGAGGCCAGCATGAAGTTCCATTACCCTAATTTATATGATAACTAAGGTTGTTTATTCTTATTTCTAATTAAAAAATGACAATAAAATTAAATTTGCTTTGGTTTTTGGTGAAGTCTTGCAAAAAGTGCATTTTTGATGTTTTTACAGTAAGTTAAAGGGAAATGTGCTTCAACTTGAAAATTTTGCAATTTTGCTTGTTTTGAGCAATGTTGTACCTTTTTCTTGGTGAGTATTTATGAAATTATACATAGCTTGTCGATAAGCAAAATTTTTGCATAATTGACTCATGTAAGGTATGTTGAGCTCTAGTTGTTGTGAGAATGATATTTCTCATAATTAAATGTTGACATTATGTGTGGTAGTCGGAGCTTTTGAATTGCCTTGTGTAAATGACATTATTTATGTTTTATATGATATTACAATGTATTGTTGTTGGTTGGGATACTTGTCTTGAGTCTATTCCTTCCTTCAAAAGATTTTAAGTGTCATTTATGGACGAATATTGTTGGGGGGGGGATAATGTAAACTTCAAAAATTTAAGACGTGTTCTAGAGCCTAACATATCTTTTAAAAGATTTAGACGTATTTTTAAGGTCTATTCTAATGAATATAAGTCATTTTAGGAAGACTAGAAACAAAAATATCCAAGAACGTCCATGACGTCCGAAAACTAGTTCAATGAGGTACTAGCGTGCGTTAGTCTATTTGACTAGATTTTAGGAGTTGGAAAAATATAAAAATTGATGAAAGGTATCTAACATGTATTAAATTTAATTCATAGTAGAAACATCTTCGCACTAATCCCCAAGGTCCTACCAAAAACCCTTGAGGAGGACCCTTGCATTTTGTGGTCGAAGGACTTCCCAAGGTAGAGTGCACAAACGACTGCAATCGATGAGGCGTGTGTCAATCGACGGGGCATCAATGTACACTTATTAAATATCTTCAAAGGGTATTTTTTGCAACTCTATTAAATTAGCGATGGATGTGCAACACGGAGGGATCATGGGCCATTGTCTCACAAACGGACCGTCTAACGGGGTCTCATCTGTCAGGGCCTAAGTTGCTGCACGTTTTATGTTTGCTTACAATAATTAAATAAAGTGTTAGGAAGTTGATTAGTAAATATGGGAGATCTAATTAAGTTTATTTAACCCACTATATAAGGCCCTAAGATAATTAGACTAACTTATGCTCTTAAAATTCCCAAACCAAAACTCTCCTCTTTCTCTCTCTACTGAAGAAATCCATTAAAGACCAAACTATGGGTGGATTAAAGGCCTGAATAAAGTAAATTTTATCCATAAATATTCATCAATTAGTAAGGTATGTGATCTCTTTCACCTTTGAGACCTGTTTCCTGAAAGAGTTCCATCAAATTGATTTAAAAAGTTTGTTTTTTTCAAGTGATATTTCATCCAATACGAATTGATGTTGTGAATTTTTTTTTTATTTTGAATATATAAACATGTAATTTTAAATCAACTATTATATATCTTGATGTATTGGTCTAGTTTGTAAAATATGACCTTTACCTTTTAACCCTAGGTTGTGATCTTGATGTGAATCTAGTATTGTTGATTCAATTGAATTCGTTATTGGTTGAACTATACTAAGATGTGTTTGTAACTATCATGACTAAATTTTGATGAATTATAGTTCTATTATGCTAGCTCTTTAGAAGTTGATCTAACGTATGACTTATGTTGTGAATAGACCAAAGCATCTTATCCTTATATTATGAACTAGTGATGAATTGTGATATAGTAATTCAATTGACTTTGTCATCATGTTGGTTATTGATGACTGATGATATTATACCATAATTAGGTTGATAAAGGGTTGATGGAAAGACCTTGATAATGAAATATAAAGGAGACTATGTAAGTTTTGTGATCCCTATTATTTACTTCAATTATGGTTAATTGTGATTAAGTCATGATGTTTGTTGTATTGAAGTATGTCTTATTTCTTGTGGTCTATGTCTGTTAAGGCAAGTGTTCCCTAAATTAAAGTGAAGTCATGAAGTACAAAAAAACTAGGGTGAATGAGAGGTTGACTTAGCCTAGGTATGGGTATGGGACTCTACCTATGCCTTGCGCTAGTTTGACTTGAGGGAAACCGTAGGAGGATAATCTTATGTATGCATATGCTTATAATGGTAAATTGTATGTATATTATGAATTTGCCCATTGTTGATACTATATGTTGATTTGTGTCACTTATGTGTTTGTGTAGATTCTTAAAGTATGATAATATGTACTCTTAAATATAATGATATGTGAAGTGGGATGTTGGTCATGATTGTTGGGCTTTGCTTGGTAATTGCACTTGTTGATTCAATAGGGGTTCATGGGTATTGTCTTGCTTTGGTTATGTTATCATGAACTCTTATTCATGCTTGTGGTTATTATGACTTATGATATGTTATATGCCTGTAGACTTGACTTGATTTGATGTTTTTCATCTTGTGATGTACATGCCTATTACTTATTAAATATGTCTTATTGATTGGTATGGTCGAATATGCATAAGGTTTTTCAAAATAAATTGCATGTTTAATGAAATATCGCTTTTTAGAATGTTTTCATAATATGTGTGCATATGGTCTCATTCTTAGTACAAGTGGTGTACTGACCCCATTTCTTCCTTTTCACCAACATTTTAGGTTCCGCTCGTTGAAGAACTTTTGGAGACAACATTGAAGAAGACTTGGAATTCTTGATCATCAAAGTAGGTTAGGTCCTCACTTTCCGAGGGCAATACCACTATTAATCATAAGATGTTGCTTTTCTTTTTAAGACTCTTATGTTCTTTCCTTTTAATTCTAGTACTAAATATTGTATGACCTATATGTGGTCTTATTTTATTGATGTATGGGCTAGGCCCGATTTTATATGCTCTTGTTGATGCTTATGAGATAACATGACTATTTGAGACCAAGTTATATTCTATATATCTATGTGAAATAGAAGTAGAATACTAAGTAATATTATTATATGAGGGGTATATGTATACTTGATATATATATCTATTATGTGTACGTAGAGGTCTATGAAAACCTCAATGCAGAAGTAGTAAAATGTTTTTAAATTTCCACTAATTTTGACCTACGTAGGCTAGTCTTTGTCCTCAAAGAGAACGACGACATCGGTAACCTCTAGGGGGAAATCCCAGACGTGATAGTTCTGTCTAGTGATATTATATGAGTGGAAAAGAAATAGTTTTAGATAGTAATATTATGCTAAAAAAATGATTCTGCCGAGAAACGTACCGAAGAGAAATGGTCCGGCTAGTGATATTATGCCGAAGACAAATGTTTTAGGCAAGTGATACTATATAACTCCAAAGAAAAATGTTTTGACTATTAATATTGTTCCAAAGTGAAATGATTCTGGTAAGTGACATTACATAAAGACGATGCGAAATGATTCTAGCTATGCATAATATTACAAGGGGAAATAGTTCCGACAAGATGTTGATTATTCTATTTTGATGAACTTGATTATAGAGATTGATCCATTTGATACTTGCGATTGATAAACTTAATACATGTGACTAATTAAATTGATACTTTTTGGTGTTTCAAATCGTGACTACGTATTGTAAGTCTTAGGCCTTTTAAACTGTGTATTGTGAAACTATTAGGTTGGGATAATTCTATGTTTGTTGTAGTTTGAGGAGGTTCGGTTGGGATGAAAGGAGTACTCATGTTCTAGTTTAGCTTTTCTTTGTTTATTAGATTTTGACTAAATTTACTAATTAAGCTTCTTGATCCACAAAGTAAAGTAATTATTTATAATAATAATAAAGGAATAGTCATAATGAAGTTACAAGTCAACTCGATTAAGCAAAATGCAATAAATGCTCAGTTGAAACACTTGTGTTTTTCTTTTAAATAATCCAATTGTAAAATTAATAAACATATTTAACTAGTTCATAAAATTATGTGTAAAACATACAACCTTATATTTGGGTATTTATGTAAATGAATGAAAACATAGAACAAAATTATTTTTAAATATTTTTTTTTACATTATAGCTTATTAATTTACTCTTAAGTTTCATTAACCTTGATCGGTTTATAAAAAATTAAGAGAGCTAGTACTGGGTGTCAACACCCATAATAACCACTACGAACAATCACCACCACTAACAGTCATACATATTCTTGCTATTTTTTTAAAAAAATAAAGTACTTTAGTTGATATAGTATTATACTAATTTCATATTTTATTTATTTTTTATATAGTAAGTTTTAAAATAAAGATAAATTTTACGCATTTGTATGTTAAAAACATTCTTAGATATAACATTTTTCAAATCATAATAAAGCATCTTATTATTAGATGAATTCAGACTTGAATATCTAAAAGCATATTTTATATTTAGATCTCCATTCAGAAACAAGTATCTTCATCTTATTAAAACACTCGAAGTTAGATCTATATTAAGTAATTTTCAATTTCTAATTCAGTACCTTCTACTTGTGTCGCGTTGGATGTTTTCATTTTTTTTCTAACCTAATATTTTACGTTTACATATAAGGTAGTTTCATCTCTACAATATTCATTATATGGATTGTATATATAGATCTTTACCACCTACTGCTCACTATCATAATACACAACAACCTAGTGACTGTTTTTAACACCTCAGTTTCCAAAAAGAAAAAGGGACTGAAGTAAATTGCAACACCATGTTAAAGTCTATGATTCATACGTAAAATCTACTAGTAGTAATACAGTCACATTGAAAAGGAGGAAATATTTTTCAAAAATCTTGTCCAATACCTTTTCTTCGATTAAATAAAAAGGCATGTTATTCCTTGTACGAGTAGTAGGTAGGTCTCTTAGGTGGGTCCCATACTTTAAAACGGTCAAATGGTTTCTACAATTTGTATCTAAGGTCCATAGGAAGAGCTATAGCTCGTTGACATCTTCTGTCACAACTTGTCAAAAAAAAGATTTCTAAACATTTTTATTGTTGAAGATGATCCATTCGAACTCCTAAAGACCATCGATCTAAACCGTAAAAGGGTATCAATAGTTATTTTAATGTCCTTTTGAGTATTTTTTGTAACACCTCATAGTCGAAACGGTATAATTTTACATTTTTGTAGGATATGGTGCAAATTATGATGGACCGACCCATGGCCCGTGGACTGAGACACGGCCTGTAAACCAGCTTCGTGTATGGCCAACCCAAGTTCCCAAAAATGAGAAGTTTCAATAATTTTAAATTATTCACCGAGACGGTTCCATCATTTAGTGAACGAGCCACAAGTAGGTTTCGTAGTGAGTTAAAGTCTTAGAGAAATTCTAGATTCAAAGTTCTAGATAAATGATTTGGGCCTGCGACCCATTGATACAATGATTGTCCGTGGGTGGGGGACCATTAGTCAACATCCAAAAACCTTGGTCTTTGAACCGATCAAAAATTGACCAGGACGGTCCGTACGTTGGATTAGTGACCGTAGGTATCCACAATTGATGGTGTTGTCATTTATTTGTTCGGGACTTTTTGGTCCTTTATAATTATTCCAGCCAAATACTATGTTTTTTACCCTTTTTATGAGGTACTATATAAGTGATTTGGACTCTAAATTTCCCCAATTTAAATCATTCTCTCAAATTCTTTAAATATGAACAATTCTTCCCCTTTAAAAATAATTCTCTCTAGAAAGGTTGAAGAAGGAGTCAACCTAGGGTTTCAATTCAAGCCCCCAATTCCACCATTTAAGGCAAGGTCATTGAATTGAGTTATGTTATTTTTCTGCCATGGAACCCTTCCCTCCACGGAGTTCCAAAGTTTTCCAATTTACAAATATAGAAATCCGAAATGGGTTAGGGTGTTTTTTCCATGTCATGGGTTCATGTCAATATTTATTTAGTAAACTGATTTACGAACTTTTATGCGTGAATGAATAAAATATAATGATATAATGATGAATCTCCATGAACCCAAGTGTTGACACATGTCTTCTATACATTGATGATTAAAAATGAATTTTGAAACGTAAAAGTTGAACTATGGAATCATGAATATTCTTATAGAATAGATGTGATATGATGTAGATTTATTTGAGGGTAAAAGCATATAAGTTGTTATTATATTTAATTGTTATAAATTGTTTTTCACATAACTACATCATGCGTAAATGTGAAAGGTTTTTACACATGATTGATTCGAAAATTGAAAGTTCTTTTGACCTAAAATAAATTAAAGTTAATTAAGCAACTATTATAATTAAAACAAGATCGGATGGATTATTTAATTTCAGCTTTCCATGGATGATATATGACGCAGCTTGGATTGACAATATGATGTGTGTTTCTATGGATAATAACATCAAGTTAAAAAATGGCTATTTTGTGGGATTTACGCTTAGTACCGAGAGGATATTGAGGTGTCAGTTGTCCAGTTAGTAGAGGTTGTATTTCTAGTAGAAATCTATTTAGGTATACACCCCATAGTATGATTATATTAGATCGATAATTGGTAGTGGATCCATATAATCAAGAAGTTCACCGTCTTACTTAACAAGTTCAAAACACTTTTTTTATTAGGGTAGACTTCAAACTCTATGTTTATAGCTCACATTGTCTTCTATGTCGGTCAAAATTAAATGTCCTAACAATAAACTATGGTTAATTCAAAAAGTATCTTATATATTGTCTAAGATGAAGTCCATATGTATTGACCATGTTTTAGGAGTTATGTCTTCTAGTCCTTTTTATATCATTTTTAGATTGGTCATTTCATACCATGAAGATGTCCCCTTTAAAGCATGTTTTCAAATGTTTTATGCATAGCTATAATACTTGGAACTTATTCTTACTAACATATATTATTTCCTAATGTTACTAAATGTTGGAATCAACTTAATAGATTTGCACATTCGTGACTAGGGATCTCATATAGAAGCTTGCAAATGGGTGAGTCCTCATGTTTTGAGACGAGCTTGATTTTCATTTTATCCTTTACTTTTAGTTTCTTTTCTTTGGAAATTGATGTACAGGCCACTCCCTACTCATTTATTAGGTAATGTTTGAAGTCACAAGAACAATACTCCATCTGATACATTCAAGAGGGTTATATGGGAGATAGAGCATGCGGATTCTCATGACCGTATATGAAGTATTTTGTGAATATGCACCCCTTTATTAGTCAAGGGCCTATCGCAGGAATACATACGACTTCATTTATTTCTATTATCACTTATTTCTTGTCGAGGTTGTAGGTAAGTGCATCAAGTAATAGGAGGAGTTGATCACAACCTTTCACAAAAGACTATTTCCCTATCAAAGATGATGAAGCTGAGGGACGCCATTAAGAATCATAAGTACAAGGATGGAGAACAAGTTCATTAATCATGGATGAATTTCAGCATGTTTTTGCAAACGTTCCCAAAGCATGGACTACCTAGAAAATTACTACTCCAATAATTTTACCGTAGTCTAGATTCACTGAAAAAAAGGGATAGGAGATCAAATACTCCGAGGACGGATAAATGATGCAATCATTTCAAGTAGCCTAATTTCTCCTAGATAGTGACACGAGTAATCCAACCATGGTAAAACAATGATGATCACATCTCCCCATTGTGGTTAAGATTAACACAAGAACAAGATTATAAGAAGGAAAGGGACGAGAACATCAAAAAGAAGTTTGTCTCTAATGGAAATTCTACAAGAACATATGAATTATTCTGACATGAGGAGGGTTTTTCTTCCGGTTACTTAAGATCGAGGGAGAACCATTTTGGAACTCTAATAGATATGGGGAGAGCTTATACCAAAGCTATTTATAGCAGGGTGGAAATCAAGGCTAAAACTATTACGATTGACAAGAACCACGGTGATATAAAGAAGATTGGGCTTAAAAATGATCATGAGGAGTATCATTCTAATTTAGTGAAACTTCAAAATCTAAAGAGAGTGCAAGTAGCCCTCAAGTAAATGAGCTATTTTAACACTTACTTGATAAAGTTGAAGGTTCTGATGATATTCTGGAAGGGATAAAAATTATTTCTCATTATTAAATTGTAAAGTAAATCTCAAGTTGAGGGCATCAAATTGCTAGAAGATCAATTGAGTCTTTCATCGACTCAAATAACGGCAAAGACACCGATGGACGATAATAAAAGAGGGCTAGCAGTAGTTACCGTAGCGGAAAAGTGGAAGTAGGAAATATAATAAAATATGAGTATCATAAAAATACTTATCAGATCCACGATGTCAAAGAACGTGAATTACCTTGTCAACAAAACCTTCCTAAAGAACCACAGGGGGAAATGTAGAAACACGTACAAGTTTCAAAATGTTGTACCTTTAAAATGACCTAGGAGTAACTAGTGACTAGAATGTTTTTCATAGGGGTATAAAGTTATAAAATGGTTTATTATGTTATATTGATGTGGTGTCTAATGATTTTGGTGGTTTGAATATGAAACGTCAAGGGGCAACCAAGACGTTCCACAATTATGTCACCTAAGTTCCTGATGTGTTTGTAGATGTTTATGTGTGTTTAATGAGATTTTTACGTCCTTATATAAGTTATAATATTTTTTATTTGAAGTGTTCAAATTTTCATGAAGTTTGAAGGTCAAATGTCGAAGAACGTTCATGACATTCGAAAGGTTTGCCTTGAAATGACCTTGTGTGTCTTAGTATGTTTCGTCATGTTTTATGTGTTTGTTTTCAATGAAATTCTTGTCATAGGTACTTAAATTGTATACGATAATATTCGAGTTTGAACCTTCCAGTAAAACATCCCCAATGACCAACAAAGGGTCCTTGAGGAATGACACTTCACAAGAGCCTAAGGATGTCTATAGACCAGACCCAAAACTGAGGCAATCGATGGCCAGTAGGATGGTCGATGCCCCTTCGAAATAATGAGTGTGTCAAGACTTAGACGAGGGATCTAAATATCCCACATTCCAGCCTCTAATCCGAACGACGGACAGCTAGGGCGGCCCGTAATTAGACCAACGCCCCATCTATTGAGCAGGTGTCGATTGGTCTGTTTTCTCGGCGCAACGTACTATTTTGTAAAAGGGTTAATTTATACATTCACACCACGTCCAAATATTTTTTTGGGAGGCTTTCTAAGGGTATTATAGTTATTTTAAGAGGGTTTATAAGTCCTAATCACTTAGACGAATTCATTATTCAAAAGTCAAAACCCAAAATCATTAAAGAGTTCTCTAGAACTTCATTGAACCTTGACGGTTGATTTATGAACAAAATTCTATCAATTTTCATGTATTAATATCAGTTAAGGTATGGTTTTTCATCAATGAAACTTCTCCCGTCATGGAGCAAAGCTTCAAAGTATTTTTCAAAGACTTCTCAAAAGATCAATTTTCTAAATTGAAATCTATCCTTGGATTCTTGAATTAAAGGTTTTGAATCATTAAATATTGATTTAATTATTTTTAATGAGATGATTTTAACATTAAAATCTTCATGAACCCATGTAAAACCTAGATTCTTTAAATTGGCTATATTATGGGTCTATGATCATGTTTCAACACTTATGAATTCTAGTGTCATTTTACATGGGATTTTGAATGATGTAATAATTGTATTAAATTGATGTTTAGGTTGTATTATATTAATAAATATATGCTGAAATGATTTATATGCATTCAGTATTATTATTTTTGTATTGAATTGATGATCATGGCAATGAGTAAGGGCCTTTTGGTACTCTATTGGATGATTTAGCTATGGATTGAAGTGGTGAGAGTTGATTGGTGGAATGGTGCCCTAGTTCTATTTATGTTATGTTAATTAGGTATTTAATTATGTTCTTATTGTCATGGTTAACTTATGGTTTAACTTCTATGTGCTTTACTTGTGAATTATGTGGTCTCATCGGCGTTACTTTATGTATAATGATGATCATGGTCTTGTCGGAAATTAATTGATATATTTATTTATGTGTTTGATTTATGTGAATTATGACCATATCTATCTATATGTGAGTAATGTAAAAGTGTGTTTTCTTCCCTTCTTTTAGTTGATGCATGACTCTTCCTAATTGTCTATGTGAGTCTTATGATGGCTATATTGATGATATTATATAAGTATGAAGGATGAGTAAAAAGTATGCTTAGTTGATCTTATGTTTCCGGAATGATACGTTATATGTGAAGTGTGTTGTGTCTTGTTTTGGTAGACTTGGGTCCATTACTTGATACATGTATAATAAGAATTTGACTTCTTGACTAGGATGCTAGATCTTCTTAGTCTTGTATTTATGAATGACATGTGACCTCGAATATAGCTAAGAGGGTATTTTATGTTGAGTCTTAAACCTACTTATAAGGTTATTATATCCTTAAAGTCGAATATCGTAATGGTATCCTTCTTGTGTAAATGGTAGACTTAGAAATTGATTGTATGGAACAACATAAAATATTCATTAGGAAAATCATTAAGATATCCTCTTGACCATTGGAAGGCAACCCTAAGGGACCTATTTGGTAAGGTGGAATTTGATTGGGTTATGAACTAGACAAAGAACCTTTTCAAGTACTCCTTTATTGAATTAATCTATGAGAACAAAGTCTAGCATCAAGTGAGTATGCATGGGTAGTACCTCTAGTTAAGTATGAGAATAGAGTACAAAGGAACCCTAGATATTCCTTAACTATGTACCGACATAGGATGTGTCCAAGTTCTACCATTGGCAAGTAGAACACCCTCTACCGAAGTAGGTTCATAACTCCAAATTTCATGCTTAGATACCAGGTTTTATGTTGGTTATTGCCTATTATAATGATATAAGATACCCTATAGTATTGGTGAAGTTCTTTGAAGTTTATGTAGTGGTATGGGACTCTTTCTAGACTATGCATGATTAGGCTTTTAAGATGTTAGTGAGTGAGTTCCTAGGTCTTCTCCAAGACCATTACTGGAATGTCCTAATATATGATGAATCCCTCTTAATGAAATAATGATGTATGTATAAATAATGTTAAATGAACAAGTACTTCTCTAGAGTAGTTTAAGGGTTGTCTAGTTAAGGTGTGAAGGGGGCATAGGAATAGTAACTTCATATCTTACCTAGGTGAGTCATAAGAAAGACTCTAGATAGAATGTTGGTTGGTACAATAGATATGATCCAAACATAGGTACTCTTAAGGATTATTTAGGTAATCTTGTAGAGGTCATGCAAGGGAATTCTCTTCTTGTTTTACTTAAGTAAGTCTTTGGATAACCTTTGGGAGAAGAATGTCACCTTATATATATGTTACAATATAAGGTTAGATTGATTTTATCCTAGGTAGTCGAGAGGATCTATTAAGTGTGTGAAGGTATTGTATGGGTGGTCACGCACAACTAACTCAAGTGAATCTTAGAATTACCTTTGGCAGGAGGATCTCATGTATATGTGTTTAGTGTATTGTAAGAGCATTACTCTCATTATATGTGGTCATAAAGGAGATATAGGTGTGCCTAGAGAGTTTTATGGGTTGTCTCTCTTTGTCCTACTTAAGAGTGTATTAGGATAGACTTTAGTGAGAGGATTACATGCTAAATAGGTTTATTGTAATGTTTGAAATAGTTCACTATAGCATTGGCTAAGTTACTGTAATATTTCATAAAATGAGGTAAAATGCTTATGTGATCTATTATTTGTCTATAAGGTGTGAAATGTTGTTCTTATCCATATGATATGATGTTTTAATAAAAAAAAGCATGTTTCTTATATATGTTTGTCTTCATAATTTTATGCATTAAGCAATACTAAGTATTAGTGTTTGTACTAATTCTACACATTTTGTTTTGTCTAAGTGTATAGGTGGAAGGTGAGAAGGATCGTGAAGGAAAGTTTGGATCCTAGTTATCTTTCAAGAAAAGTTGAAGTATGTCCTCACTTAACTCGTGGGCATAATCATCTTTAGATGTCTTTTATTTCAAACTATTATAATAGACTAAGTAATTCTATATTGGTATTGTATGGGCCGTGGCCCAAGTATTCTTGAGTCTAAGAATGGCATATGATGAGACTTAGTATTTCTATGATTTTAATATAAAAGATGTTTAAGATATTTCGCGTGAAATGTTTAAATTCCGCACTACTTTTCATTCATATATGTGATAAATGATGTCAAAGGGCTTGTACAAGACCTCAGAGAGGTTAACTACGACTTGTTGCGACCCAAAAATGCCCCATTTTCTAGGGTATAGGTGTGGGTCATGACAAATGTGGTATCAGAGCATAGGTTATGAAAGTTATCTTAGGAATCAAAAAATGTGATAAAGCCACGTCTAGTAGAGTCTTGACCATTAGTGTGAGTCGCGACACATCTATGGGAGACAGGCTATAAGACAATAAAGTTTAACTGTCTTCATCAATCTTGTGTCATGTCTATAGATTTGAAGTTGTAAGTGTCTATTCCTAATACCTTCTCTTGATTTTGTAAAAGATGAATACTAGAAGGATAGATTCTAGAAATTTGGAAGAAGGAAGGATGGATGAGGAATTTTCTCTTTAAGTGAGCAAGTTGAGCAATGTTCATCAAGGTGCTCAGGTGTTCAAGTCTCTATTGGTGGTCAAGGTAATGAGGTTCTGGTGGTTCCCCCGGAAATGAATAATGTGAGATTAGCGAGGTTTTACTTACTTTAGCTCGAGCTTTGACTACTTATGTGAATAGGGGTATTGAGCCTAGAGTGAATGTTGTAGAGAGCACTATGACATAAGAAATTTTGTGAGGATGAATCCTATTATCTTTCTTGGATCTAAGGTTTAAGATGATACCCAAGAGTTTATAGATGGTGTGTAAAAGGTGTTGAGTGTCATGGGGGTGACTTCTATGGAGAAAGATGAGTTTGATTCAAACCAATTGAGGGAGGTTTCACATGTGTTGTAAACTCATTTGGAAGAAAATAGGCTGGTTGACTCGGGTCCTATAGAGTGGGAAGAGCATAAGGAGGCTTTCTTAGGAAAGTTGTCACACTCAGAGAATACACCGCAAATGACATGAACATTGTAAAACCTCTCCGAGGTTGCAGACAAGCCTCTTCTTAGTGTTCAATACAATCATACAGTTTTATTTAGCGGAAAAATAAAACATTTAACCCACTATTGAAGTATACTTTGACTTCATACTTAACATTCATAAACAATACGATATTCTAAGGAAATGTCTGATATATATATAAAACCATCTAAGAGTTCAAATTTGGCTTTAGCCAATAAAAAGTCAATATGTCATATAGGCTTTAATACAAAAGAATCCAAAGAAAACATGATGGAAATATGCAATACTAATATCTATTAATGTGTTCATAAGTTGGAAAATAAATTATGGCTTCCCAAACATGAGGACCTACCAAGACTTGGAAAAAGAGTTCCATGTTTCTTCAAATCGTCCTACTTAAACTTCGATGGACGAAACCTACAGTTGTAGTAATATAAAGTATTGGGTTTCGTACGAAACATGTACTTAATATGGGTATATGCACAAAAACATAATCACATTCATGAAAAAGGATCATTTATCAATTCATTAGAAAACATGCTAAGTCATGTGAAAGTATTTAATGCACATACCATAAAACATGTACAAACCAACGATACCATCAAAAGACAAATTTTAATAGCGTCATGTTAAAATTTCATATTCAATATATCATATAAACATAATATACAAAAAATTTACCAATGATCTCATCCCCAACCTACAAGTGCAATGGTCAAGTGAAGCCCCATAACCCCACAAAACCAAGTAGGTAAGATAGGAGACCATAAGTAAAGCTTTGCTTTATGTAACTTGTAACATAAGTAGTCATAACTTCATATAACATTATAACATAGTAATATATTCATCATAATGACCTATATCATATGAGATTAACACCATGTATTGTAATTATTATGCCTTTCATATTATCATACTACATAAGAACAATCTCCTAGGACTTTCCTTAGAGTAAACTTGTGCAATGTCTAGGTAGAGTCCCATAACCATACCTATACTAAGTAGACTCCTCAAGTAACCCTAGTCGACATTCACGTACTTGTATTTAATTTTTACATGAGGAAAAATTTGCCTTAACTGACATAGACAATGTGAGCTAAACATGGAATCCAGTGTCTTTCCCACATCGAAAAGAGGTGGTCTACCGGCAAAAGTAGAACCTATATAACAAAGCTTTCTAGGTGGATCCACTAGCTATTATCCTATGGTGGCTACATATTTCAAGAACTAGGAGATGTATAAGTGAAACATAGTTCAACATTACATTTCAAACTCAACCTCATGAGAATCATTGTGAACCTACCGTTCAGCAGAGAAGGGACACTTAACATATCTAGTCCATCAGTACGTAGCTTAAATCCTTTTTATTGAAATAAATTTTAAGTTTTCTTTCATAATAAATTTATCATAGGTCATAGGAGGTTAACTCCCTTTATAAACATGTTCATAATATCTTCTTAGGATTAGATGAGAATTTCCTTTCATCGCAACCCTTCATATATGAGATTACCATAACATAGTAATCTTGTGGAAAGCATACAAGAGAATATCATATCTTGCGTGTTCGTAGTCATATCATGATCTCGAACTTAACATGTTCAAATCCCAGAATATACACATAAAAACATCATACATACTTTCATAACATAACATTGTGATTCATAGGCTAACATAAAACATTGTAGAATAACCACAACTTTAAAATAATTAGCTCTTGCTTCCAAAAACCTTATTCATCTTACACTATTCATAATGATACTTGCTGAAATAATCAATAACATAATCTAGAACAACTCATTAAATCATGTACAAGATCAATGAATAGGGTAGGAGAAGGGAAAAAGGTTGTAAAAGGGTGCATTCAAACCTTTAATTCTAACGCAGACATTTACATGTTATCACATACTATAAACATCCCATTTGAAACAATTATTAATAGAAGGATCATGTATAACATGACATTCATACATTGTCAATCAAATATTTTACAATTCATGTGAAATTATCCTTAGAAAACATTTAATTTTCATTAAAAATCATAAGTCTATGGTTAGGAAGAAAATCCATTTTGTAGAGTTAAAAGCCTAGTATTTGAAGTTCTTGAAAACTTATCATTAGAGGACCTCTGGGGTAAAGTAATACCAAGAGTAAAAAACCTATACCTTATTGTTGAATAATCCACGAAAATCTAATTGGAAACTTTGAAACCTTCGTCCTTTTCATTATGCTTTTCTTGTTCATCAATGGAGTTTGGAAACCAGAGAGTTCGTGAGTGTTTGAATGAATTTTCTTTTGATCTGATTTGGGATGTGTAGAAGTTGTATAAAACTGACCTAATATACATATATTGTCTTCACGTGAATTACCAAAACACCCTCCTAAATTGACTAAAAATAGGAGACCATTTGACTAAGCCAAATCGTAAAATTTGTTAAGGCTTTCGGCTTTGACTATGTTTTTTAATTGAATATTTAAGTTGATAATTTAATTAATTAAGTGATACTAAGTCACTAGGACCATAACCAACCCGTTTGGACCATCCTAGGTTAGGTACTAGGATGTTACTTTAGTTAGTTACCTGGTTTGTGTCACCCAGTTAACTTTTTGGATTTCGGGTACACTAGTTAGTTTATTTTAGTTAATCCTAGGTTATTTAATTAGTTATGTAAGTTAGTTAGAGCTTAGGACTAGTTACAAAGGTATTCCTCATGTTGCTTTACCCGCACGTGCGCCTGCCCCCTAACTGCCCTAACCAATTCAGTTGGGGCTTGGTCGCTTGGTCTGTTGAACGTATGGTTGCACATGTGTTGCTTCACATTTCTTGTGAAAGGACCCTCGCTATTTCCTTGGTAACTTCTTAATATACCAGATCATTTTAAATGATCATGTTTTATGGTAGCTAGGCTTTACACTTGGATGCCTCGTACCTAATGTGTCCAAGTAAGAAATTAATATCTTAGCTTAATCCAATATTCTCTAACATGCCCAATATTACTCAATATTGGGCATTGGGATGTCTATGTACCCCAATACATATTCTTAAACCGTAATAGAACCCTCACTAGACAAGTACATTTTCTGGAATGTTACATTATCCCCCCTTTAGGAACATTCGTCCCCGAATGACAGTAAAATCTTTTGAAGGGTAGGAAATAAACTCCATACTAGCAGCACAACAAGCACATAACATATAATTTCCCTTATACCTAAATTCATGATGCACAATCATATGAAAGCTACATATTCACAATACATAATAAGGAACTTCCTTCTTAACCTATCATAGGCTGAAAATGCATCAAAGAGATACCATGCTATCGCTTTTCTCAAGAAAACAACAAACTTTTAAGAAAACATATGCATACATGCTTCAAATAAATGCAAGAATAGAGTATGAAGGCATTTTGTTAAAAATCTAGTTAGCACTAACATATACTTACATATGCACATGGATCAAGAAATGCATTGACATTAACAGAGAGAACTTGTAACATACTCGTCACAACATCGGGAGAACTTTCTTGTTCGACCCTAGCCTTGACTGCATAGATACGGTTAATTTTTTGAGTTTCAGAACTAGGACCACTTGGTTGAGATTGGCTATTACCCTTACCTTAACTTGTCACATTAGGGCAATCCTTCACCATATGGACACCTTTGCCACAACCATAGCAACTATTTGTCCCAACAAAACATTCACCCATATATTTCTTACCACACTTACCACAAGATGGTCACTCTTTTGGTGCATCAAAATTTCTCCCCTCTTAAGGGTTAAGACTAGAACCTCTATCATTGCGATTCATGGAGAAATTAGAAGGAACTTGGTTTGAAAACCTCTTCTTGAACATAGGCTTGTCTTGAATATCAAGCATACTCTTAGAAGAACTAACTTCAGAAGACTTTGCCTCCTTAACTTCCCTAATCCTCTTCCTTAGGTGACTTTACTTAACTTGTTTAACATGAACCATCAACACAGAAAGATCCATATTATCATGAAGCATGGCTGCACGAAATTCTTCTTCAAGTTCTTCAGACACGCCCATTACATAACTGCTCATTTCATCCATAACATTAGAAACCAAAGAAGAAGAACCCTTGGAAAGCTTAATAAACTTCAAGGAGTATTCCTTAACACTTATACCCCCTTGACGAAGGTTTATGAACTACTCTACCTTAGCTTCTCTTTGTTCCCTTGTGAAGAATCTATTAACGAAGGCCTTTTTGACGATCTCTAAAGTCACGATGACACCTTCTAAACCTCTACTATCCTTCCACTGATTGTACCACGTCTTAGCAACATCCTTGAGTTAATAGGTAGCAAGTTCAGCATTTTCCGTAGTAATCATCCCCATAGTAAACAAAATCATATAGACCTCATCAAAGAAATATTTGGGGTCTTCATCAACTTTCGATCAAATGTACGTTGGAGTATTCATTCTCGTAAAGTCTCTCAAATCGCTAGCCATAGTACTAGAATGTTGGTTCTCTCGAGGAAAAACTTCTCTATTAGCTTGAGTCGTGATTTATTGAGCTTGGGTGGTGATGGCTTGGGCCATCTGGAACAAGTCTACCCTCACCTCACTATTCTTCATAGCCCAAGGATTCACCTGAAGTTGATCATTTGTAGCATCTTGCACATAAGGAGCATTTTGGTTGCCTTGGGGAGTAGATTCCGCATTCTCAATCTCTTCTCCTACTGTTCTCGAGGATGTCCTTCTTGTGTTCATCGCCTAATACACAAGAAAGGGATTAGATTCAAAACGACACAATGTCA
Organism: Solanum lycopersicum; assembly: GCF_036512215.1. Taxonomy (NCBI): domain Eukaryota; kingdom Viridiplantae; phylum Streptophyta; class Magnoliopsida; order Solanales; family Solanaceae; genus Solanum; species Solanum lycopersicum. Next base: position 42,108,360 of record NC_090806.1, on the reverse strand, counting down.
AAACTCTAAAGGCACGACATAAGATTATCAAAAAAAGAGATGTTTCCTAGTCATCACATAGCCTCTCATCCACAATTGTGGTGCTCATCACAACCATGAATAATACACTAGGTAATGTTGTTTAGTGACACATTAAACATAAGGATATTTAACCTCATGCTGTGATACAGTGTTATTCACATCCATAGAATATACCCCAGATGACATAGGCATCGTTAACCTCTTAGAGGTCAGAGGTCATAGACAAACCTCTTCTTAGCGTTAATCACAATTATATAGTTAAATTTAGCGGAAAGATTAATTTTTTTTACATACTATTGAATTTTACTTAGACTTCATACTGAACATTCATAAGCCATACATTAATCTATGGAATTGTCTCATATATATATAAAAACCATCTAAGAGTTCAAATCTGGACTAACTAAATAAATAGTCAATATGATATATAGGCCATAATACAAAAGAATCCAAACAAAACATTATGGAAATAGATAATCCTAATACCTACTAAAGTATTCATAAGCTGGAAAATAATGTATAGCATCCTGAACATGAGGAACTACAATGACTTTGACAAAGAGTTCCACGCTTCTTCAAATCACCCTCTTTAAACTTCAATGGCCGGAACCTACAGTTGCATTAATATAAAGTAATGGGGTTAGTACACCACATGTACTATGTATTGGTATATGCACATAACACATAAGGACATGCATGAAGAAGGATCATTTTTATTTTCATTAGAAAACTTTCTAAGTCATGTTAAAGTATCAATGCACATACCATATAACGTGTACAAACTAAGGATACCATCAAAAGACATATTTAATAGAGTCATTTTAACAATTAATATTCAATAGATCATATAAACATAATATGCAAAACACTTACCAATGATCTCATCCCCAACATACAAGTTCAATGGTCCTGTGAAGCCCCATAACCCACACACAACCAAGTAGATAAGATAGGAGGCCATAAGTAAACCTTCACTTCATATAACTTGCAACATAAGAATTCATCACTACCTATAACAATATAACATAGTAACATATTCATCATAATAACATAAGTATTCATCACTTCATATAAAAATATAACATAGTAACATATTCATTATAATGACTATAATGATATGAGAGTAACATCATGTATCGTAATCATCATACCTTTTATATTATCATATTACTGAAGAACAATCTCGTAGGAATTCCTTAAGAGTTAACTTGTTGAATGTCTAGGTAGAGTCCCACACCCCTACCTATACTATGTAAATTCCTCAAGTCATCCTAGCGGACATTTATGTACATGTCTTTCATTTATATATGACGGATAATTATCCTTAACCGACATAGACCATGTGAGCTAAACAGGGAATCAGGTGTCTTCCTCACACCGAAAAGAGGTGGTTTACTTGCAAAATTAGAACCTACATGTCATAGCTTTCTAGGTAGATCAACTAGCTAGTATCCTATGGAGGGAACATAGTTCAAGAACTAGAAGATGTATTAGAGACCCATAGTTCCACATTACATGGCACCCTCAATCTCATGATAATCATTGTGAACCTACCTTCCACTAGAGAAGGGACACTTCTAAGATCTAGTCCATTGATGCTTAGCTTAAGTCCCTTTTCTTGAAATAACCTTTAAGTTTTCTTTCATCATAAAAATATCATAGGTCATAGGAGGTTAACTCCCTGTATAAAAATGATCATGAGCTCTTTTACTAAAATATGAGAATTTCCTTTCACCGCAACCCTTCATATGTGAGATAAACATAACCTAGTCATCTTCTGTAAAGCATACAAGAGAATATCATAGCTTGCATTTCACAGTCTTATCATGATATAACATTTAACATGTTCATATCCCAGCATATACAAAAAAAATATCACACGTTCTTTCATAAAATAACATCGTTATTCATTGTCTAGCATCAACATTGTAGAGTAATCACAACTTTAGAAGACATACCTTTTGCTTCTAAGAATCTTATTAATCGTACACTATTCATAATCATACTTAGTGAAATAATCAAATAACATAATCAAGAAAAACTCACCAAAACATGTACAAGATTAATGTGTAGCGTGGGGGAAGGGAAACAATTCGTAAAAGGGTTCATTTAAACCTTAAATTTCATCCCTAACATTTGCACGTTATAAAATTCTACAAACATGCCATCCGAAACCATAAGTTAGAGAAGGATCATGTATCACACAATATTAAAACTTTACAAATCAAATTCTTAACAATTCCTGTGACATTAACCTTAGATAATGTTTCTTTCTAATAAAAATCATAATTCTAAGGTCAAGAAGAAAATTCGTTCTTTAGAGTAAAAACCCTAGTTTTTTAAGTTCTTGAAAACATATATTTACAAGAAATTTTGGGTAAAGGAATTCCAAGAGTAAAAAACTCATAACTTAAAGATGAAAAATCCATGGAAACCTTATTGAAACTTCTAAACCTTTGTTTTCTTCCTTAAGCTTTTCTTGTTTTTCAATGAAGTTTGGAAAATAGAGCGTTCTTGAGAGATTGAGAAAATTTTCGTTTGATCTGATTTGGTATGTGTAAAAGTGGTATAAAACTGACCAAATATACATATATAGTCGACCCATGAATTACACACCTGACCCTCCACTTAAATAATCAAAACACCCCTCCTAAATTGGCTAAAAATAGGAGAGCATTCGACTTAGAAAAATCTGAAAATTTGTTAAGGGTTTAGGCTTTGACTAGGATTTTTAATTAATTAATTAAGTTTATAATTTAATTAATTAAGTGACCTAGGGTTATTACTAAAGTACGACTATGTCACTAGGACCATAGCCAACCCCTTTGGACCATCCTAGGTGAGGTACTAGGATGTTTCTTTAGTTAGTTACCCGACTAGTGTCATCCGGTTAGGTCTTAGGATTTAGGTTACAATAGTTAGTTTATTTTAGATAATCCTAGTTTAGTTACTTATTTAGGTAAGTTAATTGGATCCTAGGACTAGATAGGAAAATAGGCCCCATGTGGCATTACCCGTACGGCTGGCTGCCCCTAACCGCGCGAACCGAATTTTGTTGGGGCTTGGTTGCTTGGTCTCTTTTACATGTGGTTGCACATGTGTTGATGCATATTTATTGTCCAAGTACTCTCACAATGTCCTTGGGCACTGCTTAATCTGCATAATCATTTTAAATGATAATGTGCTATTGTACCTAGGCTTGACACTTAGATTTCTCGTACCTAATGTGTACAACCAAGAAATTAATATTTTAGCTTAAGGTCTTCACTACAGGAACAATTCCTAAACAAACTTGGATTGATGCATTTGAACATCAAAGTATATCTTAATACATAGAAATTTTCTAAACATCACAGTGTATGTTTAGTTACTTTTTAATAAATAGAAATTGGCTAACACCCTTAAGTGAATATTATCTAACATTCTCAATATTACTCAATATTAGTTATTCGGATGTCTATGTACCCCAATACATATTCGTAAACCCTAATACACCTTTCACTAGAAAAGAACATTTTCAGGAATATTACAAAAGTATTTCCCTTAAGAGGAGGGAGGTGAAGGTTGAGGATTTTATTAATCTCAAGCAAGGCAATATAAGTGTTGAGGACTACTAATTGAAGTTCACTATGTTATCTAGGTATGCTTCATCCCTTGTGTGTAACTCTAGGGATTAGATCAGTAGGTTTGTGAGCGGTGTTGCCGATCTTCTGAAAGATAAGTGTTATATGGCCATGCTCCATGATGATATGATTCTATCTAGGCTTATGGTGTGTTCTCAATCAATAGAGGAGTTCCAACATAAGAGATACCACTACAAACATGAAGTGGAGTGGAGCAAGTGATCAAAACGAACCTAGGTTCAAAAAGAGGGATGAAACTACAGATGAACCTTGATATCCTAAGGTTAAACTTAAGAAGGGAAGTGGTTCTCAAAATGGTAAGCCTACTTGTGCTACTGGTGGAAAGAGGCACTCTAGGGAGTGTCTAATTTGTAACGGGAAATGCTTTCATTGTGGTAGGGATGGACATAAGGTGAGGGGTTTTCGTACTATTGATTCTATACGAAAAGAAGGTAAGCAAGTTACTTGATGTTTTTCCGAGCATTGATGCTCCAAAGAAGAATCGTTTTTATGCACTATAGACAAGAAGATAATAGCCGGATCAGGATGATGATGATGATCGTAAGCTCTTGTAATTCCCTCTTTTGTGTTATGATTTCCTTATAAGTGGGGGAGTATGGTGAGTAGTGCAGTTTTGATTGATTGTCTCATCTGTTTTATTCAACTCAAGTTTGAGAGAAGAATGTCATAGTAGAATGTTGCATTGTTGCACTGTGTTTAGGAGTCTTGTTGAATTTGAATTTCCTTGATTCCTTGCATTGTGCATTTCATTGAGTTGTGAGTATGTTGTAAAATGTGTTTATATGTTTTTATCTTTCATATTAGCATGTTTCCATCATTAATTACCTAAATGTTGCATTTTGGAAATTTGAAGCATATTTACTTCCATGGAATTTAGATCACTGTGAAGTTTTTCATAAACTGACTAAATCATTCTTTGTTTAATAATTTATGTTATTTGCATATAAATTATTCATATTAGCATAATAATAAATTTAAAAGGAGTGTTTTCTATTTGAAATGAAGGATGTGAGTCTTATTGACATGATGAGTTGTAGATTAGTTTCTAAACTTCTTGTTGTTTTTTGAAGTCTCTTGATTATGTGAAATTTATTGTTTTCCTAGATAGTTTATTTTATATTGTGTTACCTGTTATGGTTATAAGTTGGTAGCTGAGTCTCTACTCCTGGAAGATATCGGAGATGTGGCAAGTTTCATTCGAGGACGAACGTTGTCCAATTAAGGGAGATTGTAATACCTCTAAAATAACATAGGTCTAACTTGATGCAAACATGTTTTTAATAAGTTTATAAGGTCCTAAAATTTTTTATAATGTGTTAATGAGGTAGTGTCTAAAGATTTAGCTTATTAGAAAATGAAACGTCAAGGGACGAATAAGACGTTTGACGACTAAGCCACCTATGTGTGTTATGTGTTCTTATGTGTTTACATGTGTGTCATGAGATTTTTAGGTCCTTATATGAGTTATAATAGTGTTTTTATGAAGTGTGTCAAGTAACATAAAGTTTTGAGGTTAAACGTCCAAGAACGTCCATGACGTTTGAAAGGTTTGCCTTTAAATGACCTTTTGTATCTTAGTATGTTTCGTTAAGTTTTATGTGTTGGTTTTTGATGCAATTGATGTGAGAGGTACTAATACCATATCCGATAATATACGAGTTGGAAAAGTTTGGGCAAACATCTTTAAGGTCTAACCAGCGTCGTTGACGAAGGACCCTTTACAAACGCCTAAGGTTGTCTAGACCAGCGCCAAATGACTAAGGCAATCAACGTCTACAAGGCTTGTAGAGGGTTCTTCGATGGAAGGCTTGGGTAAATAATTAGCGTACGGAGCTTAAACTCCCACAGGCCAGCCTCTGATCCAAATGATGACCAGCAAGGATGGCCCGTCGTTGGACCAATACCCCATCGATTGGGCAGGCATAGATGGGTCTGTCTTCTGCGCAACAAATTGTTAAGTAAAGGGGTAAAGTATCCAATTCACCAAATGTCCAAATAATTGTTTGTGCGGTTTCCTAAGGGTATTCTAGGTATTTTAAGAGGGTGTATAAGTCCTAAACACTTAGATGAATTCATTCTTAAAAAATAAAAACCCAAAACCTCTAAAGAGCTCCCTAGAACTCCATTGAAGCTTGAAGGGAGATTTCTCCACAAAATTCTATCAATTTTCGTGGATTAATACAAGTTAAGGTGTGGTTTTTCATCCTTGAAACATCTTTCATCAAGGATACAAGCTTCAAAGTATTTTTCAAGGACTTCTAAAAAGATCAGTTTTCTAAATTAAAATTTATACATGGATTCTTGCACTAAAGGTTTTGATTCATTGAATATTAATTTAATTGTTATTAATGAGATGATTTTACCTAAATATCTTCATGAACCCATGCAAAACCTATATTCTTCAAATTTGTTATATTATGGGTGTATGATCATGTCTCAATAATTATAAATTCTAGTGTAGGTTTACTTAGTCTTTTGAATGATGTAAAAATTGTATTAGATTGATGTATAGGATGTCTTAGATTAATAAATATATACTTATTTGATTTATATTAATTAAGTATTATGATTTTTGTATTGAATTGATGATCATGGCAATGGATAAGGGACTTTTGGTATTGTGTGGATTGAAGTGGTGAGGGTTGATTGGTGGTACGCAGCCATAATTTGATTTATTTGTGTTAATTAGGTATTGAATTATGTTTTCATGGGCATGGTCAACTTATGGTTGCAGTGCTATGTGACATACCGAAACCACACCCTAGACGTTAGAATGCAATCTCGGATTGCGACACGGTGTCGTCAACCTCTCAGAGGTCTCAGACAAGCCCTTTCGTACGATTCATTGTATACATGTATGAAAAGTAGTGTGGAAATAAAACTTTTCATACTAAATAATATTACTTCAAAATATATCTTTTATAGAAATACAAAATGAAAGACTAAGTCTAATAGTCACTATCATAGACATACTAATATTAAAAAACAGCTAAGTCTATTACAATACTTCAATAAGGAGAACTAAACATCAAGGTGTCCTCGGACCAAGTGAGGACATACCAACTCTGTGCTTTAATGGAAACTAATCCAAGAATAAACTTCGACACTCCTTTCAAACTCCACCTACACCTTTGAAGATAAAAAAAATGTGTGGAATTAGTACAAACACTTATACTAAGTATGGCATATCCATAAAATCATCAAAATTGGACATTCGTATAAAACATGCTCTTTTTGATTATGACTTCAAAGTTTAAGTGTAAGAACAACATTTAACACCTTAGAAATATACAAGATATCAAATAAGCATTTTATCAATATTGAAGGACATTACCATGATATGAGTTTAACGTTACCGTAACTTATTTTAACTTGCATTCTTCTCACCAAAGGTTATCCTATGGTAAAATAATTCTCTTATTCGTTTCATTACTTCCCACCTATGGTTACTCTAACATTCACATAGGTAGAAAAAAAAGAGACCGCCCATTCAACCTCTTCAACCTTACCTAAGCAACCCTCAAAGCGACCCAAGATAGCGCACGTTCTATTAATCATATAATATCTAAAGATGTGATCATTCATTAAGTCAATTAGAAGACATATAATTCATTAAATACTTCACATAATGGACTTTGAAATACCTAGGTTCTCACATACAAATATTATCAAAGTCTAGTCGTGCAATTTCTAGAAAGCATCCCATTGCACTACCTAAACTTCTTAGAAATTATCCAACACTACCATGTACCCCACATGATGAGAATAGCAAATAACCGACATAGACCATACTAGCTAGGCATGGAAGCCTTAGTTCCAACCTACTTCGATGCGGGTTGATCTACTTGCCAAGGGTAGAACGAGGAAAAATCCCATGTCGGCATATGGTTAAGGAATATATGATGGTGTTTATTTACTCAAGTCTCATTATAAATTAGATCTACATTGTACTCTAGTCTCATTCTCAAGTAGAGATGCAAACCATAACATATTCACTCAGTGCCCTTGGTTCTCATAGAGTAAGTTTAATAAAAGGGACATATGAAAAGATACCATCTCTTAGTCATTAACTATTCATAATGCTAAAGATGGGTCCACAAGGGCAGCCATTTGATGGTCTCTTAGGATAGATCAATCTTAACCTTTTTTCTATAGAAGATTCCTCAAATTAGTCATGATTAGAAGGGCACCATCATAGGTTTACCTATCCTAGACTTTCATAATACATTCTTCCATACACATACAAGACAAAGGTGCATAAGCCTACAAAGTCAAGATATTCAAATTCATCATATATATGTATCAAGTAAGGGACATTAGTCTACCAAAACAAGACACAACATACTTTACTTTATTTCATATATATGTCATTCTTTGATGCACTTAGGAATGACCTTTATCATCATGATGTCAACTTATATATTACTATAACATTATCGATATAATGATCATAGTCTCGTACAGTCAAGTAGGAGTAATCATGTATCAATTTTAAGGCTACACACATAAAAACATAGTCATAGTCCAACATGATCACTTAATATCCATAGGAGAGCACATACTTTCACGTAACTAGCATCTAAATAGATATGATTATACTTCAAAAAATCAATTAAACAAATCATCATAATACTTCAAATAGTGCCGACCAGGTCATGATCATCAATTCCAAGTATAAATCATAATACTAGACGTAACTAGGTCAATTCAACACAGACTTAATAATATAAGACCAATTAGATATCAATTTCATATAATCTTTACATCATTACAAAGCCCATAAGAAAGTACTCATTAATTCATAAGTATAAAGACATGATTACTTAAACCATAAAAAAGTCAAAATAGAAATTTGCATGGCTTACATGGGTTCCTATAAATTATAGATATAAAACATAGAATTAACATCCATTTAGTTCTAAAACATTGATTGAAAAACCTTTTATACAAGAACTCATGGCTAGAATCATAAAATTGGACAAATCATATTTTTGATCATCTTTGAAAATCATTGGAATTGACTCCTTGAAGAAACAGATTTCAATGATGAATAACGATAATTATTATATGAAGAATCCACGAAATCTTGGTTGGAAACTTCAAAACCTTAGTTTTCTTCCTTAAGCTTTTTCTAGTTCTTCAATGTAGTTTGGAAAGAGAGAGCGTTCTTTAATAATTTAGAGAATTTCGTGTGGTTATGGTTTAAGACGTTTAATTATGGTCTAAAACTAGCATAATATCTAGATATTGACGTCCCATAGGTTAACCTAAAGACCTCCTACTTATATTACCTAAAACATCCCTCCTAATTCGACTACAAATAGGAGAACATTTCACCCAGCCTAATTCAGGTTTGACCATGTTTTCTAATTAATTAAGTTTAAAATTTAATTAATTATGTTACATAGGGTAATTACTAATGTACCCCGATGTTGTTAGGACCATAACCAACCCTTTGCACCATTCTAGGTTAGGTACTAAGTTTTCTCTTACATGACTTAACCAAAATCTGGAAATTACTTGGTGGTGTCGGTTTTGTCCATTTAATTAATTACATAAGTCTCTAATTTAATTAATTAAGTAACCTAGAGTAATTACTAAACTACCCCTAAGTTGTTACAAACATAACCAACCGTTTTGGATCATCCTAGGTTAGGTACTAGGTTATCTCTTACTTTACTTAATCGAAATCTAAAATTTGCTTGATGGTTTCAGTTTTTTCCATTTAAATTAATTAATTAAGTTGATAATTTAACTAATTAAGTAACCTAGGTTAATTTATTAAGGACTCCTAAGTTTTTAGGACCATAACCAACCCTTATGGACTATCCTACGTTAGGTACAACGATGTTTCTTTAATTGGTTATTCGTTTAGGTCACCCAGTTAGGTCATAGGATTCAGGTTACCCTAGGTAATTAATTTTCGTTCGTCCTAGGTTATTTAGTTATTTAGAGAAGTTAGTTAGGACCTATAATCAGTTAAGGAGCTTGGCCCCACGTGATCCTACACGCCTGCCCCCTAACCACCCTAACCTATTCGGTTTGGGGATTATCTCTTGGCCGTTGGTAGAACATGTGATTTCACATGTGTTATCGTGTACTTTCCCCAACCATGCACTCTGTAAAGTTCACTTTTTGTCCAAGTATTCTTTATGTCCTTGGGCACTGCTTAATCTGCATGGTCATTTTAAATGATTATGTGCTAGGTACTTAGGCTTGACACTTGGATTTGGGCATTTTAAGATCAAGGGTGTATTCTAAATTTTGTTCATTCATAGAAATTTACTAACACCCTTAAGCCAATAATCTACAATATGCCCAATATTACTTAATATTGGGCATTGGGATGCCTATGTACCCCTAATATATACTCTTAAAATGTATTAGGACCTTCAATAAACAAGTACATTTTAAAGAATGTTACATTATTCCTCCCCACCTTAGAAACATTCCTCCTTGAATGACAGTAGCCACACTTTGAACTTTTTTAAGGGTTAAGACTTAACAACTATCAAGAAGATAGAACTATTTCTACATCTTATCATGCAATAATACTTACTTTTTCAATTCATATAGGAGAAACTTCCTTCTCCACATAATATCATGCCCGTATACATCAATTATATACACATTATAACCGTTTTTTTAAAAGAACAATTTTGCCAAATTTTCAAAGAAAATTACAGTAAACACTAATTTCTTTATGGTGAAACATGCTCAGTTTTCCAACAATGCAACTCTTAAGCAATTTATGATGGAAACATAAAAATATGAGATATAAAACCATTTAAACTCACTTTAAAACATAATCATAAATTCATGAAAGTCACAATGCAAGGAATCTATGAATTTCAATTTCAACTAGACTTTTAAACATAATGCAACATGCTATTATGACATTCTATCTCTCAACCTTGAATGAATAAAAGAGATTAGAAAAAAATCTACAATACAACTACTCACCATAATCCCCCACTTAGAAGTATCTCATATAACTAAGTAGAGAAAACTATAACTTACCGGCTTCATATTCATCATACGTTTTTGTTCCTTTGGCTCGAAGATCATGGAAGTGATTCCTCTTTGGAGAACCACTATTCGGAATGTTAGGAGGAAATTATTTGGATTTTCTTCTTATAGACACAATAGTGTGACAATCTCTCATTTGGTGATCATCCTTATACAACGAAAACACCCACTAGTACTGGCTAGACACTTACCGAAGTGTTTTTTCCACAAGTTGAACAAGTAGGCCTAAACATTTGGGAACCACAACCTCTCTCATGGTTCATCTTAGAAGCACTCGAACCATATTGATTTGGAGCCATATTCTTAAATTTATGTTTAACTTGCTCATCCGTTCTTCCCCTCTTAGCATCTCTACTTATCCTCCCATGTTTAGACTCTTCAATTGATTGAGCGTACACCATAAGCCTAGATAAAGTCATGTCACCATGAAGCATGGTATAAGACATTTTTCTTTCACCATATATGAAACACTAGTCAAAAATGTACTCATCTCATCCCTACGGTTAGACACAAAGTATGGAGCATACTTAGACAATCGGACAAACTTCAAAGAATATTCAGTAATGCTCGTGCTACCTTGCCTTAGGTTTATAAATCCCTCAATCTTAACCTCCCTTTTCTCAAGGGGAAATTACCTATTGAACAATGCTTCCTTAAACTCTTCCCACTCTAAGGGACCTAATTCAACCGTTCTTCTATATTTCCATTGAGTAAACCATACTTGAGCAACATCTTTCAATTGATAAAAAGCTAACTCTGTTTTCTCCCTAGAAGTCATTCCCATTGCGTCTAATATATAATTCACTTAATCCAAGAAAGCTTAGGGATCTTCTCCAACCTTAGAACCAAAGAAGGTAGGAGGATTCAACCTCACCAACTCTTTCAATCTAGAGGTCATAGTACTCTCCATAGCATTCACCCTAGGCCCAATAACTCTATTCTCTTGAGTTGTCATAGCTCGGTCTAGGGTAAGGAGAGCCTCTAAAATCTCCCCATTAACCATTTCTATGGGAAAAATCAGAGCCTCATTACATCCTTCCACAATAGGTACTTGTTCATCTTTAACACTTTGAGGAACTTTCTCAACTAGTGGAATATGTCCACCTCAGGGAGAAAGCTCCACATTCACATCATTCTCTTCAACCCTCTTAGCCGGCGTCCTTCTCGTATTCATATTCCTACAAACACAAGGATAACCATAAGAAAAGAGCACTTATAACTTTTTACTCAACGGCACGTCATTGAGTAAAAAAGAAGGGGAACTCTGATGTCCTATAGCCTCTCGCCCATATATATGTCGCGATTCATACTGATGGTCAAGACTCTAATAGACATGGATTTTTGAGACTTTTTGATTCCTAAGACTACTTCACAACTTTATGCTCTGATACCAAGTATGTCACATCCTGAAACCAAACCCTAGACGTTACTGTGCATTCTCCGATTACAACAAGGTATCGTCGACCTCTCTAAGGTTTATGACAAGCCCTTTCATACCATTGATTGCATACATGTATGTAAAGTAGTGCGGAATTAAAATATTTCATACTAAATAATGTTACTTCAAAATATCTCTTTTATAGAAAAATATAATGAAAGACGAAGTCTCAAAGTAATCATCTTAGACATAAGAATATAGAAGATAGCTCACTCTATTAAAATACTTAAGTAAGGAAAACAAAACATAAAGATGTCCTTCGATCAAGTAAGGACAATTAGAACTCTTTGCTTGCATGAAAACTAATCCAAAGCTTTAACTTCGAGACTCCTTTCAAACGCCACCTACACCTTTAAATATAAGCAAAATATATGGAATTAGTACAAACACTTGTACTAAGTATGGCATATGCATAAAATCATGAAAAATGGACATTCGTATTAAAAATGCTCTTTTTGATTAAGAATTCATAGTATAATTGTAAGAACAATATTTAACACCATAGAAACATACAAGATATCAAATAAGCATTTTATCAATATTTAATTACATTACCGTGATTTGAGTTTAACCTTACTGTAACCTCTTGTAACTTGCTTTCTTCTTACCAAATGTTATCCTAAGATAATATCATTCTCTTATTCGTTTTATTAAATCCACACCTAAGGTTAATCTAAGATTCACATAGGTAGAGCATTAAGATACCGCCCATACAACCTCTTTAAGCTTACCTAAGTAACCCTCAAAGCTACCCTAGATAGAGCATGTCCTATAAATCAAACGTTAGCTAGAGACGTGAGCGTTCATCAAGTAAATTAGATGGCATATCATTCTTTAAAGACTACACATAGTGACCTTGGAAAGACCAAGGGTCTCACATGCTATATCTTCAAAGTATAGTCATGCAATGTCTAGATAGCGTCCAATTCTACTACCTAAACTTCCTTGAACTTATCAAACACTAGCATGTATGCCACATGATAAGCATAGGCAATAACCGACATAGACCATACTATCTAGGCATGGAATCTCGAGTTCCAACCTACTTTGATGAAGGCATTCTACTTTATAAGGGTGGAATAAGGACACATCCCGTGAAAGCATAGACTAAGGAATATGATTGTCTTTTTGCACTCTAGTCTTATTTTCAAGTAGAGCTACATTGCAGTCTAGTATCATTCTCAAGTAAAGCTGCAAGCTGTAACATATTCGCTCGATTCTATCCCTTGGTTCTCATAAAGTAAGCTCAATCTAAGGGACAAATGAAAAGGTACCATCTCTTATTCATTACCTAGTAATAATGTACATACCAAAGATGGGTCCACTAGTGCTGCCATTCGATGGTCTGTATGGATAGCTCATTCCTAACCTTCTTTCTATATAAGATTCCTCATATTATTCATGTTTATAAGGGCACAATCTTAGGTGTACCGATCCTAGACTTTCATTAAACATTGTTCCATACGCATACAAGACAAATGTGCATAAGCCTACTAAGTCAAGATATTCATATTCATGATATAAATGTATCAAGTAAGGAACACTAGTCTACCAAAACAAGACACGACGGATCATGCGACGGACCATCATGGTCACGACGGACCGTGATGGACTATGTCGTCCCACACTTTTGTAATTGTCCCGCTGCTCTCCTCATTAACCTCGACGACAGGTAGGACAAACCGTCATAAGCACAACGGTCCGTCGAGGGTCTCCGTTCCAAAACACTTCAACTCGGAAATATGCGTACTGAGATCGACTCTCTGAACTTCACGACGGAACTGCAGCACGGACCGCCGTAGATACGACAAACCGTTACAAACCTCTTTACTGAATTTGAATCTCTGAACTTGTGACGGACCTGCAGGACAGACCGTCGCAGGTACGACAGGCCGTCACAAGTTGCGTAACCTCTACTGGGGTCAGATTTCTACTAAAAGTTTTAAGGGGTGTTTTGGACTATTCATGATTATAATTATGAAATTAGTGGTGTAAGTTTAATAACTTATTTACTTGGGGGTTAAAGGAGATAACCTTGAAATAAATATTGGGTTACTTTTATCATCTTTTAGAATTGATTAAATGATAATTAGGGTAAAAGAAAATGAATCTGCAGAAGAAAAATAAAAAGAACAAGAAGAGGGGAGAATGAGCGAGAGGGAGAGAACGAAAAGGAAAGTAAAGACATTGGGAAGTATCTTGCTTGATCACGATTCTTTGGTGGAGGTAGGTTATGGTTTATTTCTATATGATAGATAGACTCTAAATAGCAATATTAGGTAGTTTGTAAAATCTTCTATATGTTTGATGGTGTGTTTGTATGTTGTGGTGGTGTAATTGTGGGCGGGTCAGAATGATGAGACTGTTGAATCCTTAATCACGTTCCGACTTGTAGTAGTAGGGGATTAGAGTGTCACATTCTGACAAGTAGTATTAGGGGAACGGAGTGTCACGTTCCGATACGTAGTATTAGGGGATTGGAGTGTCACGTTCCGACACGGTAGCAATAATGGATCGGAGTGTCATGTTCCGACACGATAATAATAAAGAGAAGTAATATTGAATTATGTTAATATAGTCAAATTTGAAGAACCTATTTCCCAAAAAAGTATGGTGTGGAGGCTTGAGTCCTCATAGGTCTGCTTAGTGTTGTTGCGAATGGTTTTTGTACTTGTTGATTGTCACCTGTTAAGTATTGTAGTTGATTTTATATTATAATTTGATATGTATTGCTTTCTATTTTGAGTTGGCCGATGATACCTACTCAGTACGTGTTCCTTGTGTTGACTCCTACTTGTATTTTTCTCTTTATTATTTGTGGAATGCAGCAAACATGCCATCGACTTCGACTCGTCCGCAACTCTAGCCAGTCTCCAATATATCAGATTTCAGGATGACCTATTATTGCTAGCTCGGACTGGATTCTCTCATTTACGTCTTGATGTCTTGATGTTCGGACATGGACCATCTCTTTTACTTATTGTAGCTTCTTAAATACTCTTAGATTTAGAAATTTGAGGCTAGATGTTCTTGGTGTGATGACATCCAGATTTTAAGGATGATAGTTGATAAACTTTAGAAGCTTATTTATTGGTATATTAATAAGATTTGAGTATTCCGCATTATATTTTGTTCATTATGGTTGAAATATTTGTAAATGTTGGGGTTTAGATTTGATGGTTCGCTCACATAATAGGATAAGTGTTGGTGCCACTCGCGGCTCGTTTTGGGTCATGACAAACTTGGTATCAGAGCATTAGTTTCATTGGTCTCATCATACAAGAACGTGTCTAGTAGAGTCATGAGGAACGTTAAGGGCACGCCTATACTTTTCGTTGAGGGGCTATAGACTTTAGGAAAATTCCATTCTTTCTTTCTTTCATGCTATTACTTTGATCCAATTTGTATCTAGGTGATTCAAATTGGTATATGACATCCTCACTCTATTTCGCAGATGGTTAGAACTAGAGCAACAATTGTGCCAACACCAACACCGGCAAGACAGGGTGCGTCCGAGCCAACCACTAGTGCTGTAGCTCGAGGAGGAGCACTGGCAAGAGGCCGTGGTAGAGGTCGCAGGAGTACGTCCTCTAGAGGTAGAGGAAAAACACCTGATCCAACTAGTAATAGGGTGGTGACTCCTCTACTGACTGACGAGGTAGTAAGAAAGGGTGAGAAAGGGGAAAATCAGCAAGTGCAAGATAAGGAATTACCACCCCAACCTACCCAGAGATGATTAACCAGGTTCTTACTTATCTTAGCGGGTTATCTGATCAAGGCCAGACACCTTCAGTGTTTTCTGCACCAGCACCTCAGGTTCCGGGAGTATAACATGCAACTGCTGTGGCTCCCCGCATGGATGCCTCATTAGAAGTAGCAACGTTTCCTCGATTGACTACAGGGCCTATAATGACGAGTGATCAGCATTAACTTTTCACTAAATTCTTGAAGTTGAAACCTCCAGTATTCAAGGGTGCTTAATTTGAGGAAGCCTATGACTTTCTGGTTGATTGTCATGAGCTGCTACATAAGATGGACATAGTAGAACGATTCGGAGTTGAGTTTATGACCTATCAGTTTCAGGGGAATGCCAAAATGTGGTGGCGGTCGTATGTTGAGTGTCAACCAGCACAGGCACTACCTATGACTTGGGCATCATTCTCTAGATTATTTATGGAGAAGTATATACCCCGGACTTTGAGGGATAGGAGGAGAGATAAGTTCCTGAGCCTAGAGCAAGGAAGGATGTCTGTTACTACTTATGAGGCTAAATTTCGTGCACTATCCAGGTATGTCACCCAACTTTGCTTGAGTCAACAAGAGCGGATTCGCTGTTTTGTGAAGGGATTGAGGTCAGATATGCAGTTCCCAGCCTTACAAGTAGCTGCTGCAGCAAAATCCTTTCAGGAAGTTGTTGATTTTGTTATACAGGTGGAGGGGATGAAGCCAGATGACTTCCCCATGGCGTCGACATCTAAGAAGTTCCATAAGGTAGGTGAGTTTAGTGGTTCTTACTCCAAAAGGAAAAGTTCAGGAGGTTACCCAGCCCGACCTATCCAGTCTTCACTGCAGGCTGTAGCTGGGGGTCTATCGTAGACCAGTCAACATTGCTCTGAGTTTGGAGGTTATCCCAGACTTCGTCATTTTCACAGAGACCTATGCTTGACTCCAGAGACTTTTATGGATGTGGAGAGACTGGACATATTAGGAGGTATTGTCCAAAACAGAGTTACAGGCCCCCAATAGTTAGAGGTAAAGGTGGTCATGGGAGAGGCCGCCATACATGAGGACGTGGTGGTCAATGTAATGGTGGTCACGAAATTAGCCGGGGTGGCGGGCAAGCTGGAGCTACTCCAGCGCAACATGGTAGGGGCAACGGGGAGACAGGTGATAGGGCCCATTGTTATGCTTTCCCCGGGAGTCCTGAAGTAGAGACATTTGATTGCATGGCTTCTATATTATTTGATACTGGATCCACATTTTCATATTTATCTTCCTCATTTGCTATGGTCTTTATTTACATTGTGATTTGCTTAACATGCCTATTCGTGTCTCTAATCCTGTGAGTGAGTCTGTGATAGTTCAGAAGGTGTATACGTCTTGCCTTGTGACTTTTGTGGGGAGCAATACTCATGTAGACTTGATTATCCTAGAGATGGTGGATTTCGATGTAATTCTGGGTATGACTTGGCTTTCTCCAAATTTTCAATCTTAGAGTGTAATGCTAAAATTGTGACATTGGCCAAGCCTGGGACAGATCTGCTAGTATGGGTGGGTGACTACACTTCCACTCCAGTTCATATCATCTTCCTTCTTCGTGCTAAGAGAATAGTTAGTAAGGGTTGTTTAGCCTTCTTGGCACATCTAAGGGATGATACTTCCCATGTACCTTTGATTGAGCCTGTCTCGGTAGTCCTTGAGTTTCTCGATGTGTTTCCTACAGACCTTCCTGGTATGCCACCGGATAGGGATATTGATTTTTGTAATGATCTGGAGCCGGGTACTCGCCCCATTTCCATACCCCCTTATAGAATGGCTCCAGCTGAGTTAAGCGAGTTAAAGGCCCAACTTCAAGAGTTGTTAATTAAAGGCTTTATTAGACCAAGTGCATCCCCTTGGGGTGCTCCTGTTTTTTTGTGAAGAAGAAGAATGGAAGTTTTCGAGTGTGCATAGACTAGAGGAAACTGAATAAGGTAACTATTAAGAAAAAGTATCCGCTTCTCGCATTGATGATTTGTTCGATCAGTTACAAGGTGCTTCTACCTTCTCAAAAATCTATTTGAGATCTCGTTATCATCAATTGAAAATACGGGCAGCAGATGTACCAAAGACTGCTTTTCGAACAAGGTATGGGCATTATGAATTCTTAGTAATGTCTTTTGGGCTTATGAATGCCCCTGCTGCTTTAATGAACCTGATGAACAGGAATTTTAAGCCATATCTGGATCTCTTTGTCATTGTGTTCATTGATGATATACTGATATACTCAAAGAGCAGGAAAGAACATGAGGAGCATTTGAGAATTGTATTGGAAGTGTTGAGGGAGAAAAGGCTTTATGCCAAATTCTCCAAGTGTGAGTTTTGGCTAGATTAAGTGTCCTTCTTGGGGCACGTGGTTTCTAAGGATGGAGTGATGGTGGATCCTTCTAAGATTGAAGCAGTGAAGAGTTGGGTAAGACCTACTAATGTTACGGAGGTAAGGAGATTTGTTGGTTTAGCTAGCTACTACCGTCGATTTGTCAAGGGATTTTCTTGTGTTGCTTCCCAATTGACAAATTTGACTAAGTAGAATGTACCATTTGTATGGTCAGACGAGTGTGAAGAAAGCTTACAGAAACTCAAGACCTTGTTGACTACTGCACCAATTCTTACCTTGCAAGTGGAAGGTAAGAATTTCATTATTTATTATGATGCATCTTATTCTGGGTTGGGTGCAGTGCTAATGAAGGAGAGGAATGTAATTGCTTATGCTTCGAGGCAATTAAAAGTGCATGAACGTAACTATCCGACCCACGATTTGGAGTTGGCTACAGTCGTGTTTGCATTAAAGCAATGGAGACATT
This sequence comes from Solanum lycopersicum, assembly GCF_036512215.1. Classification (NCBI taxonomy): domain Eukaryota; kingdom Viridiplantae; phylum Streptophyta; class Magnoliopsida; order Solanales; family Solanaceae; genus Solanum; species Solanum lycopersicum. The sequence goes on along the minus strand of NC_090806.1, from coordinate 42,089,665 downwards.
ATCTATATGGGGTTAAGGGTGATGTTTATACAGACCATCGTAGTTTACAGAATGTCTTTACTCAGAAAGATTTGAGTTTGAGACAAAGGAGGTGGATGGAACTACTGAAGGACTATGATATTACTATCTTGTATCACCCAAGAAAAGCTAATGTTGTGGCAGATGCCTTAAGTAGAAAAATAGGGAGCATGAGAAGTTTAGCCCACCTACAGATTTCTAGGCGCCTATCGGCTAGAGAGGTTCAGACTTTAGCTAATGACCTCATGAGGCTGGAAGTACTAGAGAAAGGAGGATTTTTGGCCTGTGTGGAGGCAAGATCATCTTTTCTTGACAAGATTAAGGGAAAACAGTTTACTGATGAGAAACTTATCCGAATTCGAGATATGGTAATTCGAGGAAAGGCTAAAAAGTCAATAATTGATGAGGAAGGTGTTTTGATAATTAAGGGAAGGGTATGTGTGCCCCGTGTTGATGACTTCATTCACACCATTCTTATAGAGGCTCATATTTCCAGGTATTCTATACATCCTGATGCAACCAAGATGTATCGTGACCTAAAGAAACATTTTGGTGGATTAGGTTGAAGCGCGACATTGTTGATTTTGTTGCCCAATGCCCGAATTGTCAGCAGGTAAAGTATGAACACCAGAGCCTAGGAGGAACACTTCAGAAAATGCCCATTCCTGAATGGAAAAGGGAAAGAATTGCAATGGATTTTATGGTTTGTCTTCCAAAGACATTGAGTAAGTTTGATTCTATTTGGGTAATTGTTGATAGATTAACTAAGTCGTCTCACTTCATTCCGGTTAAGGAGACTTACAATGTAGAGAAGTTAGACAAATTATATATCTCAGAAATTGTTCGATTGAATGGAGTTCCACTTTCCATCATATCAGATAGAGGTATGCAATTTACTTCTAAGTTTTGGAGAACATTGCATGCTGAATTAGGTACTAGGTTGGATCTTAGTACTGCATTTCACCCTCAGACCGATGGTCAGTCTGAGCGAACGATTCAGGTTTTGGAGGATATGCTTCGTGCATGTGTGATAGAATTCGGTGGTCATTGGGATAACTTCTTACCCTTAGCAGAGTTCTCATACAATAATAGCTATCACTAAAGTATTTATATGGTCCCATTTGAGGCACTGTATGGAAGGAGATGTAGGTCTCCCATATGCTGGATTGATGAATTTGAGGTGAAACCATGGGGGACCGATCTTTTGAGGGAATCGTTAGATAAAGTAAAATTCATTCAGGAGAAGCTTCTAGAAGCTCATAACAGGAAGAAAGAATATATAGATCGAAAGGTTAGGGACTTGGATTTTATGAAGGGTGAACAAGTCTTGCTGAAGGTTTCACCCATGACAGGGGTGATGCGGTTTGGTAAGCGAGGTAAGCTTAGTCCGAGGTATATTGGTTTATTTGAAGTTCTAAAGCGCGTAGGGGAGGTGGCATATGAATTGGCATTGCCTCCAGGACTCTCAGGAGTGCACCCGGTATTTCATGTGTCTATGCTGAAAAAATTCCATGGGGATGAAAACTACATTATTCGTTGGAATTCTGTTCTTCTTGATGAGAATTTGTCTTATGAGGAGGAGTCTGTTGCCATTTTAGATAGAGAAGGCTGCAAGTTGAGATCAAGGGAGATTGCATCCATCAAGGTTAAGTGGAGGAATCGGCCAGTTGAAGAGTCCACTTGGGAGAAGGAGGCTGACTTGCAAGAAAGATATCCACATCTTTTTACAGATTCAGGTACTCTTTCTCGCCCTTGTTTTCTTCTTGTGATCGTTCAAGGAAAAACGATGGGTAAATTGTTATCTATTGTAACAACCTGTTGAGTCGTTTTGAGCAGTAGAATTATTTTAGATAAAAACTTATTAGGTCGACGGATCACGCGACGTACCGTCATGGTCACAACAGATCGTGACGGACTCTATTGTCCCACACTTGTGTAATTCTCTTGTTACTCTCCTCATTAGCCTCGACAACAGGTAGGACGAACCGTCATAAGCACAATGGTCCGTCAAGGGTCTCCGTTCCAAAACACTTTAACTCGGAAATCTGGGTACTGAGATCGAATCTCTAAACTTCACGACGGAACTACAGCACGGACCATCGTAGATACGACGGGCCATCACAAACCTCTTTACTGAATTTGACTATCTTAAATTTGTGACGGACATGCAGAACAAGTTTTTCACGACCCAAAATGAGCAACGAGTGGCACCCACACTTATCCTACTATGTGAGCGAACCAACTAATCTAAACCCAAACATTTACCAATATTTAAACCATAATGAACAAAATATAATGTGGAAGACTCAAATCTTATTAATATGACAAATAAATAAGATTGTAAAGTTTATGAACTATCATCCCCAAAATCTGGAAGTCATCACACCAAGAACATCTAGCCTCAAATTTCTAAATCTAAGAGTATTTAAGAAGCTACAATAAGTAAAAGAGATGGTCCATGTCCGAACTTCAAGACATCAAGATGTAAATGATAGAATCCAGTGTGAGCTAGGAACAAAATCTCACCCTGAAATCTGATATACTGGAGACTCGCTAGAGTTGCGGACGAGTTGAAGTCGATGGCAGGTTTGCTGCACTCCACAAATAACAAAGAGAAAAATACAAGTAGGGGTCAGTAAGTAGGAGGATGAAACTATTGAAGGACTTCGATATTACTATCTTGTATCACCCAGGAAAAGCTAGTGATGTGGCGATGCCTTAAGTAGAAAAACAGGGAGCATGGGAAGTTTAGCCCACCTACAGATTTCTAGGCGCCCATTGGCTAGAGAGGTTCAGACTTTTGCTAATGACCTCATGAGGCTGGAAGTACTAGAGAAAGGAGGATTTTTGGCCTATGTGGAGGCAAGATCTTCTTTTCTTGACAAGATTAAGGGAAAAAAGTTTACTGATGAGAAACTTATCCGAATTCGAGATATGGTAATTCAAGGAGAGGCTAAAGAGGCAATAATTAATGAGGAAGGCGTTTTGAGAATTAAGGGAAGGGTATGTGTGCCCCGTGTTGATGAATTGATTCACATCATTCTTACAAAGGCTAATAGTTCCAGGTATTCTATACATCCTGGTGCAACAAAGATGTATCATGAGCTAAAGCAACATTTTTTTTGGAGTAGGATGAAGTGCGACATTGTTGATTTTGTTGCCCAATGCCCGAATTTTCAGCAGGTAAAGTATGAACACCAGTGGCCCGGAGGAACACTTCAGAAAATGCCCATTCCTGAATGGAAATGGGAAAGAATTGCAATGGATTTTGTGGTTGGTCTTCCAAACACATTGAGTAAGTTTGATTCTATTTGGGTAATTGTTGACAGATTAACTAAGTATGCTCACTTCATTCCGGTTAAGGTGACTTACAATGCAGAGAAGTTAGCCAAATTCTATATCTCAGAAATTGTTCGATTGCATGGAGTTCCCCTTTCCATCATATAAGATAGAGGTACACAATTTACTTCTAACTTTTGGAGAACATTGCATGCTGAAATAGGTACTAGGTTGGATCTTAGTACTGCATTTCACCTTTAGACCGATAGTTAGTCTGAGCAAACGATTCAGGTTTTGGAGGATATGCATCGTGCAAGTGTGATAGAATTTGGTGGTCATTGGGATAACTTCTAACCCTTAGAAGAGTTCTCATACAATAATAGCTATCACTCAAGTATTGATGTGGCCCCATTTTAGGCATTGTATTGGAGGAGATGTAGGTCTACCATTTGTTGGTTTGATGCATTTGAGGTGAGACCATGGGGGACCGATCTTTTAAGGGAATTGTTAGATAAAGTAAAATTCATTCAGGAGAAGCTTCTAGTAGCTCAGAACAGGCAGAAAGAATATGCAGATCGAAAGGTTAGGGACTTGGATTTTATGGAGGGTGAACAAGTCTTGATGAAGGTTTCACCCATGAAAGGGGTGATGCGGTTTGGTAAGAGAGGTAAGCTTAGTACGAGGTATATTGGTTTATTTGAAGTTTTGAAGTGCGTTGTGGAGGTGGATTAGGAATTGGCATTGCCTCCAATACTCTCAGGAGTGCACCAGGTATTTCATGTGTCTATGCAGAAAAAATACCATGGGGATGGAAACTACATTATTCGTTGGAATTCACTTCTTCTTGATGAGAATTTTTCTTATGAGGAGGAGCCTGTTTCCATTTTTGATAGAGAAGTCCGCAAGTTGAGATCAAGGGAGATTGCATCCATCAATGTCCAATGGAAGAATCGGCCAGTTGAAGAGTCCACTTTGGAGAAGGAGGCTGACATGCAAGAAAGATATCCACAACTTTTTACAGATTTAGGTACTCGTTCTCGCCATTGTTTTCTTCTTGTCATTGTTCTAGGACGAACGATGAGTAAATTGGTATCTATTGTAACAACCTGTTTAGTCGTTTCGAGCAGTGGAATTATTTTTGATAAAAACATACTGGGTCGACGGATCACGCGACGGACCGTCAAAGTCATGACGGACGGTGACAGACCGTCATGGTCACGACGGACCGTGACGAATTATGTCGTCCCACTATTGTGTAATTCTCCTGCAGCTCTCCTTATTACCCTCGATGACAAGTAGGACGAACCGTCATAAGCACAACGGTCCATCGAGGGTCTCCGTTCCAAAACACTTCAACTCGGAAATTTTGGTACTAAGATCGACTCTCTGAACATCACGATGGAACTGCAGCATGGACCGTCATAGATACGACGGGCTGTCACATCCCTCTTTACTGAATTTGACTCTCTAAACTTTGTGACGGACCTGCAGGACATGTTTGTCACGACCAAAAACGAGCCGCGAGTGGCACCTACACTTATCCTACTATTTGAGCGAACCAACAAATCTAAACCCCAACATTTACCAATATTTCAACCATAATGAACAAAATATAATGCAGAAGACTCAAATCTTATTAATATAACTAATAAATAAGCTTCTAAAGTTTATCAACTATCATCCCCAAAATCTTGAAGTCATCACACCAAGAGCATCTAGCCTCAAATTTCTAAATCTAAGAGTATTTAAGAAGCTACAATAAGTAAAAGAGATGGTCCATGTCCGAACATCAAGACATCAAGACGTAAATGAGAGAATCCAGTCCGAGCAAGGAACAATATCTCACCCTGAAATCAGATATACTGGAGACTGGCTAGAGTTGCGGACGAGTCGAAGTCGATGGCACGTTTGCTGTACTCCACAAATAACTAAGAGAAAAATACAAGTAGGAGTCAGTAAGGAGGTGTATGGAACTACTGAACGACTACGATATTACTATCTTGTATCACCCAGGAAAAGCTAATGTTGTGGCAGATGCCTTAAGTAGAAAAACGGGGAGCATGGGAAGTTTAGCCCACCTACAGATTTCTAGGCGCCCATTAGCTAGAGAGATTCAGACTTTTGCTAATGACCTCATGAGGCTGGAAGTACTAGAGAAAGGAGGATTTTCGGCCTGTGGGGAGGCAAGATCTTCTTTTCTTGACTAGATTAAGGGAAAACAGTTTACTGTTGAGAAACTGATCCGAATTCTAGATATGGAAATTCGAGGAGAGGCTAAAAATGCAATAATTGACGAGGAAGGCGTTTTGAGAATTAAGGGAAGGGTATGTGTGCCCCGTGTTGATGACTTGATTCACACCATTCTTATAGTGTCTCATAGTTCCAGGTATTCTATACATCCTGCTGCAACCAAGCTATATCGTGACCTAAAGCAACATTTTTTGTGAAGTAGGATGAAGCGCGACATTGTTGATTTTATTGCCCAATGCCCGAATTGTCAGAAGGTAAAGTATGAACACCAGTGGCCCGGAGGAACACTTCAGAAAATTTCCATTCCTGAATGGAAATGGGAAAGAATTGCAATGGATTTTGTGGTTGGTCTTCCAAAGACATTGAGTAAGTTTGATTGTATTTGGGTAATTGTTGAAAGATTGACTAAATCTGCTCACTTCATTCCGGTTAAGGTGACTTACAATGTAGAGAAGTTAGCCAAACTCTATATCTCAAAAATTGTTCGATTGCATGGAGTTCCACTTTCCATCATATCAGATAGAGGTACGCAATTTACTTCTAAGTTTGCAAGAACATTGCATGCTGAATTAGGTACTAGGTTGTATCTTTGTACTGCATTTCACCCTCAGACCGATGGTCAGTCTGAGCGAACGATTCAGGTTTTGGAGGATATGCTTCGTGCATGTGTGATAGAATTTGGTTGTCATTGGGATAACTGCTTACCCTTAGCAGAGGTCTTATACAATAATAGCTATCACTAAAGTATTGATATGGCCCCATTTGAGGCAATGTATGGGAGGAGATGTAGGTCTCCCATTGGTTGGTTTGATGCATTTGAGGTGAGACCATGGGGGACCAATCTTTTGAGGGAATCGTTTGATAAAGTAAAATTCATTCAGGAGAAGCTTCTAGCAGCTCAGAACTGGCAGAAAGAATATGCAGATTTGAAGGTTAGGGACTTGGATTTTATAGAGGGTGAACAAGTCTTGCTGAATGTTTCACCCATGAAAGGGGTGATGCAGTTTGGTAAGCGAGGTAAGCTTAGTACAAGGTATATTTGTCCATTTGAAGTTCTGAAGCGCGTGGGGGAGGTGGATTATGAATTGTCATTGCCTCCAGGACTCTCAGGAGTTTACCCGGTATTTCATGTATCTATGCTGAAAAAATACCATGGTGATGAAAAATACATTATTCGTTGGGATTTAGTTCTTCTTGATGAGAATTTTTCTTATGAAAAGGATCCAGTTGCCATTTTAGATAGAGAAGTCCGCAAGTTGAGATCAAGGAAGATTGAATCCATCAAGGTTCAGTGAAAGAATCAGCCAGTTGAAGAGTCCACTTGGAGAAGGAGGCTGACATGCAAGAAAGATATCCACATCTTTTTAGAGATTCAGGTACTCCTTCTCGCCCTTGTTTTCTTCTTGTGATCATTCGAGGACGAACGGTAGGTAAATTGTTATCTATTATAACAACCTGTTTAGTCGTTTCGAGCAGTAGAATTATTTTTAATAAACACTGACTAGGTCCACAGATCATGCGATGGACCGTCATGGTCACGACGGACCGTGACGGACTCTGTCGTCCCACAGTTGTGTAATTCTCCTGCTGCTCTCCTCATTACCCTCGATGACAGGTAGGATGAACCATCATAAGCACAACGGTCCGTCGAGGGTCTCCATTCCAAAACACTTCAAATCGGAAATCTGTGAACTGAGATCGACTCTATGAACTTCACGACGGAACTGCAGCACGGATCGTCATAGATACGACGTAGCGTCACAAACCTATTTACAAAATTTGACTCTCTGAACTTGTGACGGCCCTGCAGGACGGACCGTCGCAGGTACGACGGGCCCTCACAAGTTGCGTAACCCCAACTGGGTCGGATTTCTGCTAAAAGTTATAAAGGGGTGTTTTGGACTATTCATGATTATAATTAGGAAATTAGTAGGGTAAGTTTGATAAATTCTTCGCTTGGGGGTTAAAGAAGATAACCTTGAAATAAATAGTGGGTTACTTTTATCATCTTTTATAATTGATTATATGATATTTAGGGTAAAAGAAAAAGAATCTGCACAAGAAAAATAAAAAGAACAGGAAGAGGGGAGAACGAGTGAGAGATAGAGAACGAAGAGGAAAGCAAAGGCATTGGAAAGTAGCTTGCATGATCACGATTCTTCGGTGGAGGTAGGTTACGGTTTATTTCTATATGATAGATAAACTCTAAATAGCAATCGATACGAATTTGGTAGTTTGTAAAATCTTCTATATTCTTGATGGTGTGTTTGTATGTTGTGATGGTGTAGTTGTGGGGAGGTCAGTATGATGAGGCTGTTGAATCCTCAATCTTAAATCCTCACTATTAAAATGACGCCTTGACCTAAAGAAGGCTTGATGAACTAAAATAATGAGATAAATTGATTGGAGTGTCATGTTCCGACATGTAGTATAAGGGATCGGAGTGTCACATTCCGACACGTCGTAGTTGGGGATCGGAGTGTCACGTTCCGACACGTAGTATTAGGGGATCGGAGTGTCACGTTTCGACACGTAGTATTAGGGGATCAAAGTGTCACATTCTGACACGGTAGCAATAATGGATCGGAGTGTCACGTTCCGACACGATAATAATAAAGAGAAGTAATCTTGAATTATGGTAATATACTCAAATTCGAAGAACCTATTTCCCAAATGAGTATGGTGTGAAGGCTTGAGTCCTCATAGGTGTGCTTAGTGTTGTTGCCAATGGTTTTTGTACTTGTTGATTGTCACCTGTTAAGTATTGTAGTTGATTTTATATTATTATTCGATATATATTGCTTTCTATTTTGATTTGGCCGATGATACTTTCTTAGTACGTGTTCCTTGTACTGACCCCTACTTGTATTTTTCTCTTTGTTATTTGTAGAGTGCAGCAAACGTGCCATCGACTTTCACTCGTCCGCAACTCTAGCCAGTCTCCTGTATATCAGATTTCAGGGTGAGCTATTGTTCCTAGCTCGGACTGTATTCTCTCATTTACGTCTTGATACCTTGAAGTTCGGACATGGACCATCTCTTTTACTTATTGTAGCTTCTTAAATACTATTTGAGTTAGAAATTTGAGGCTACATGTTCTTGGTGCGATGACTTCCATATGTTGGGGATGATAGTTGATAAACTTTAGAAGCTTATTAATTTGTTATATTAATAAGATTATAGTCTTCCGCATTATATTTTGCTCAATATGGTTGAAATATTAGTAAAGGTTGGGGTTTAGATTTGTTGGTTCGCTCACATAGTAGGATAAGTGTGGGTGCCACTAGCGGCTCGTTTTGGGTCGTGACACTTATTAAAGACCCTTATCATCATCATGTCACCCAATATATTATTATACTATTATAGATATAATCTTCCCATACTAATATAGTAAAGTAGGAATAATCATGTGTCAATTTTAAGGCTACAAACAGAAAAACATAGTCATAGTCCAACATGGTCACCTAATATCCATAGGAGAAAAAATAATTTCACATAACTAGAATGTAGATAGATATGATCATACTTCACATAACCAATCAAACAAACAATAAAAATACTTCAAATAGTGCTGACAAGGCCATGATCATCAATTCCAAGTATAAAACATAATACTAAATGTATCTAAGTCAATTCAACATAGACTTAACAATCAAAGACCAATTAGACATCAATTGCATATAATCTTTCCATCATTAGAATGCCCAGAAGAAATTACTCATTTATTCATAACTATACAGACATGATTACTTAACCCATAAAATAGTTAAAATAGGAATTTTCATGTCTAACGTGGTTATATAAGAATTATATATTCAAAACATAGAATTAACATCAATTTTATTCTAAAACATTTATTTAAAAACAATTTATGCAAGAACTAGTGGCTAGAATCATAAAATTTTACAAGTCATATTTTTGATCACCATTGAAAATCATTAGAATTGACTCCTTGAAGAAAGATATTTCAAGGATGAATAATAATACCTTATATATGAAAAATCCACGAAATCTTGGTTGGAAACTTCCAAACCTGAGTCTCTTTCCTTAAGCTTTTTCTAGTTCTTCAATGGAGTATGGAAAAGAGAGCGTTCTCGAGAGACTAAGAGAATCGCGTATGGTTCTTGTTTGGGACATTTAATTATGATCTTAAATGGACTTAATATAAATATATATAGACGTCCCAAATGTTAACAGAAAGAACTCCCACTTAAATTACCTAAAACGCCCCTCCTAATTCGACTACAAATGAGAGAACATTTGAACTAGCCTAATTCTGGTTTTACCATGATGTTTAATTAATTAATTAAGTTATTTAGGATAATTTCTAAAGTACCCTAAAGTTTTTAGGACCATAACCAACCCTTTGAACCATCCTAGGTTAGGTACTAGGTTGTCTCTAACTTAACTTAACTGAAATCTTGAAATTGCTTGATGGTTTCGGTTTTGTCCATTTAAATTAAGTAATTAAGATTCTCATATAATTAATTAAGTAACCTATGGTAATTACTAAAGTATTCCAAAGTTTTTAGGACCATAAACAAACCTTTTGGACCATCCTAGGTTAGGTACTAGGTTGTCTCTTATTTCACATAACCAAAATCTTGAAATTGCTTGGTGGTTTCGGTTTTGTACATTTAAATTAATTAATCAAGTTTCTAATTTAATTATTTAATTAACCTGGGGTAGTTAATGAAGTACCTCTATGTTGTTAGGACCATAACCAACCCTTTTGGACCAACTTAGGCTAGGTACTATGATGTTTCTTTAGTTAGTTATTCATTAAGGTCACCCGGTTAGGTCATAAGATTTCGGGCACCTTAGTTAGTTAACTATATTTTTCCCTTGTTTAGTTGTTATTTTGGGACGTTAGTTAGGAACTAGACTCAGTTAGGGAACTTGGCCCCATGTGATCCTACACGTCTACCCCTAACCACCCTAACTGACTTGGTTTGGTCTAGTCTCTTGGCGTTGGTAGCACATAATCTCCCACATGTGTTGCCGTGTATTTTCCCTAACATTGAAATATGGTAAGTTCACTTATTTTTGAAGGATTCACACTATGTCCTTGGGCACTGCTTAATCTACATAGTCATTTTAAATGATTATGTACAATGGTACCTAGGCTTGACACTTACATGCCTCGTACCAAATGTGTAGCTTTAAAGGAAAAATTTATCTTAGGGTCTTCATTAAAGGTACAACAAGCTTTGATTGGGGAATTTTATCATTAAGGTGTACTTTAAAATTTGTTATGTCATAGAAATCGGCTAACATCCTTAAGCCAATATTCTCCAATATGCCCAATATTACTCAATATTGGGCATTGGGATACCTATGTACCCCCAATACCTATCCTGAAAATCTATTAGGCTCGTCAATAGACAATTTAACTTTATGGAATGTTATATGCTATGTGCTTTACTCATGAATTGTGTTGCCTCATTGGCGTTACTTTATGTATTATAATGATTATGGTTTGTGGGAAATTACTTGATATATTTTGATGATTTTTGTGGTTGATTTATGTGACATATGATAATATCTATCTACATGTGAGTAATGTTTAAGTGTGTGTTATTCTCTTCGCGTTAGGTGATCATGTTAGACTATGACTATGTCATTATTTATGTAGTCTTAGAGTTGATGAATGATTTTTCCTAATTGGCTATGTGAGCCTTATCATGGTTATATTGATGATATTATAGAAGTGTGTAGGATTACTATTAAGTATGCTTAGTTGATCTTTTGTTATGAGAAGTATGTTGTGTGTTGTTTTTGTACACTTGTGTCCCTTACTGGATACATGTATAATGAGAATATGACTTCTTGATTAGGATGCTAGAGCTTCTTATTCTTGTCTGTACGAATGACATGTTACCTTGAATGTTTCTAAGAGGGTCTCTTGTGTGGAGCCTTCAACAAAGTTGTAAGGTTATGATATCCTTGAAGTCGAAAGTCGTAATGGTATCCTTCTTGTGCGAATGGTGACTTAGGGATTGTTTGTATAGAACGGCATGAAGTCTTCCTTATGAAAATTATTAAGCTATTCTCTTGACTATTGGAAGGCAACCCTAGGGGAACACATTGGTAATCTATAATGTGTTTGGGTTGTGAATTAGATATGGAACATTTTTATGTACTGCTTTTATTGAACTAATCTATGAGAACGAAGGCTAGCACAAAGTGATTATACATGGGAAGTTGTAACATTCCGGAAAATATCATGACTTAGACTAGAGCTTAATATATTAAATAATTCTTAAAATTATGTTTCCAAACCAATATTTATGTAATAAAAACACTTGGAAAAAGTTAGAGCCAAGACGATTAACAAAGAATTTGACGTTCGAGAAACTAGCTAATTCAAACTACTTGATGTCCCTATGTTTGGTGAAGGTTTCAAAGGGTAAAATGAAGTCAAAAACTTTTAAAGTGACATTGGATAGGTAGTATGTAGTAAAACAGGTCAAAACATCTCGTAACGACACCCCAAGGACAACAGAGGGTCCTTGGGGAGGACCCAAACATGAGTGGGCAGGCTTCCTGGCAGCCTGCGAGAAGGAAGAAGTGGAGTCATGGCGTGCTACGCGCGTCTGTCGCGAGTTGTTCTGGCTCAACATTTGAGAGGCAACCTCACGATGCGAGGCTAACATGGACCTCACTTCCTCAACTCAACATTCAATAAAAATGATGGGATTTGGCCCCGTGACGTGCAGCTACTTTACAGAATCGTTAGAGTCGTATTTTTGGTAATTTAATATATTGAAAAGAACCATTTAAGTGGAGATTCTTTTGGGTAATTCATAGGATAACTATATATTGATAATAGGTCAGTTTTAGTCAATTTTTACATGTCTCAAATAAGATAAAACGAAATTTCTCTCATTGTCTCGAGAACGCTCTCTTTTCTCCAAACCCATTAAAGAACAAGAAAAGCTTAAGGAACAAGACGAAGACCTCATGTTTTTCAACCAGTTTTCGTCAATTCATCATCTATAAGATTTGGTTTTTCACTCTTGGGATTCCTTTCCTCAAGAGGTCCTTCAAAGATACGTTTTCAAGAACTTCGAATACTAGGGTTTTTACTCTATGAAACGGATTTTTTTCCTAACCCTACATTTATGATTTTTAATGAAAAGTAAGTGTTTTTATGGTCTATTCCAAAAGATTTGATGAATATGTTGTTATTTATGTTTTAATTTCGTTTGAAGCATGTACTTATCACATGATGGTTTCATATGATTGTTTCTACTATTTAAGAATATGAAAACGTACGAATCTAAGACTAGAATGAACTCTTAAATAACCCTTCTCCTTTACCCTACATAATGCATTGATCTTGTATATGATTTTAATAGTTGTTCTTTATTTTTATATTGAGTATTTAACTATGTCATGGTTATGAATTTTATAACATGAAAGTACGTTCTTGAACAAGGTTCTTGGAAGCTAGAGGTAAATCTTCTAAAGTTGTAATTACTCTATAATGATTATGTTAGCCTATAGTTCATGACACTATGTTATGGAAGCATTTCTGATGTTGTTATGTGCATATGCTGGGCTATGAACATGTTATTTGTGTAATCATGAAAAGAACATGAAAAATGCAAGTTACGATATCTCCTTGTACTTTACAGAGGATGACTATGTTATGTTAATCTCATAAACAAAGGGTTACAATGAAAGGAAATTCTTATCTAATCCTAGAGAGCGCATGAACAAGTTCAAATAAGGAGTTAAACTCCTATGACCTATGATAAGTTATCATAAAACGAAAACTTAAAGTTTATTTAAGAAAGGGACTTAAGCTAAAAACTAATGAACTAGATATGAGATATGTCCCATCCCTAGTTTGAAGGTAGTTTAACAATGAATCTCATGAGATATAGGCTGCCATCTAATGTGGAACTATGGGTATTTAATATATATTGTAGTTATTGAAGTATGTTTCAACCATAGGATACTAACTAGTGGATCCACTTAGAAAAACTATGTCATGTTTGGTTGTACTTTAACCAGTAGACCACCTTCTCGGCTTTATGACACCGGATTCCATATTTAGTTCACATGGTCTATGTTTGTTAAGGCAAATTTTCCCTCATGGAAAATGAAGGAAAAGTAAATTAACATTTACTAGGGTTACATGGGTAGTCCACTTAGTAGGAAGGGGTATGGGACTCAACCTAGAAATTGCACAAGTTGGCTCGAAGGGAAGTCCTAGGAGATTGTTCTTATGTAGTTTCATAGCATGAAAGATATATTTTTATGATACATGATGTTAGTCTTATGTGATGTTGGTCTTAATGATTAATATGTTATTGGTTTATATTATTAAATGAAGTGACGACTACTTATTCTAAAAGTTATAGGAAGCAAGTCTTTACTCACGGTCTCCTATATAATGTACTTGGTCGTGTGGGTTTATGGGGATTCACATGACCATTGCACTTGTAGGTTGGAGATTGGATCATTTGTAAGTGCATTTTATGATATGTTACGTTATCTATTGATATGAAAAGTTAATATGACTCTATGATAATATGCCTTTGCTTATGATCGTTCTTTATGTTGATTGAATCCTTAACTTGTATATGTTATATGGTGTGTGCATTGAAGACATTCATATGACTTAGCATGTTTCTAAAGATATGATAAATGATCTTTTTTTATGCATGTCCTTAAATTTTATGTGCATATACCCATACTTAGTACATGTGGCGTACTAACCCCATCACTTTATATTACTACAACTATAGGTTCCGACCATTGAAGTATGAGGAGGTCGATTTGAAGAAGATTGAAACTCCTTCTCCAAGTCTTGGTAGGTCTTTATGTTCGAGATTCTATGAATTACATCTTAACTTATGAAGACTTTATTAGATATTAGGAATATCCTATTTCCAGCATGTTTCTTTAGATTTTTTTGTATTAAGGCCTATATGGCATATTGATTATGTATAGGCTAAGTCCAATTTTGCACTATTTAGATGTTTTTATATATGTGAGACAACATTCTTAAAATATAGTATGATTTATGAATGATAAGTATGAAGTCTAAATATACTCAAGTAGAATGTAAAGTTTTAATTTTCTTTAATTATTACTGATCACATGTTATAACTAATGTTAAGGCTTATCTGAGTCCTCTGAGAAGACGACGACACCGGTCTAATCTGGGGAATACGCTCCGGGTCTGACAAGGTTAGTATTAGAGTATAATGTTAAACATCTTTATGTGATTACTAGGAAACTTCTATTTTCTTGATACTTTTATGTTGTGCTTTTAGAGTTTTGACATTATGTGTCATTTGGCATCCAATGTCTTTCTTGTAGTTATAGACAATTAACAGAAGAGGGACAACCGCAAGAAGTGTACGAAAATATTGTGAATGCGGGATCTACTCCCCAAGGCAATCAAAATGTTCATCATGTGAAAGCTACTGCAAATGATCAAGTTCCGGTGAATCCTCCGGCTATGAAAGATGGTGAGGTTAGGGCAGCCCTATTCCAAATGGCCTAAGACATCACCACCAAAGCTCAGGAAATTATGGCACAAGCTAGAAGGGAGGTTGCACCTCATGAGAACCAACATGCTAGTACTATGGCTAACCATTTGAGAGACTTTAGGAGGATGAATCCTTTTATGTACATTGGATCAAAAGTTGATAAAGACCCCCAAGATTTCCCTGATGAGGTATAAAAGATTTTGTTTGATATGGGTGTGAGTACTACTGAGAAAGTTGAGTTTGTTGCATATCATCTTAAGGATGTTGCTCAGACATGGTACAATCAGTGGAAGGATAGTAGGGATTTAGGAGGTTGTCCCGTGACTTAGGAGATCTTCAAAAAGGAATTTCTTTATTAATTCTTTCCAAGGGAGCAAAGATAAGCTAAGTTAGAGAAGTTCATTAACCTTAATGAAGGAGGTATGAGTGTCAAGTAATAATCCTTGAAATTCATTAAGTTGTCCAAATATGCTTCTTCTTTCGTTTCTAATTCTAGGGATGAAATGAGCTATTTTGTAACTGATGTGTCCGAAGAAGTTGAAAGAAAAATTTCATGTGGCCATGCTTCATGACAATATGGATCTTTCTAGGTTGATGTTTGATGCACAACAGGTTGATGAAATTTGTCTAATGAAGAGTAATAGAGAAGCTAAGAGCGAAAAGTCATTTGGAAGTGGTTCTTCAAAGAGTAGGCTTGATGTTCAAGACAAGCCTAAGTTTAAGAAGAGGTTTTCAAATAAGGTTCCTTCTAATTTCTCCAAGAATATTAATGATAGAGGTTCTAATCCTACACATCAAAAGGAAAGAAATGTTGATCCACCAAAAGAGAGACCAACTTGTGGTAAGAAACATGTAAGTGAATGTCTTGTTGGGACTAATTGTTGCTATACTTATGGAAAGGGTGGCCATATGGTGAAAGATGGCCCTAATGTGAGAATCAAAGGAAAGTGGAATGGTCATTTTAAACCAAGCGGTTCTAATTTTGAATCTCAAAAAAGGAAACGTTTCTATGCGCTCAAGGCTAGGGGTGAACAAGAAAGCTCTCCAGACGTTATGACAGGTATGTTACAAGTTTTTTCTGTTAATGTCTATGCATTTCTTGATCCAGGTGCTACTCTTTCTTTTGTCACGCCTTTGGTAGCTAGGAAGTTTGATGTACTTCCCGATGTTCTGATTGAACCCTTTTAAGTTTGTAACCCAATGGGTGACACTATAGTTGCAAAAAGACTCTATAGGAAATGTCCTTTTATGCTTCCCAATAAATTTACTCTTTCTGATTCGATAGTACTTGACATGTTTGATGTTGATATCATCTTGGGTATGCATTGGCTTTATAATTGTTTTTCTTCCATACATTATAGAAAAAGGTTAGTGAAACTTCAATTCCCTAATGAACCTATTCAAGTGTTTAAGGGGGAAATTATGTGCCAAGGGGTGAAATTTTTTTTTAAGGCTTGTAAGATGATAGCCAAGGGTTTTTTATACCATGTGGTTAGAGTTAAGGACCTAGAATGTGAAACTCATTATATTGAGACTGTCCCTCTAGTGAGAGAATTCCCAGAAATTTTTCGTAATAACCTTACACGAGTTCCTCCCGAACGGGAAATTGACTTTGGCATTGATTTGTTACCGGATACAAATCCCATTTCAGTTCCTTCAAATAGGATCGCTACGGCTGAACTAAAATTGTTGAAGCTCCAACTAAAAGATTTACTAGACAAGGGTTTCATCAAACCTAGTATTTCTCCATTGGGTGCTCCGGTCTTGTTTAAGAAGAAGGATGGGTCCCTTAGAATGTGCATTGATTATCGCCAACTCAATAAGGTCACCATAAATAACGTGTATCCTATTTCTAGGATTGATGATATATGTGATCAACTGCATGGTGCTTTTTATATTTCCAAGATTGACTTAAGGTCGGGATATCACCAAATTAAGGTGAGAGGTGAAGACATTCCCAAAACAGCTTTCCAAACTAGGTATGATCACTATGAATTCGTAGTTACGTCTTTTGGGTTAACCAATGACACGACGACGTTCATGGACATAATGAATAGAGTGTTCGAAGATTACCTTGACTCATTTGTGATTGTGTTTATGATGATATTTTGATATACTCCAAGAATGAAGATGCGCATGAGAGTCACTTGAGATTAGTCTTGAAAGTCCTAAAAGAACACCAAATTAGTGCCAAATTTAGAAAGAGAGAATTTTGGTTATGGTTGGTTGCTTTACTTGGACATATTATCTTTGGTGATGGTGAAGAGGTTGATCCGAAGAAGAAGGATACGGTAAAAAATTGGCCTAGACCTTTGACTCCCACATACATAAGGAATTTCTTGGGTCTAGCCGGCTACTATAGAAGATTTGTTGATGGATTTTCATCCATTGCTTCTGTTTTAACAACGTTGACCCAAAAGAAGGTGATGTTTGAGTAGTCGAAATCTTGTGAGAAAGGTTTTCAAGAGTTGAACGATAATCTTACCTCCGCTCCGATTTTTACATTACCGGAGGGCGATGAAGGCTTGTAGTGTATTGTGATTCTTTCCGAG
Organism: Solanum lycopersicum; assembly: GCF_036512215.1. Taxonomy (NCBI): domain Eukaryota; kingdom Viridiplantae; phylum Streptophyta; class Magnoliopsida; order Solanales; family Solanaceae; genus Solanum; species Solanum lycopersicum. Next base: position 42,072,057 of record NC_090806.1, on the reverse strand, counting down.
TGGGCTTGTGATGTGTCTTCTATCAACATGTCAAGGTGATTGCATATTCTTCCAGGCAACTCAAAGTTCATGAGAATTACTCAATTCATGATCTTAAGTTAGCGGTTGTAGTTTTGCCTTCAAAATATGGAGGCATTATTTATACGGTGTGCATGTTGATGTGTTTACTTGCAATAAAATTCTTCAACATGTGTTTACACAAACGGAGTTGAACCTCGACCATAAGAGAATGTTAGAAATGTTGAAGTATTATGACATGAGTGTTCTTTATCACCCCATCAAAGTGAATGTGGTTTAGGATGCTCTTAGTCGAATGACTATCGTTAGTGTGTACCATGTGGAGGAAGAGAAGAAAGAACATGTGAAAGATGTTCATAGGTTGCTCGCTTAGTTGTGCGGTTAGAAGATTCTTCAAATGGTGCTTTCATGATGCATCTTAACTTCGACTCATCATTAGTTGTGGAGGTGAAATCTAAGCAACACCTTCATCCTCTATTGATGGAGTTGAAGAAATCGGTATTTAGTAAGCTCAATGAGTCATTCTTCCAAGGGGGGAATGGTGTTCTTGGTAACATGGGAGATTATGGGTTCCCTATTTTAAGGATTTGAGAAATCGAATTCTAGAAGATGCTCATGGTTCTCGTTATTCTATACATATTGTTGCCACCAAAATGTATCATGACCTTAGAGAGGTCAATTGGTGGGGTGGTTTAAAGAAGGACAAAGCAGAGTTTGTTACTAAGTGTCAAAACTGCCAACAAGTTAAAGCTAAGCATCTCAAACCTGGTGGGTTAACCCATATCATGGATGTTCCTACGTAGAAGTGGGAAGCCATCAAAATGGACTTTGTTGTTACGTTGCCTCTAACCCGAAAGGAAAATGATTTTATATGGTTATTGTTGTTGATTTGACCAAATCTGCCCATTTTATTCATGTTAAGTCCACTTACACAGCTAAAGACTATGCAAGGATCTACATTAAAGAGATTGTGGGTCTTCATTGGATTCCTTTGTCCATCATTTAAGATAGAGTTTCCCAATTTACTTCTTATTTTTGGAAGGGTTTTCAAAAGGGTTTAGGTACTCAAGTGAAATTAGTACCGCTTTTCATCCTTAGATTGATGGTCAAGCGGAATGTAATATTTAGACCAGTGAGGACATGATAAGAGAATGTGCCATTTAATTCAAAGGAAGTTGGGATGATCACTTACCTTTAATTAAGTTTTCTTACAACAATGGCTATCATTCGACTATCTCCATGGCACCGTTTGAAGCTCTATATGGTAGAAGGTGTAGATCTCCGATTGGATGGCTTGAGGTGGTGAGTCCTCACTGCTTGGTCCAAAGATTATCTACGAATGTATAGAAAAGGTTCAGATCATAAAGGACAGATTTAGGTAAGCCTAGTGTCACGGACTTAGAGTACTTGCTAAGACTCCGTGCGGCACTTGACAACTTAGTCACGAATCTTTCAAAATCTGATAAGCTCAAGTAAGCCTTTAAGACTCGGAATGCTAAGAGAATGGAAAGAAAGACTTAGAAAGAACAAAAAAGAACTTTAGAAGACTTGTATTACTTTGGAAGATTTGCTTACAACTTTGCTTAGTGTCTTTACAAATGACAGGCACCTCTATTAATACTACTTTCTAGGGACTAAAGTACAATTAGTATTTACTTTACAAGTACCTAAAGTATTTACATTTTGGTCCCATTTCTAGAGAATTTTATAATACCTTAGGACCTTCTTTAGCCTTCTTGAGAGTTCAAAAATGTTCAAGAGTCTTCCTCAAACCTCTAGAACCATATTAGCACCTTTTAAGATGCGGAATTAGGCGGAAATTGTGGCGGGACATCACACGCTCCCCCACCTGATGATGCGGCGACCGCAACGCATTGCTGTAAAAACTCCTGGACTTAGTCGTTGAACTTCCACAAATCTTCATATTTCTCCCTAATGGCCTCTTCTGGAGTTTGTCCCTTCCAATGCATGAAGAACATGGCGGTGGCTTGTTGACATCAATTTTGTTTGGCTTGATAATCCATGATGGCTTCAATATCTTGATCGTGTGAGGTGGTGATAGTAATGATTGCCCATTTTTGATTGGTTCCGGCTAGGATCGTCCTTGGCTTCATGGTACGGCTTGAGGACACTTGCATGAAACACCAGGTTGATCTTTAAGTGTGGAGGTAACTCCAACTTGTACGAAATTTTGCCTATCTTTGCAACGATTTTGAACGGTCCCTCATATTTGTGCACTATGTTTTGATGGACACCTCTTAGTGCTTTAAACTGTCTTGGATTGAATTTCACAAAGACCATGTCGCCTACTTTGTAGTCTATGGATGATGCTTGCGGTCGGCAAACTTTTTTATCTTCTTAGTTTCTTTGTCTAAGTAGGACTTGGCAGTGTCAAGATGCTTCTCCAATCCCTTGGCAAGATGGTTAGCACCCAAACTGTTTCCCTTATACGTAGTTGCCAATTAATGTGGAGTTTGGGGTTGTTGGACTGTCGCCAACTCGAATGGTGTGCGCCCTGTGGATTCACTCCTCTAAAAATTATAAGAAAATTATGCCATATCTTGGAGATTGTCCCAATCCTTTTGATGAGCACTGACATAGTTCCTCAGATAGCACTTCAATAGGGCGTTGACGCGTTTGGTCTGGCCGTCAGTTTGTGGGTGGAAACTTGTTGAAAAATAAAGCTCTGTGCCAAAAAAATTCAAACAACTCTCTCCAAAATTTCCCGGTAAAGCGGAGGTTCGGGTCGCTGATGATATGTCTCGGCAGCCCCCAATATTTGACCGCATTCTTGAAGAATAATCGAGCAGCTTCCTTTGCGGTGCAACCTGCTGTGGCAGGGATGAATGTAGCATACTTTAAAAACCTGTCTACCCCGACCATGATCAAACCAAACTCGTCGGACTTCGGCAACAAAGTGATGAAGTCCATGGTCACACTCTCTCATGGGCATAATTCTACGGGAGTGCTCTAGTAACCCTCCTGGTTGTCTTTGCTCCACCTTATCTTGTTGGCACACAAGAAAAGTCTTTGCATAGCACTCGATGTCATCCCGCATGTGTGGCCTGATGTAAAAAGCCTCGAACAGCGCCCTCGTACGTTGATACTCTGGATGCCCAATCCAAAGTGTGTTGTGGCTTTCTTTTATGATACTCCTCCTGATAGATCCAAACTTGAGTACATAAAACCTCCGACCGGTAGTGAGCAAGAATCCATTTTGTACCTTAAAGCGCCATGTTTTGCCTTGGGCACCCAACTCCATTAGCTTCTTGTCCTTCGGATAGTGTTGCATGCCATCCATGACTGCGTATTGAATGTCACAATAAGATTTAGTGATGGAAGCAAGATCATCCTTCCTTCTAGTGTGTCGACCATGACATTGCCTTTTCCTTGCTTGTACTCCTTGACGTAATCGAATTCTGCTAGAAAATCTTGCAATCTAGCTTGCTTTGGGGTGATCTTCTTTTGAGACTGGAAGTAGCTAGTGGCAACATTGTCGGTCTTGACCACGAACTTTGACCCTAGTAAGTAGTGTCTCCATGTGCGTAGAAAATGTACAATAGTCGTCATCTCTTTCTCTTACACCGTGTACCGTTAATCAAACTCATTTAGTTTGCGGTTTTCGAATGTTATTGGGTGTCTATCATGCATTAAGACTCCCCTAATGGCAAAGTCTAAGGCATCCTTATGAATTTCGAAGATCGTTGAGAAGTTTGGCCAGTTCTTCCTTTACCGCAGTCTCGAAACCTGCAATTTCTCTTTGGCACTTCTTGATCCGCACCCACGGCTTATTATTTTTTAACAACTCGGTTATTGAGGTGGCTTTAGAAGAGTAACCATTGATGAACCTAAGGTAGTAGATTGCAAGTCCAAGGAGTGATCGCAGTGTGGTCACCATCGTGAGCACCAACCACTCTTGCATTACCCTAATCTTTGCTTCGTCCATCCAGAGTTCGCCTTGGCTAATAACATGGCCTAAGAAGTGCACCTTGGGCTTGGCGAACTTGCACTTCTCCAGCTTTATATAAAGTTGGTTCCCTCATAATATTTAGAAGTCTTTCCTCAAGTGCTCCACGTGTTCCTCCAAGGTGTTGCTATAGATGATTATGTCATCAAAGTATACCACCACGTACTGGTCCAATTAAGGATGAAGGATCTCATTCATCAGCGTGCAAAAGGTGGCGGGTGTGTTGGTTAAGACGAAAGGCATTATCAACCACTCATATGCTCCATATCTAGTCACGCACGCTGTCTTTGGCTCATCTCTCTCGGCGATGCACACTAGGTAGTATCCTTTCTTTAGATCCATCATGGTGAAGTACTTGGCCTGTCAAAGATGATCAAATAAGTCTGCAATCAGCGGGATCAGATATTTGTTCTTGATTGTTACCTTATTAAGCTCTCGATAGTCGATGCATAAACATAACGACTCGTCTTTCTTTTTCTGGAAGAGCATTGGCGTGCCATAAGGTGCCTTGGATAGATTAATGTGAACGGCCTCGAGGAACTCCTTCAGCTGCTTCCTTAGCTCCTCTAACTCAGGTGGAGCCATGTCGTACTGTGCATGTGCGGGTGGCTTGGCTCCAACCTATAACTCTATCTTGTGATCTACCTTTCGCCTTAGAGGTAAAGTATTCGGTAGCTCATCCGGCATCACGGCCTTGTTCTCTTCAAGGACAGTTTCTATTATCGGTGGCAAGTACTCTATAGCACTATGGTCTTCTTCTATACATGCAATGGAAGCTAGGAAAGTCAGTTCCCCCTTTTTTTGGCCCTTCAAAATCTATATAGTTGATAAGTGGGCATGTCCTTCTTTCTTTGGAACCTTAACTAGAGTTACCATGCATGAACCTTCCCGATTCATGACCATGAGTTGTTGGATTTAGGGGTCGATCATTGTGTGGCAACGCTGAAAGAACTCTTGCTAGAGGATGATATCATATATTCCTAAAAGAGCGATGATAAAGTTTGTTTTACCTTTCCACTTTCCTAGCGTGATACTTACTCCCTAAAAGACCCCGCAAATGGGAGTCAGCAAGGTGTTTATTGTCTTGAGGCGGTGTTGCTTGAACAAAGTTCAACCCTAAGCTCTCTACCACCTTTTTGGTCATAATGCTTACTTCCGCTCCGGAGACATCCATGGCACGAGATGGTCGTCTATTAACAGAGATGTCTACATACTGCGTTCTAAAATCTCCTGGCTTCTAGGTTTGCTTGGCTATCGCAACGCATAGTCCGACCATGCCTAACTATATCGTGCCCGCGTCCTGCCCTTGCTCTTATACGTCATTCTTCTTCCATTCGCGTAGGATGGCACCAAGGTTCTTCAACTTGGGGAACCTAGCATAGTCGTGTGGTCCTCCGCATGTGTAGCATCCATATCCTTTGCTAGACTTTGCCTGCTTCTCTGTGTAGTTCTGGCGTCCAAACCGCTTACCATCCGGTTTGTAGAAGTCGTGCTGCTTGGGGTGTCCCTGTTTTTCCTTGCCTCAGCCACGGTCTCCCCTACCTTTAGCATGACTAGTTCTTGTATCTTTTCCCCTCTCCTTGTCATGTCGCTCGTGCTTGAAGTCTGTCAAGGACTCGGCTTGTGTTATGGCTTCATCTATGGTGTTTTCCTAACGCCGTTCCAACTCTGTGTTGGGCTAATTCTGCAGTCCGTCAATTAAGTTGAATAGCATGTATTCGTCCCTGAGGTTGGGAATTTGAAGAGTTAGAGTTGTGAACTCCTTCACATATGCCTGAATTCTTCCCTTTTACTTCAATTCTCGGAACATGCGCTTAACCTCATCCATGACGTTATTAAGGAAGAAGGCTTTCTTGAATTCTTCACGGAATCGCTCCCACGTGTTTATGGTGCACGTACCCTTCCCCCATCTTGGCCTCTTTGCGTCTCAATCATAGCATAGCCATCTCAGACAAGTATAGCATGGCAATGTTGATCTTGTTCTCGTCACTTTTCTTCCGACTACACTTGAAGTAGTTCTCGAAGTGCCATAGAAAGTTCTCAACCTCTTGAGCGTCACGCACGCCCTTTAATATAGGTTGCTTGGGAGCCTCGACTCTGGCCTCCGTACCACGCTCAGGTGATGCACATCCTCCAACCTCTACGCCTTTCTTGAGTGCTATAACTTCGTCCTTCAGTGTCTTGATCGTGCAAAGCGCTTTCATCAGCTGTCACTCCAACGAAGTGATGGTCTCCTTCGTTTTAAGCAATTTCATGAGCCGACACTCCAAGAAAGTTATGGCCTTCATCATCTCGAACTGGACCACTGGCGTCCCTCCAACTCCTTCTGAATGTTCTCGGTCTCCTCAAGGGTCTTGAACTTGTTGTAAGTCACGTTCATGCGCCGGCCTAAGATCTTGACGGCTTGTATTGTCACTTCCATCCTTGTGACCCATTTTCTCCGGCGGTGACGTCTATGGCATCTTCGTGTATTTGTTCGTCACTTACGTCGGCAGTCGAGGAAGGGTGAGATGTTAGCACCTCACTAGGTGTGTGCTCAAGCAGCACTTCCTTGTTAGTCTTTCAATGTTTATTCCACTTTCGGTTCTTCTTTATACCAACAATACGGACATTGGTGGTGCTAGCGTCATTTACGTATCCTTCAGTAGCCATTCTCTTATAATCAAACCTGCACTGATACCACTTTGTGATGAACTTAGAGCATTTGCTAATACTTTCTGCAGCACTTGAAAACTTACTCACGAATCTTTCACGATCTTGAAAGCTCAAGTAAGACTTAAAGACTCCATTACTCTAAGAAAATGTAAAGAAATACTTAGAAAGAGAAAAAGAGAACTTTCTAAGAAGGCTTGTATTACTTTGGAAGATTTGCTTACAACTTTGCTTGGTGCCTTGGCAAATGTGGGGTACCTCTATTTATACTACTTCCTAGGGACTTAAGTCAGATTAATATTTAGTTTACAAGTCCCTAAAGTATTTACACTTTGGTCTCGTTTCCTGAGAATTCTATACTACATTGGGACTTTCTTTAACGTTCTTGAGAGTTCTAAAATGTTCTAAAGTCTTCCGCAAACCTCTAGAACAATATCTGCCCCTTTTCGGATGCGAAATTAGGCAAAAATTGTGGCGGGACGTCAAACTATAGTTAGCAAAAGTCTTAAGCCGACAATAAAAGAACAGATCTTGAGTTTGAAATAGGTGATTATGTCGACTAGAAGACTTCACCTATAAAAGGGTTGATGTGATCTAGTAGAAAGGGGAATGAAAGTACCAGTATGTTGGTCCCTATAAGGTTTTACAACGAATTTGAAATGTTGCCTATGAGTTGAAACTACCTAGTGAACTAGTTTCGGTTCATTCGGTGTTTCATGTTTCTATGCTCAAGAAATACATAGGCGACCCAGTATCCATATTGCGTATAGAAGGTTTAAGAGTTTATGAGAACCTCTCCTATGAAGAGGTTCCGGTTGAGATCCTAAATAGCCAAGTCAAGAAGTTGAGAAACAAGGAGGTTGCCTCTGTAAAAGTTTTATGGAGGAACCATCTTGTTCAGGGTGCAACATGGGAGGCTGAAGCTGTCATGAAGTCCCGCTACCCTTATCTCTTTACTCCTTAAGGTTAGACATTCATCTTAATTGAGAAAGTAATGCAAGATCATGAAATAGACTTGTTTTCTAAATAGGTGCATGTTTGGTAAAGGCTGTACCTGTCAGACCCGAATTCTTGAATTTGAATACAACCGGCATCTTTAACCTCTCAGAGGTTGCAGACAAGCCTCTTCTTGGCTTTCATCACAATCATATTGTAAAATTTGCGGAAAATTTGGAACTTTTTAACACATAGTGAAGTATACATAGACTTCATATGATAACTATCAAGAATAATATTTTAATGATCAAACTAAACAACCATATATAATTTATGAAACATTCAAATGGAAAGAACAATATATAACATAATTGTTTGCCAAAACGGCCTTAATACAAGCTTCAAATAAAACATCTCAAATGAAATGCTAACGACTACATCCACTAGCTATGTCTAATGTACTAAGCTAGAATGATAGGTATAGCATACTCGAACTCAACTTGACCTACCAAAGATTGGAGATCGTTGATCCAAATCGTTTCAATAAGTCTTCACTATTCTCTCTGACATCCGCTTATAAAATAGTAATAGTATAGGTTTTTTACACACACTTGTTCTAAGTATGGGTGTATGCATACAAAAACATTACGACATGCCATTTCTGGAAAGTTACATCACTAGACTTTCCTAATTAATACTTTGTGAATTATTGTATGAATATGACATATTTTAATGAATTCAAAGCACAAAACTTATTTTTATGTATGAACATAAGACCTTAGAATACTGAACATAATTTTAGAATAAGTAGAGCAAAAAATTTGAATTTTGATCCTCCTTAACCCAAGAGTCCCTTTTCAACACTTAGTTTGTTTTTCAATTTGTTTCTTCTTGTTGTCGTGTAATTTAATGATCTCCTTTGATCCTATGTTTTACTTATATGTGCAATGATTCATTGTAACCCTATACCTAAAATGAATTAACTAAGTAATCCGAAGGAATAAGGAAATGATTTAACTACAATTTGGCATGAATTCTTATTAAGTAAATCTTGATTTGTTATGCCTATTATGTCACTCTTTACATAATATTAGAAATTATTATAAGCCAATGTTATTTGGATATAATTAGGCGTATACTATAATCAGACATCATAAGCCAATCTAATTTGGCTTTAATCATTTTCACAATAAAAGAAGTCGTTATTGGCTATGCCCATTATTTGATGAAACCTTCATTCTTATCAAACACTGATGGTTGATATTCTTAATCTCTTGCGTCATTAGCTCACTTTAAATTTAAATTCCTTCTTATTTCTTTCTTACATTCTTAAAGAAATCTTTAGCATTAAGATCATGCGAGCTATCATGATATCAAGTGTCTGCCCCATACCGAAATGCGGTGATTCATCGATCAAAGTCAATCTAGATCATGTGAGCAAACATGAAATCCAGTGTCTTCCCCACACCGATAAGGGTGGTTCTGTGGCTAAAGTAAAACCAAGTCCAGTGTTCTCTCCACACCGAAAATAGGTGGTTCACGGCTAAAGTTAATCGAATACTTTCTTTGAGCATTTAACCGACATAGATCATGCGAGATGAGCGTGAAATCCAGTGTCTTCCCCATACCGATAAGCATGGTTCTCCTGCTAAAATGAAACCAAGTCAAGTGTTCTCTCCACACAGAAAATAGGTGGTTCATTTCTAAATTTAATCGAATACTTTCTTTGAGCATTTAACCGACATAGATTATGTGAGCTAAGCATGAAATCCAGTGTCTACCCCACAACGAAAAGGGGTGGCTTCGCCGGCCAAAGTGAAACAGCATCATACCTAGATCTCTTAGATGGAATCCACTAGCTAGTTCCTATGTTGGCAACATAGTTATAAGAAAAGGAGATATACGGAGACTACTTATCCACCTTAATGGTAGCCTCATCTCATGAGGCTTCCATGTGTTGGCATAATCTCATTGGTAGTCTATCGGTGCTTTACTCAACTTCTTTTTGTTTAAATCTTTTAAAGTTTACTGAAACATTATGGAATCTTGATTATAGTTATGAGGTTTACTTAATGTAACAACCTATTTAGTCAGTTCGAGCAGTAGAATTATTTTGATAAAAACTGATTGGGTTGACGGATCACGCGACGGACCGTCCTGGTCACGATAGAATATGATGGACTCCGTCGTCCCATAGTTGTGTAATTTCTTTTGCTGCTCTCCATATTACCCTCGACGACAGGAAGGACAAATTTTCATAAGCATGACGGTCCGTCAGGCGTCTTCGTGCCAAAACACTTCAACTCTGAAATCTGGGTACTGAGATCGACTATCTAAACTTCACGACGAAATTGCAGCACGGACCGTCGTAGATACGACGGACCATCACAAACCTCTTTACTGAATTTGACTCTCTGAACTTTGTGACGAACCTGCAGGACGGACCGTCATAGATACGATGGGCGGTCACAAGTTACGTAACCCCAATTGGGTCGGATTTCTGCTAAAAGTTTTAAAGGGGTGTTTTGGACTATTCATGATTATAATTATGAAATTAGTGGGGTAAGTTTAATAATTTATTTACTTGGGGGTTAAAGGAGATAACCTTGAAATAAATAGTGGGTTATTTTTATCATCTTTTATAATTGATTATATAATAATTAGGGTAAAAGAAAAAGAATCTGCAGAAGAAAAATAAAAAGAACAGGAAGAGGGGAGAACGAGCGAGAGAGAGAGAACGAAGAGGAAAGCAAAGGCACTGGGAAGTAGCTTGCTTGATCACGATTCTTCGGTGGAGGTAGGTTATGGTTTATTTCTATATGATAGATAAACTCTAAATAGAGATCGATATGTATTGGGTAGTTTGTCAAATCTTCTATATGCTTGATGGTGTGTTTGTATGTTGTGACAGTGTAATTGTGATGGTTAGAATGATGAGACTGTTGAATCTTCAATCTTCAATTCCCTCTATTAAGATGACGCCTTGAATAATGAAGGCTTGATGAAATAAAACAACGACATAAATAGATCGGAGTGTCACGTTCCGACACGTAGTAGTAGGTGATCGGAGTGTCACGTTCCGACACGTATTAGTAGGGGATCGAAGTGTCATGTTCCGACATGTAGTATTAGGGGATCGGAGTGTCACGTTCCGACACGTAGTATTAGGGGATCGGAGTGTCACATTCCGACACGGTATTAATAATGGATCGGAGTGTCACGTTACGACACAATAAAAATGAAGAGAAGTAATCTTGAATTATGTTTATATACTCAAATTCAAAGAACCTTTTTCCTAAATGAGTATGTTGTGGAGGCTTGAGTCCTCATAGGTGCGCTTGATGTTGTTGCAAATGGTTCTTGTACTTGTTGTTGTCACCTGTTAAGTATTGCGGTTGATTTTATATTATTATTCAGTATATATTGCTTTCTATTTTGAGTTGGCCGATGATAGCTAATCAGTACGTGTTCGTTGTACTGACCCCTACTTGTATTTTTTTTCTTTGATATTTGTGAAGTGCAGCAAACATGCCATCGACTTCGAGTCGTCCGCAACTCTTGCCAGTCCCAGCATATCAGATTTCAGGGTGAGCTATTGTTCCTAGCTCGGACTGGATTCTCTCATTTACGTCATGATGTCCTTGAAGTTCGGACATGGACCATCTGTTTACTTATTTTAGCTTATTAAATACTCTTAGATTTAGAAATTATAGGGTAGATATTCTTCGTGTGATGACTTCCAGATTTTGGGGATGATAATTGACAAACTTTAGAAGCTTATTTATTGGTTATATTAATAAGTTTGGGGTCTTCTGCATTAAATTTTGTTCATTATGGTTAAAATATTGGTAAATGTTGGGGTTGAGATTTGTTGGTTCGCTCACATATTAGGATAAGTGTGAGTGCCACTCGCGGCTCGTTTTGGGTTGTGACAAACTTGGTATCAGAGCGTTAGGTTCATTGGTCTCATCACACAAGAACGAGTCTAGTAGAGTCTTGAGGAACGGTAGGGGGACGCCCTTAGTTTTCATTGAGAGGCTATAGGACTTCAGGAAAATTCCATTCTTTCTTTCTTTCGTGCTATTATTTGGATCCAATTGGTATCTAGGTGATACAAACTGGTATCTGACATCCTCACTCTATTTCGCAGATGGTTAGGACTAGCGCAACAACTGTGCCAACACCAACACCGGTGAGACAGGGTGCGTCTGAGCCAACCACTAGGGCTGTAGCTCGAGGAGGAGCAGTGGCAAGAGGCTGTGGTAGAGGTCGCGGGAGGAAGCCCTCTAGAGGTAGAGGACAAACTCCCGGTCCATCTAGTAATAGGGTAATGACTCCTCCACCGACTGATGAGGTAGTAAGAGAGGGTGAGGAAGGGGAAAATGAGCAGGTTCAAGACGAGGAATTACCACCCCAGCTTACCCCAAAGATGATAAACCAGGTTCTTACTTATCTTAGCGGGTTATCTAATTAGGGCCAGACACCTCCCGTGTTTTCTGCACCAGCGCCTCAGGTTCCGGGAGTACAACATGCACCTGTTGTGGCTCCCCGCATGGACGCATCATTGGAAGTCGGCACGTTTCCTCATTTGACTACAGGGCCTATAATGACGAGTGATCAGCATGAACTTTTCACTAAGTTCTTGAAGTTGAAACCTCCATTCTTCAAGGGTGCTGAATCCGAGGATGCCTATGATTTTCTAGTTGATTTTCATGAATTGCTACATAAGATGTACATAGTAGAACGATTCGGTGTTGAGTTTGTGACCTATCAGTTTCAGGGGAATGCAAAAATATGGTGGCGGTCGTATGTTGAGTGTCAACCAGCACAAGCACAACCTATGACTTAGGCATCATTCTCTAGCTTATTTATGGAGAAGTATATACCCCGGACATTGAGGGACAAGAGGAGAGATGAGTTCCTAAGCTTAAAGCAAGCCAGGATGTCTGTTACTGCTTATGAGGCTATGTTTCCTGCACTATCCAGGTATGCCACCCAGCTTTGCTTCAGTTCACAAGAGCGGATTCGCCGTTTTGTGAAGGGATTGAGGTCAGATTTGCATATCCCAGCCTTACAGGTAGCTGTTGCAGCAAAATCGTTTCAGGAAGTGGTTGATTTTGTGATAGAGGTGGAGGGGTGAAGCCAGAAGACTTCACTGTGGTGTCGACATCTAAGAAGTTTCGTAAGGGAGGTGAGTTTAGTGGTTCTTACTCTAGATGGAAGAGTTCAGGAGGTTACCCAGCCCGACCTATTCAGTCTTCACTGCAGGCTGTAGCTGGGGGTCCATCGCCGACAAGTCAATATTTCTCTTAGGTTGGAGGTTATCCCCAGACTTCGTCATTCTCACAGAGACCTATGCTTGACTCCAGAGACTGTTATGGATGTTGAGAGACTTGACATATTAGGAGGTATTATCTAAAACAGAGTTACAGACCCCCAATAGTTAGAGGTAGAGGTGGTCAAGGGAGAGGCCGCCATTCTGGAGGACGTGGTGGCCAAGGTAATGGTGGTCCCCAAATCAGCGGGGGTGGCGGGCAAGCTGGATCTACTATAGAGCAACATGGAAGGGGCAACGGGCAGACATGTGATAGGGCTCACTGTTATGCTTTCTCCGGGAGGTCCGAAGCAGAGAAATCTGATGTTGTTATCACAGGTAATCTTTTGGTTTGTGATTGAATTGCTTCTGTATTATTTGATCCTGGATCCCCATTTTCATATGTATCTTCCTCATTTGCTACTGGTTTTGATTTACATTGTGATTTGCTTGACATACCTATTCGTGTCTCTACTCCTGTGGGTGAGTCTGTGATAGTTGAGAAGGTGTATAGGTCTTGTCTTGTGACTTTTGTGGGGAGCAATACTCATGTAGACTTGATTATTCTTGAGATGGTTGTTTCGATGTAATTATGGGTATGACTTGGCTTTCTCCAAATTTTGCAATCTTAGATTGTAATGCTAAAACTGTGACATTGGCCAAGCCTGGGACACATCCGCTAGTGTGGGAGGGTGACTATGCTTCCACTCCAGTTCATATCATCTCCTTTCTTCGTGCTAAGAGAATGGTTAGTAAGGGTTGTTTAGCTTTGTTGGCACATCTTAGGGATGATACTTCCCAAGTACCTTCGATTGAGTCTGTCTCGATAGTCCGTGAGTTTCTAGATGTGTTTCCCGCAGACCTTCTTGGTATGCCACCGGATAGGGATATTGATTTTTGTATTGATCTGGAGCCAGGTACTCTCCCCATTTCCATACCCCTTTATAGAATGGCTCCAGCTGAGTTAAGGGAGTTAAAGGCCCAACTTCAGGAGTTGTTAGGTAAAGGTTTTATTAGGACAAGTGCATCCATTTGGGGTGCTCCTTTTTCATTCGTGAAAAAGAAGGATGGAAGTTTTTGGATGTGCATAGACTATAGGCAACTGAATAAGGTAACTATTAAGAACAAGTATCCTATTCCTCGCATTGATGATTTGTTCGATCAGTTACAAGGTGCTTGTACCTTCTAAAAAATTGACTTGAGATCTGGGTGTCATCAATTGAAAATATAGGCAGCAGATGTGCCAAAGACTGCTTTTCGAACTAGGTATGGGCATTATGAATTCTTAGTAATGTCTTTTGGGCTTACGAATGCCCCTGCTGCTTTCATGAGCCTAATGAACGGGATTTTTAAGCCATATCTAGATCTCTTTGTCATTGTATTCATTGATGATATACTTATATACTCAAAGAGAAGGAAAGAACATGAGGAGCATTTGAGAATTGTATTAGAAGTGGTGAGTGAGAAAAGGCTTTATGCCAAATTCTCCAAGTGTGAATTTTGCTAGATACAGTGTCCTTCTTGGGGCACGTATTTTCTAAGGATGAAATGATAGTGGATCCTTCTAAGGTTGAAGCAGTGAAGAGTTGGGTAAGACCTACTAATGTTACAGACGTAAGGATCTTTGTTGGTTTAGCTAGCTACTACCGTCGATTTGTCAAGGGATTTTCTTCTGTTGCTTCGCAATTGACAAATTTGACTAAGCAGAATGTTCCATTTGTATGGTCGGACGAATGTGAAGAAAGCTTCTAGAACCTCAAGACCTTGTTGGCCACTGCACCAATTCTTACCTTGCCAGTGGAAGGTAAGAATTTCATTGTTTATTATGATGCATCTTATTCTGGGTTAGGTACAGTGCTAATGCCGGAGAGGAAGGTAATTACTTATGCTTCAAGGCAATTAAAAGTGCATGAACGTAACTATTCGACCCATGATTTGGAGTTGCCTGCAGTCGTGTTTGCATTAAAGCAGTGGAGACATTATCAATATGGGGTTAAGTGTGAAATCTATACAGATTATCGTAGTTTACAGTATGTCTTTACTCAGAAAGATTTGAATTTGAGACAGAGGAGGTGGATGGAACTACTGAAGGACTATGATATTACCATTTGGTATCACGTTGGAAAAGCTAATGTTGTGGAAGATGCTTTAAGTAGAAAAGCAGGGAGCATGGGAAGTCTAGCCCACTTACAAGTTTCTAGACGCCCATTGGCTACAGAGGTTCAGATTCTGGCTAATGAATTTATGAGGCTGGAAGTACTAGAGAAGGGAGGATTTTTGGCCTGTGTGGAGGCAAGATCTTCTTTCCTTGACAAGATTAAGGGAAAACAATTTACTGATGAGAAACTGATCTGAATTCGAGAGATGGTATTACGAGGAGAGACTAAAGAGGCAATAATTGATAAGGAGGGCGTTTTAAGAATGAAGGGGAGGGTATGTGTGCCCCGTGTTGATGATTTGATTCACACTATTCTTACAGAGGCTCATAGTTCAAAGTATTCAATACATCCTGGTGAAACCATGATGTATCGTGACCTAAAGAAACATTTTTGGTGGAGTAGGATAAAGCGTGACATTGTTGATTTTGTTGCCCAATGCCCGAATTGTCAGCAGGTAATGTATGAACACTAGAGGTCTGGAAGAACACTTCAGAAAATGTCCATTCTTGAATAGAAATGGGAAAGAATTGCAATGGATTTTGTGGTTGGTCTTCCAAAGATATTGGGTAAGTTTGATTCTATTTGGGTAATTATTGACAGATTAACTAAGTCTGCCCACTTCATTCCGATAAAGGTGACTTACAATGCATAGAAGTTAGCCAAACTCTATATTTCAGAAATTGTTCGATTGCATGGATTTCCACTTTCCATCATATCAGATAGAGGTACGCACTTTACTTCTATGTTTTGGAGAACATTGCATGCTGAATTAGGTACTAGGTTGGATGTTAGTACTGCATTTAACCCTCAGACCGATGGTCATTCAGAGCGGACGATTCAGGTGTTGGAAGATATGCTTCGTGCATGTGTGATAGAATTTGGTGGTCATTGGGATAACTTCTTACCCTTAGCAGAGTTTTCATACAATAATAGTTATCACTCAAGTATTGGCATGGCCCCATTTGAGGCACTGTATGGGAGGAGATGTAGGTCTCCCATTGATTGGTTCGATGCATTAGAGGTGAGACCATTGGGTACTGATCTTTTGAGGGAGTCGCTATATAAAGTAAAATTCATTCAGGAGAAGCTTCTAGTAGCTCAAAACAGGCAGAAAGAATATGCAGATCGAATGGTTAGGGACTCGGATTTTATGGAGGGTGAACAAGTCTTGCAGAAGGTTTCACCCATGAAAGGGGTGATGCAGTTTGGTAAGCGAGGTAAGCTTAGACCGAGGTATATTGGTCCATTTGAAGTTCTGAAGCGCGTGAGGGAGGTGGCTTATGAATTGGCATTGCCTCTAGGACTCTCAGGAGTGCACCCGGTATTTCATGTGTCTATGCTGAAAAAATACCATGGGAATGGAAACTACATTATTCGTTGGGATTCAGTTCTTCTTGATGAGAATTTGTCTTATGAGGTGGAGCCTCTTGCTATTTTAGATAGAGAAATCGGCAAGTTGAGATGAAGGGATATTTCATCCATCAAGGTTCAGTGGAAGAATCGGCCAGTTGAAGAGTCCACTTGGGAGAAGGAGGCTGATATGCAAGAAAGATATCCACATCTTTTTACAAATTCAAGTACTCTTTCTTTCCCTTGTTTTTATTCTTGTGATCGTTCGAGGACGAACGATGGGTAAATTGGTATCTATTGTAACAACCTATTTAGTAAGTTCGAGCAGTAGAATTATTTTGATAAAAACTGACTGGGTCGACGGATCCAGCGACGGACCGTCATGGTCACGACGGATAGTGATGGACTCCGTCAAACCATACTTGTGTATTTTCTTTTGCTGCTCTCCTCATTACCCTCGATGACAGGTAGGACGAATCGTCATAGGCACGACGGTCTGTCGAGGGTCTTCGTGCCAAAACGCTTCAACTCTGAAATCTGGGTACTGAGATCGAATCTCTGAACTTCACGACGAAATTGCAGTATGGACCGTCGTAGATACGATGGACCGTCACAAACCTCTTTACTGAATTTCACTCTCTGAACATTGTGACAAACCTGCAGGACGGACCGTCATAGATACGACGGGCCGTCACAAGTTACGTAACCCTAACTGGGTCGGATTTCTGCTAATAGTTTTAAAGGGGTGTTTTGGACTATTCATGATTATAATTATATAATTAATGGGGTAAGTTTAAAAATTTATTTACTTGGGGGTTAAAGGAGATAACCTTGAAATAAATGGTGGGTTACTTTTATCATCATTTATAATTGATTATATGATAATTAGTGTAAAAGAAAAAGAATCTTCAGAAGAAAAATAAAAAGAACAAGAAGAGGAGAGAATGAGTGAGAGAGAGATAATGAAGAGGAAAGCAAAGGCATTGGGAAGTAGCTTGCTTGATAACGATTCTTCGGTGGAGGTATGTTATGGTTTATTTCTATATGATAGATAAACTCTAAATAGCGATCGTATATGTATTGGGTAGTTTGTAAAATCGTCTATATGCTTGATGGTGTGTTTGTATGTTGTGATGGTGTAATTGTGGTGGTCAGAATGATGAGACTATTGAATCTTCATTCTTAAATTCTCTCTATTAAGATGACGCCTTGAATAAAGAAGGCTTGATGAAGTAAAACAACGAGATAAATGGATCGGAGTGTCACGTTCCGACACGTAGTAGTATCGGATCGGAGTGTCACATTTCGACACGTTGTAGTAGGGGATCGGAGTGTCATGTTCCGACACGTAGTACTAGGGGATCGGAGTGTCACAGTCCGACACAGTAGTAATAATGGATCGGAGAGTCACGTTCCGACACAATAATATTAAAGAGAAGTAATCTTGAATTATGTTAATAAACTCAAATTCAAAGAACCTATTTCCCAAATGAGTATGGTGTGGAGGCTTGAGTCCTCATAGGTGTGCTTGATGTTTTTGGCAATGGTTCTTGTACTTGTTGTTGTCACCTATTAAGTATTGTGGTTGATTTTATATTATTATTCAGTATATATTGCTTTCTATTTTGAGTTGGCCGATGTTACCTACTCAGTATGTGTTCATTGTACTGACCCCTACTTGTATTTTTCTCTTTGATATTTGTGGAGTGCAGCAAATGTGCCATCGACTTCGACTCGTCCGCAACTCTAGCTAGTCCCCAGCATATCAGATTTCAGGGTGAGCTATTGTTCCTAGCTCGGACTGCATTCTCTCATTTACGTCTTGATTTCCTTGAAGTTCGGACATGGATTATCTGTTTACTTATTTTAGCTTCTTAAATACTCTTAGATATAGAAATTTGAGGATAGATGTTCTTGGTGTGATGACTTCCAGATTTTGGGGATGATAATTGATAACCTTTAGAATCTTATTTATTGGTTATATTAATATGTTTTGGGTCTTCCGCATTATGTTTTGTTCATTATGGTTAAAATATTGGTAAATGTTGGGGTTGAGATTTGTTGGTTCGCTCACATATTAGGATAAGTGTGAGTGCCACTCGCGGCTCTTTTTGGGTCGTGACACTTAACTCGTTGGATAAACGGTCATCCCTTTCTTTACTTGATGAAATGTGAATTTAACCTTACATTTTCATTTTGGTGTTGATGAAACTTGTCTCATTATTATTAACACCATCTTATGTTAGTATCTTTAACATAGGTGTATTTGGTGTAAGTGATATTTGTCCCACTTCTTTTAACACCCCATTCTGGTCACTTTAATAAGTCAAAGACTTTTAATTATGTTATTTTTCTCCTTAAACCATTTCATGTCTTTTGGTAGCTTTATACCATTCTTTATAAACATTAAGAACTTTGTTCAATGTAGTTACTATGTTCATAGCTCATTTGGAAAGGGTATGTTGGGACTTGTCCCGATGATTGGCATACCCTTGGTTGTGAATTCAAAGTTACATTGGTCATGCTTAATTTGGTTTAAATTAGCCAATAGCCAATCTTTCCATCATCCTTTGAAAGAAATATTTTAAGCCAATCCGATTCAACATTTTGGGCAAAGCATTTTTTACCAATTTATAGGCTTGAAACATCTTTACTTAAACTATTTTCATTATGTTATCACTAACAAAATCAATTAGTTTCATGGCCTATAGTTATTTCTCAACATGAACAAATCGATACTTTAGCATCTTAATAGTAACTAAACTTCATAGCCAATTCATAGTAACTTCAGATTCTCAACACACAAGTAAACATTATTTCATTCCTTAATTCATGTAACTAACATTCAAATCATTTGAATTCAATATATAGGCCTCATTCGTCATTAACGAATCAAGAAACATACACATAAAAAATCAGTGAGCAACAATACCAAAAACATGTTCAAGATTTACATCTACATACTTATAATCCAAAACAAAGATAATTAGAGAGATGGACGTTCAACAATGCAATTGGGAATAACCCTTGTTTCAAAATTCACGAGTTTTGAAGCATTTGAAAAGCCTTATGTAGGAAACATTCCAAGAGAGAAAACCCATACCTTATGTAGAATTTAATCTACCAATATCACCTTGCACGAAACCTTGAGGAGTACCTTGTAATGGCCTAAGAAAATCGAGAGAAACTTTCTGTGTTTCTTTGTCGTTTTTTCACCATTTGCATCTTCCAATTCATTGTGTTTGAACGTGAGTCTAAGTATTACGAACTCATATTTACTCATTCAAATTAGGATAATAAAGAAAAAATAAAAAAAATATTATTTAATTACTATAATTCCCCTACTAAGTTGACTAAACATATGAGGCCAATTGACTTAACCAAAATCTGTAAATTAGCTCGACCAAATTTTAAAATTTTTATTAATTAATTGAATTGTTAATTTAATTAATTAAGTGACCTAAGTTAATTACTTAAGTACACTTACGTCTTTGGTACAATAACTATCCCTTTTGAACCATCCTAGATTACGTACTAGGTTGTCTCTTTAACTAGTTACTAGGTTAGTGTCACCCAGTTAAGTCTTAGGTTGTCAGCTGCATTAATTGGTTTATTTTAGTTAGTCCTAGTTTAGTTAACTAGTTAGGTCAGTTAGTTAAAGTCTAGAGTTCGTTAGGGAATTAGGCCCCATATGGAAGGTCCCTTGAACATGCCTGCCCCCTAACTACCCAAATCGAATTAAGTTAGGGAGGTCCCCTACCTTGGCCGCTTCTTCACATGTGTTGCTTGTACATTCCTAACTAAACATTAATAATGGTTTGTTTGGAATATTTACTTATTTTCCCAAGGATCCTCACTATGTCCTTGGGCACTACTTAATTTACATGCCCTTTTTAAATGGTCAAATGTTATGGTGCCTAGGCTTGACACATGGCTGCCTCATATTATTATGCAAATACCTAAAACATATTTTTCTAGCTTAGGGTCTTTATTGCAGGTGCATTTCTTAAAGAAGCTCATTAATGTTAGAAACTGGCTAATATCCATTAGCCAATTTTCTATACTATGCCCAATATTTCACAATATTGGGAATTGGGATGCCTATGTATCCCCAATACATATTCTTAAAGACTCATTGGGCTCTTCACTATACATTTATTTTTTTTCAAAATATTACATTATCCCCCCCCCCAAGAATATTCATCCCTGAATGACACTAAACACCATTTTAAAATAAACAGGGTAACTTCAAAAACACATTAACATACTTGAAACCTTATTCTTTGTGAATTTCTGATTCACACTTACTTTGGATGATGAATATTACTCAAGCTTATCTGAACCTTCGTATTTCAGATTGTGAAACTTCGTTCTCAATCACGCTTAACTTAATTCACATTACAACTCATGCAAAATAAAATTCATCTCTACGTTATAAAAATAGAGCAACATGAATGCAAGCATGAACTCATTTTAACTATTATAGTGCAAGTATAAAAAACACACGGTTATGGACTAAGAACAGCAAAACTACCTAATGCAATAGATTTATAGTCTCATAAACGAAATCGAACTAAGGAAGAATATATCTACCTTCAAGAACTAAATAAGTTTGGGTAACGGGATCTCATATCGGACTCGCCCTCCCATGTTGCTCCCTCAAAAAGGTGGTTCCTCCATAACACTTTTACTGTTGCAACACTCTTTGTTCGTCAACCGTTTCACTTGGCAATCTAAAATTTCAACGGAAACCTCTTTATAAGAAAGGTTCTCATCGACTCCTACCCCCTTGGATAACATCTTATTTTATTTAAGATTAGAAACTATTTGGCTTGATGGATTGGAACTACACCCTTCCCGTTCCAGCTCTAACTCATTAGGAAAGTGAAACTTTACTACCCTATTTCGAAATCCTATGATAGCATAACACCTATGGAGTCAATCCATAACGATAATTATATCAATGTCAAGCATGGTTAATTCTATTAGGTCAACATAAGTAACTCTATAAAGAACAGTTATCGGGAAAATCTCTATATACCCTTCAACTCTAATATTGTCTCCTATGGGAGTACTTACTTTTCACGACCAAGATTCTGGAATCTGAATCACAACCGACGTCATTGACCTCTCAGAGGTCGCAGACAAGCGTCATCTTGCATTCATCACATTCATATGGTTAATTTTAGCAAAAAAAAAAAATTTTAAACATATAAAGTATAGATAGGCTTCATATAGTTATTTCATGTATTCATCATATACTAAGCATACCATGAAGAAACAACCATCTAACGATTGCGGAATCAATTAAGAACAAAGAATAATATATCATAGTAGTTTGCAAAAATGGCCTTATTATAAAGCTTTGAAGAAATGTATGAAAGAATATCTAGGGACAAAATCCACTAGCTATGTCCAAAACTATGGCTAGACTAAACTGTAGCATCCTCGAAATGAAGAGGACCTACCAAATGGTCTCGAGACACACTGATATCCAAACCGTTGTAACAATCGTCAAACTGTCCCTTCACCCGCATTTATAAAGTAGTAAATCTTAGGGGTTAGTACACCACTTGTACTAAGTATGGGTGTATGCACACATACACATAAAGGTATGCATGATCAATGAAAGATCTTCCTAAGCATGGTGCCATTTCTAGAAAGTCAAGTCATTAAACTTTCCTAATTTGTTAGTTGTGAATTGTGGTATGAATATGATGTATTTTAATGCATTCCAAGCAAAGAAATTATTTTCTATTTTAATACATAACATTAGTATCATCAACCTAATTTTAGAACAACTTGGGCCAAGATTTGAGATTTTTGATCCTTTTAGGCTGAGAGCTACTCTTTGTACACTTAGATTATTTTTTAGTCTTTTTCTTTTTCTTCTCGTGTAGTTCAATAATTATTTTAGTCCTATGTTTTCCTTGCAAGTGCAATGATTTATTGTAGTCCCACACCCACAATGAATCAATTTAAGAAATCGAAGGACTAAGGAATGATTTCCCTACTTTATTGTGAGTCATTCTTTACACTGTATATTCATTACCTTTCATAAGCAATTCTCTATTGATCATCTCATTGATTTCATTAATAGTCATGTTATGTATAATACATTTCACATACACGAGAGTTTGGAATTAAAGATGTAGCATAAGACATCGCAAGTGAGGGTCTAACATAAGGGACCTCAACCCGATGGCCTTCTTTAGCAAACATATAGTCTGCTTCATTCGTTCATTAGTACTTCACATTATTTATTTCATTCATTCGTAGACTAATGTAAATACCATCTATACCTAAAATGAAGTTTAAGACTATCATCTTGATTATGAAGTGTAATGACAAAGAATGACCTAATGTCATTGCTTGAATCTGATTTCACCTCCTGATTGTCTTGCACAAACACCTTCGGTATCATTCAATTCGTTATCTTTCATACTTTGAGGAACTCCAACCATAACCAACATAGATTAATGTGAGAATCTTGAAATGATGTTTCTACCTTACATCAAAAAGACGTGCACCGGTCAAAGTTACCCAAAACATGCTAGCATACACGGGAATTGAACCCCGCCAAATCTCTATATTGGTAGTATAGGTTCGATGACTACGAGATATAAGGGATCCATACCCATCATGCCGGACAGTCTCATCTCATGAGATTTATGTGAACCTCTGCAACTCCCGAAAGAAGTCATCACCGCTCATAGCTAGCATATCGGTGCTCAGTATAAAGTTCCATTTCATTCCACTCATACGCCATGGAAGCTATAAGGACATCATAGCTCAATAGATGATTTCTAATCTCATCATTAGTGTTAAGTACACATCAGTATCAATACTTTCATTAGAGTTTAAATAGAGACTAGTCTCTTGATTAGCTTTACACTCTCATAGGTGAGTCGTTTTGGTAATATTTTACTTAGGCTCATTTGAGATTTGTCTAATCTTTCACATTAGCCTCATATCATAATTACCACTAGAACATTTGATTTTCAAAATTACTCATCCCTTTTACGTGAATATTAATTTAATTATATTTTAGTGTTGACTTAAGCATTGTGGAGGCTTAATTCTAGATTGAAATCTACCTAATCTATTAATGATTGGTCATACTTACTTTACATTGATGATATAAGAATTGTTCCTTTATATTATCCTTTATTTAAATTGATGAATGTGAATTGTCCTTACATATGATCCATCGTTGTTAATGAAACTAGTTTCACACATTCCAAAACCTTCATTCATGATTATTCTTTTAAAAAATTAGCTTTGGTGTAAGTAAGACTTGTCTCACTTCCTTTAAGACACCATTCTGGTAACTTACGTAATTTATATCCCTTTAATTATGTTATAACTCACATTACTTACTTACTTTACTGTAGTAGCTTTATTTACCGTTTATGGACGACGAGCACTTCATTCAATTAGTTTCATGTGTTCATAGATCATTCTTGTGGAGAATATTGGGAGTGGTCCCAATAAATATCATGCCCATGGTTATGGATTCATTGATATTACTTTATAAGTGTTTAATATATATTTGATACTCTTACTACACAAAAATTGGCAAAGGATTAGTCTTAGCCTAGAAAATACATTTTTTTTGGCATAAGCCAATTTTTACGTATGTTCATATTTAAATTTCCATATGTATTAACCCTTAGCTAATATTTTAATCATTTACAGAAGTCCTTATCCATTAGCATATATTCATTTTGACTACGTAGAGTTAGCCAACTTTATTAGAACCAGATAGCCAATTTATTCAAGATATGATTTCATAGATGTCGTTGAGCCAATTCTTTGTTTATGCATTTTAGTGTAACATTTTAAGAACATAGTGGACAGCATTATATAACTTTTGATGGATTTAAATTCTTCATAACATCACAATAATAGCATGTTAACATTCAGCCAAAGACACATACTCACGGACTTAACTTAGAATCTTATCGATCCTTAATTTTCATGATAAGATTAAATTTACGCAATTACAAGTTCATAAGTTCATTCGGTACTCATCATTCAAGAGCCATACATGTTAATAAAATCCAGAACCACATACCAACAACATGATTTTTAACCTATTTATCATTTAAATTGTAACAAGTATACTAGGGATAGGAGTTCGACAAGAACGACGTGAAACAACCCTAGTTTTCAAGATCTTTGAATCGTACGAAAGAAAGTTCTCTTGCAGAAATAAGTTCACGAGAGAAAAAAATAACTTAAGAAGAACTTAATTAATAAAGACCACCTTTATTGAACCTTGAAGAAATCTTGAAAATCGTCTAAGAAATTTTCTGTTTTTTTTTCTTGCATTTTGTTCACTGTTTTTTCTCACGCTTGTTTTTTGGTTTGAGTAGTGTATTTGTTTGAGTTTGAACGTGGTTTTTAGATTTAGGAACTGACGTTAACTTATTTAAATTAAGTTTTAATAATTTCATTAAATAAATTAATTAAGTAATTACTAAAAAAACTCCTAAGTTGACTAAACTTAGGAGAATGTTTACTTGACCTAAAATCAGATATTTTAGTGTTGACTATGGTTTAGGTCAACATTTTGACTCTATATTAATTAAATAAATATTTAATTTAATTAATTTAGGGATCTAAGGTAAGTAATAAAGTATCCCTAAGACATTGAAACCATAATTAACAATTTAGGACTATCCTAAGTTAAGTACTAGGTTGTCTTTTTTTTGTCTCAACCGAAATCTTGAAACATCTTTGTGATTTCGGTTTTGACCCTTCAAATTAATTAATTAAGCTTCTAAATTATTTAATTGAGTATCCTAGGGTACTTACTAAAGCATCCCTATGTTTTTAGGACCTCAAATAACTCTTTGGACCATCCTAGGTTAGGTACTAGGTTGTCCCTTTCTTGTCTTAACCAAAATCTGCGAATTTCCTTTGTAGTTTTGGTTTTAGCCATAAATTAATTAATTCATTAACTAAATAAATTAATTAAGTAACCTAGTATAATTACTAAAGAACCCTTTAATTTATAGGACCATAACTAACCTTTTGGACCATCGTAGGCTAGGTACTAGGTTGTCTCTTTAACTAATACTAGGTTAGTGTCAACCCGGTTTTAGTCCTAGGTTTTCTGGAGCACTAGTGGGTACATTTCGGTTAGTCCTTGGTTCCTTTGGGAATTTCTTTATTGTCCAAAGGATCCCACTATTTCCTTGGGCAATGCTTACTCTACATGATCATTTTAAATGGTTATGTACTATTATACTAGGGTTGACACTTGGATGGATGCCTAGTACCTAATATGTACATTGGATATTATTATCACAATTAATTTTAGATTAGGGTGTTATTTGTAGGTAAATTTTTAAACAAACTTGGACTATATTTTTCTTATTTGGGTATATATAGAAATTAGCTAATACCCCTTAGCCATTTTTTCTATACTATCCCAATATTTTTCAATATTGGACAATGGAATGCCAATGTATCCCCAAAACAGATTCTAACAAACATACTGCCTCTTCTTTAAACATATGATTTTCCGGAATGTTACATCATCCCCCCCCTTAGGAACATTCGTCCTTGAATGACACTGACACATCATTAAACAAAGATGGTGATTTTCTAAAGGTAATTTATCACGCTTAAACTTCCCTCCTTTGTGAATATCTGATTCATATATATTTGGATGATGCACATCATACAAGCTTATCTTAAGCTTCATATTTGATATTGAGGAATTTCCTTCTCAATCACACTTAACTTAATGAACGTCACAAATCATGCGATAGAGAAAACATGCCTATGCTACAGAAAAACGGCAACAAAAAATGAAACATAACTTCAATTTAACTCACATAGTACTATTATAAGACATACTATTCGGGACTTTCCTCTCCCAATCCACAAAAGCGCTTAAACTTATAGTTTATTAAAAATAAACCAAACTTAGGATGTTTATATCTAACCTCTTAGATAACATCTTGTTGGCCCTAAGATTTGAAACGTATGACGCCCAACATAATTTCAAAGGGATTTTCCACTATGCCATCTACTTCTCTACATACCCCTTCGGCCTTAACACTATCTCCTACGGGAGTACTAACTAGAAACGGTTCATGTAAGATCTCAGAAAGTAAGTCAAATTTATTAGCCACAAAAAGAGTTTCCATGAACATGCAAGATCCCGGATCTAATAATGCATAAACAAGAAAGGAGAAGACAAGAGAGTTAGCATTATCCACATCTGTGGACTTCTCTTGTTCCTCTCTTAATTTGAGTGCATAGAACTGATTTCTCTTGGGATGTTCGTCAACACCATTTTGTTGAGGATGAGATTCTGCCTTGGTCTTTTGTATTTCAACCACTCCGTTCTCATTTTTACCCAACTTATTTTGAAACTGAAGCCTTACTACCCTATTTCTATATTTTATTATAGCATAACACTTATGTAGAAAATCCATGTCTAAGCCATATTCTTGAGTTGATATGCATCCAACTTATCCTTCTCCTCCTCATTAAACGCATAGAAGGCTTTTAGACATTACCATGCATTCACCTCCATGTGAACAGCCACACTCACCACACATCTTTCGTCCAAGTTGAGCAATTCAACTATGCCCCTTCTTGGGAAGGCTAGATCTTGATTTTGGTGCCTTAGACCACTTAGTCATGCTTATTTTTGTGTGTATACCTCTACGTGATCACACAAGAAGGATGTTAAATATTTGGAATAACACAAAATTTCAATGCTCTAGATAGCTAGATAAAGAGTAAAAGAAGGGAGAATTTCCTATCATCACGTAATCTCTAAGTCATGATTGTGGCGTGCTTCACAACCATAATCTAGAAACTACATAATGTGGTTGTGTTGAACTTTATTTCCTAGGTAATTAACCTCATGCTATCATACGATGTTTGTCACGACCCGGATTCTTGAATTCAAATTGCAAGGACCGTCGTTGACCTCTCAGAGGTCGTAGACAAGCCTCATCTTACATTTATCACATTCATATAGTTAATTCTAGGGGAAAATTTAAAATTTTAACAGTTTGACGTATACATCGACTTCTTATAGTTATTTCATGAATTGATCATATACTAATCTCAACATAAAGAAACAACTATCTAACAATTGTGGAATCGATTCAAATCAAAGAATAATATATCATAGTAGTTTGCCAAAATGGCCTTATTAAAAAGGTTTGAATAAATGTATAAATTGAAATACTAGGGAAAACATCCACTATCTATGTCTAAAACAAAGACTAGACTAAAAGTGTAGCATCCTCGAAATAAAGAGGACCTACCAAATGGTCTCGAGAAACACTGATGTCCAAATTCTTACAAGAGTCATCAATTTGTCCCTTAACCTTCATATATTTAATAGTAAATAGTAGGGGTTATTATACCACTTGTACTAAGTATGGGTGTATGCACACATACACATAAAGCTATGCATAATCAATGAAAGTTGTTCCTGAGCAACATGTCGATTCTGGAAAGTATAGTCATTACACTTTCCTAATTCGTTAGTTGTGAATTGTGGTATGAATATGATGTATTTTAATTCATTCAAAGAATACAACTCATTTTCTATATGATTACAAACATTAGTATCATCAACATAATTTTAGAACAACTGTGGTGAAGATTTGGGAATTTTTATCCTCTTAGGCCGACAGCTACTCTTTGTACACTTAGATTTTTTTTTATGTATTTTCTTCTTGTTGTTGTGTAGTTCAATAATTCTTTTGGTACAATGTTTTACCTACAAGTTCAATGATTCATTGTAGTCACATACAAACTATGAATCGATGTAATTAATCAAAGGACTAAGGAATGATTTCCCTACCTTAGAGTGAATCATTCTTTACACTATATATAAATTACCTTTCATAAGAAATTCTCTATTGATCATGCCATTGATTTCATTATTTTCATGTTTTATATATAATGCATTTCATAGACACGAGACTTTGGAATCGTTGATGTAGCGCCGAACATAAGGAACCTCAACCCTAGAGACTTCTTTAGCAAACACAGAGTCTACTTCATTCGTTCATTAGTACTTCACATTATTCATTACATTAATTCGTAGGCTGATGTAAAAACCAGCTATACCTAGGATGAAGTTTAAGACATTCATCGGGATCATGAAGTGCAATGACCTAGAATAACCTGATGTCATTACTTTAATATGATTTCACCTCGATATTCTCTTGGATAAACACCTTCGGTATCGTTCATTTCATTATATTTCATACTTTGAGGAACATCAATCTTAACAAACATAGATCATGTAAGCATCATGAAATCCAATTTCTACCCCACACCGAAAAGAGGTTGAATCACCGGCCAATGTGACCCAAACATGCTAGCGTTCATGGGAATTAAACCTTGCCAGATCCATATATTGGCAATAGAGGTTATAAGACTAAGAGATATAAGGAGACCCATACGCGGCATGCCGGACACTCTCATATCATGAGAGTTACATGAACCTCCACCCTTCCCGAAAGAAGGCATCACCATATCTAGCCTATCGGTGCTCAGTATAAATTTCCAATTCATTCAACTCATACGTCATGGAAGTTTTCTTCTAGTATGAGGACATCATAGCTAAATAAATGATTTCTCATTTCATCATTAGTGTTAAGTATTCATAAGTTTCAATACTTTCATTAGAGTGTACATAGAGATTGGTCTCTTCATTAACTTTACACTCTCATAGGTTAGTACGTTTGGGTAACATTTACGTAGGCTCATTTTAGATAGCTCTAATCTTTCACATTATCCTCTTATCATATTGTCACAACATTCATTAGAATTATCACATTTACTTTTCAAAATTACTCATCCCTTTTACGTAAATGTTAATTTCATCATCTTTTAGTGTTGACTCAAGCATTATGGAGGTTTGCTTCTAGATTGAAATCTACTTACTATATTGATGACTGGTCATCCTTCCTTTACAATGATAAAATGTGGATTGTTATTTCTTATCATCCTTAATTTACATTTACTAATGTTAATTGTCCTTACATATCATCCTTAGGTTTTAATGGGACTAGTTTCACACCTTCATCCGTGAGTATTCTTTTAATAAATTAGCTTTGGTGTAAGTAAGATTTGTCTCACTTCATTTAATACCCCATTCTTGTCACTTACTTAATTTAGACCCCTTTAATTATGTTATAACTCATGTTACTTACTTAGTTTAGTGTAGTAGCTCCATATCATCGTTTATTGACGATGAGGACTTCATTCAATGAGTTTTATGTGTTAATATTTCATTCATGTGGAGAATGTTCGGAGTTTTCCCATTGAATGTCATGAACTTTGTTATGTATTCATTGATATTACTTAGAAGTTATTAATATATATTCTATACTCTTACTACACAAGAATTGCATATGTTTAGTATTGGCTCAAGATTTGGAATTTAGACTAGCAAATACACTCTTTTTGGCATAAGCAAATTTTTACTTATGTACATATTTAAATTGCCATATTTATAAAACCTTAGCCAATCTTTTAGTCATTTACATAAGTTCTTATCCATTAGCATATATTCATTTTGACCACATAGAGTTAGCCAACTTTGTTGGAACCAGATAGTCAATTTATTCAACATATGATTTTATAGATGTCTTTGAGCCAATTCTTAGTTTATAAATTTTAGTGTAACGTTTTAAGAACATATTGGACTGAATTATATTAGCATTTGATGGATTTAAAATCTTCATAACATCACAATAATAGCAAGTCAACATTCATCCAAAAACACATATTCAATTAACACAACACGAACTAAACTTAGCATATTATCGATCCTTAATTATCATGATAAGATTAACTTTACGCAATTATAAGTTCATAAGTTATTTTGATACTCATCATTCAACAACAATACATGTTAAGAACAGCCAGCACCACATACCAACAACATGATTTCTAACCTATTCAGCATTTAAAATGTAACAAGGATACTAGGGAAAGGAGTTCGACAAGAATGACGGGAAACAACCATAGTTTTCAGGATCTTTGAAACGTTCGAAAGAAATTTTTCTTGGAGAAAGAAGTCCAGGAGTGAAACCCATACCTTAAGTAGAACTTAATCTACAAAGACCACCTTCAAAGAACCTTGAAGAAACCTTGAAAATTGTCTATGAAATTTTATTTTTTTTCTTGGGTTTTGATCAATATTTTTCTCACGCTTGTTTTCTGGTTTTTAGTCGTGTATTTGTTTGATTTTAAACGTGGTTTTTACGTTTAGGAACTGACCTTGACATGTTCAACTAAGGTTTTAATAATTAAATTAAATAAATTAATTAAATAATTACTAAAAAAAACCTCCTAAGTTGACTAAACATAGGAGAATGTTTACTTTACCTAAAATCTTAAATTTTGGTGTTGACTATGGTTTAGGTCAACATTTTGATTTTATATTAATTAATTGAATCCTTAATTTAATTAATTTAGGAACCTGGGGTATGTACTAAAGTACCCCTAAGTCATTGGAACCATAATCAACCCTTTAGGACCATCCTAGGTTAAGTACTAGGTTGTCTTTTTCTTGTCTCAACCGAAATCTGGATCCTTCATTGTTATTTCGGTTTTGGCTCTTTAAATTCATTAATTAAGCAGATAAATTAATTAATTAAGTATCCTATAGTACTTACTAAATTATCTTTATGTTTTTAGGACCTTAACTAACTTTTTGGACCATCCTAGGTTAGGTAGTAGGTGTCCCTTTCTTGTCTTAACAAAAATCTGAAAATTTCCTTCGTAGTTTTGGTTTTAGCCCTTCTAAATTGATTAATTAATTTGATAAATGAATTAATTAGGTAACCTAGGGTAATTACTAATGTACCCTTAGTTGATAGGATCATAACTAACCTTTTGGACCATCCTAGGTTAGTTACTAGGTTGTCTCTTTAACTAGTACTAGGTTAGTGTCTACCAAGTTTTAGTCCTAGGATGTCTGGTGCACTAGTGGGTACGTTTTGATTAGTCCTAGGTTAGTTAGTTATTTGGGTCAGTGGGTTAGAGTCTAAAATTAGTTAGGAAGTTGGGCCCCACATATATTGGTCCCTTATGCACGTTTTTGTCCCCTTAACTAGCCTAACCGAATTTGGTTATGGTGGTCCCCTCCTTTGGTGCTTCTTCACATGTCTTGCAAATGTGATTACATATGGGTTAGTTGTAATGCCTATGTATCCCCAACACGTATTCTAACGGACTTACAGGCTCTTCACTAGACATGATTTTCCAGAATGTTGCATTACTAGAAAAGTTTTATGCGAGATCTGAGGAAGCAAGTAAAATTTACTAGTTACTGAAGGAGTAACAAAAGACAAGGTGGATCCTAGATCTAATAATGCATACACAGGAAAAGAAAAGATAGGCAACGTACCAGTGACCACATCAGCTGACTTCTCTTGCTCTTCTCTACCTTTCAAAGAATAGAATTTGTTCTTCTTAGAAGATTCAGCTGCAGCAGTGGGATTAGGCCGGGGCTAAGCATCCTCCCAGACCTGATTCCTTATCTATGGGCAGTCCCTGTCCATATGTCCACTCTTGCCGCACCCATAGCAGATATTAGTACCTACAAGGCATTCACCTCCATGCAAACCACCACATTGATCACACGACTTTCTATCACTCTCGACATTTCTATCATTGTCCTCCTTGGCATTAGTGTTCTTAGAAAGAGTAGGTTTACCAGAGTGTTTGTGCCCATTCTTGAACATGGTCCTATCCCTAACTCCGCATGAATTATTACCATTGCTCAAACTTGAGTAATCTGAGGACCTAGATTTTGTGCTCTCTAGGTCTCTCTTTCTCTAACGACACTCGTCAAACTATTGTGCATGTACCATCAACCTACCAAGGTCCATGTTATCATGCAACATGGTTGATCGACATTCCTCCTCCAACTCCTCCCACACACCAGTCACAAACCTGCTCATCTCATCCCTGCTATTGGACACTAGATTAAGAGGAATATTCGGAAATCTTAACATACTTCAAGGAGTATTCCCTAACTAACATAACTTCTTGACTTAAGTTGATAAATTCTTCAACCTTAGCCTCTCTCTGTTCTCTTGGAAAGAACCTCTCCAGGAATCCAGTCTTAAGAATGTCCCAAGTAATGGGAACTTCTCCTGGTGCTCGTCCTTCTCGCTATATCTGATGCCACACTTGAGCCTCATCTTCGAGTTAATAAGCAGCCAACTCAGCCTTTTCCTCTTCATTAATACCCATAGCACAAATAATATTATGAGCCTCATCCACAAACTCTTGGGGATCCTCATTAGTCTTGGACCTGTAGTAGACTAGAGGATTCATTCTAGTAAAGTCCCTGATGTTACTGGCCATGGTACTAGCATGTGGGTTATCCTTGGGAGCACCCTCTCTAGTGGCTTTGGCTCTGTTAGCATGTGCTTGAGTAGTGATTGATTGGCGATGTGAACTGGTTCTTCTCCTACTTCTCCATCCGTCAACGCAGCTGTGTTGAAAGGAACTTGCACACCAGTAGCTGGGCTTGAGGAGGAGTATATTGCCTCAAGCAAGTTCTTCTTCGACTCTTCTGCGTGTGTTTCTCCTTGTGTTCATTGTCTACACGTATACATAAGAACGAAATTAGATTTTAAATGACATAAAATATCAAAGCTCTACACGACATGATAAAGAGTAGAATACGGGAAGATTCTTAACATCACCTAGTCACTAACTCATGATTGTGGCGTTCTTCACAACCATAATTTAGAAACAATGTAACATTGTTGTTTGGAGATTTAGTTCCCAGGTAATATAACCTCATGCTCTGATACGAAGTTTTCACACCCAGGTTTTGGCATCCGAATGCAAGCGGCGTCGTTCACCTCTCAAAGGTCGCAAACAAGCCTCTTCTTAGCTTTCATCATAATCATATACTAAAATTTTTAGAAAATTTAAAACTTATTAAAACATAGTGAAGTATACGTAGACTTCATATGATTAGTATCTATAATAATATTCTAATAAGCTCAAACTAAACAACCATCTACAATTTATAAAACAATTCAAATGGAAAGATCAATATATAACGCAATAGTTTGCTAACATACCTCAATATGAAACTTTAAATAAAACATCTGAAATGAAACGCTAGGGACGATATCCACTAGCTACGTGTAAAGTACTAAGATAGAATTATAGGTCTCAAATTCAAGAGGACATACCAAAGTCTGGAGATCGCTGATCCAAACTGCTTCAATAAGTCTTCAATATGCTATCTGACCTGCGCTTATAAAATAGTAATAGTATAGGGTTAGGACACACTTGTACTAAGTATGGTTGTAAGAACACATACAAATAAGGACTATGCATGATCAAGGAAAGCTCATAACGGCATGTCATTTATGGAAAGTTACACCACTAGACTTTCCTATTACGTCATTTATGAGTAAGGGTATGAATATGAAATATTTTAATGCATTAAAAGAACAAAGCTAGTTTTATATATAAACCTAAGACCTTAAAATCATGAACATAATTTTAGAACAACTCAAGAAAAAATTTGGAATTTTGATCCTCCCTGACCCGAGAACTCCCTTTTCAATCTTTTTCTTCTTGTTGTTGTGTAATTCAATGATCTCCTTTGATCCTATGTTTTACTTACAAGTTCAATAATTCATTGTAGTGCCATACATACAATGAGTCAAGTAATTAATGCGGAAAAATAAGGAAATGATTTAACTACAATTTGTCATGAAATCTTATTAAGCCAATCTTTATTGGTTATGGATATTATGTGATACTTTACATAATATAAAAAATCATTATAAGACAATCTTTTTGGTCTATCATGATGTGGATACTATAAGTCATTATAAGCCAATATTATTTGGCTTTAATCATTTTCATAATATAAGAAGTCATTATTGGCTATGCCCATTATTTGCTGAAAACTTCATTTTTTATGGCTATGCCCATTATTTGCTGAAAACTTCATTTTTATAAAACACTGATTGTTGATATTTTTAAGCTCTTGCTTCCATAGCTCACTTTGAATTTACACTCCTTATTTCTTTCTTACATTCTTAAAAAAAAACATTAGCATTAAGATCATGCGAGCAACCATGAAATCCAGTCTCAGCCTCACACCAAAAAGGGGTGATTCACCGATCAAACTTAATCTAGATCATGTGAGCTAACATGAAATACAGTGTATGCCCCACATAAAAAAGGGGTGGTTCACCGGGTAAAGATAAACCAAGTACACTATTCTCCCACACTGAAAAGAGGTGGTTCGCGGCTAAAGTGAATCGAATACTCTCTTTGAGCATTTAAACGAAAAGGGGTTGTTTCACCATCCAAACTGAAACTGTATCATACCTAGCTCTCTTATGTGGAATCCAATGGCTAGTTCCTATGCTCGCAACATAGTTTTAGGATTAGGAGATTTGCGGAAACTACTTATCCACCTTGGTGGTAGCCTCATCTCATGAGGCATACATGTGTTGGCACAAGCTCATTGCTAGTCTATCCTTGCTTTGGTCAACTTTTTCTTCTTTACGTCTTTTAGAGTTTACTCAAAAATTATGGAAGATTGCTTTTAGTTATGAGGTTTACTTAACTCTTTGGAATAACCAATCATCTTTTATTTCACTTGATGTAATGTGAATTTTAATCTTACTTTATCATATGTGTGTTAATGAGAGTTTTCTCACGATTAGTCACACCATCTTATGTGAGTATTTTTAGCATAGTTGTATTAGGTGTAAGTGAGACTTGTATCACTTGTTTTAACACCCAATTATGGTCACTTTCATCAATCAAATACTTTTAATTATGTTATTACTCACCTTTACTGGTTTCATGTCTTGTGGTAGCTTTATACCATTTTTTATAAACGTTAAGTTTTTTGTTCAATGTAATTTCTATGTTCATAGTTAATTTGGAAAGTGTATGTTGGGACTTGTCCCAATTATTGGTATACCCTTGGTTATAATTTCAAAGTTATATTGGTCATGCGTAATTTTGTTTACATTAGTCATTAGCCAATCTTTCCATGATACTTTAAAAGCAATATTGTAAGCCAATTCCATTCAACTTTTTGGGCAAAACATTGTAAGCCAATATATTGGCATGAACAAACTTTACTTAGACTATTTTCATTATGATATCACTAACGAAATCAATTAGTTTCATGAATGTAATATAGTGATTCCTCCACATGAACAAGTAGAAACTTTAACATTTTAACAGTAACTAAACTTCATAGCCAATTCATAATAAGTTCATATTCTCGAAACACAAGTAAACATTATATCATTCCTTAATTTGTGTAACTAACACCAAAATCATTCGAATCCAATCTATAGGCCTCACTAATCATTAATGAATCAAGAAATTTACACAAAAAAATCAGTTAGCATCACATACCAACAAAATTTTCGAGATTTACATCTACATGCTTATTATAATCCAAAACAAGGATAACTAGGGAGATGGACATTCAAAAATTTCATTAGGAACAAGTCTAGTTTCGAAATTCATGAGTTTTGAAGCGTTTGAAAAGCCTCTTGGAGGAAGAATTCCTGGAGAGAAAAGGCATACCTTATGCATAATTTAATCTACAAATAACACCTTGCAAGAAACCTTGAACAGTACTTTGAAATCGCCTAAGACAATCAAGAGAAACTTTCTATTTTTCCTTATCCTTTGTCCACTATTTTGCGTCGTGAATTTCTATGTGTTTGAACGTGATTCTATGTCTTAGGAATTGATCTTGACTCTTCCAAATTAGGATAATAAAGTAAATTAAATAAATTAATTAGTTAATTACTAAAACTCCCCTCCTAAAGTGACTAATCATAGGAGACCATTTAACTTAACCAAAATCTGAAAATTGGCTAGGGTCTCAGCCAAATTTTGAAATTTTTATTAATTAAATAAATTGTTAATTTAATTAATTAAGGGGCCTAGTGTTATTAATAAATTACCCCTAAATCTTTGAGACCATAGTAACCCTTTTGGACCTTTTTAGTTTAGGTACTCCGTTGTTTCTTTAACTAGGTACTAGGTTAGTGTCACCCGGTTAATTCTTAGGTTTTCCGGTGCATTAATTGGTTTATTTCGGTTAGTCCTAAGTTAGTTAGCTTGTTAGGTCAGTTAGTTACAGTCTAGAGTTTGTTAGGGAGTTATGCCCCACATGAAGGACCCTTGGACACGCCTTCCCCTAACTACCATAACCGAATTCACTTAGGGTGGTCCCCTCCCTTGGCCGCTTCTTCACATGTGTTTCTTGTACTTTCCTAACTAACTATTCATGATGGTTCATTTGGAATTTTACTTATTTTCCAAAGGATCCTCACTATATCCTTGGGCACTTCTTAATCTACATGCCCATTTTAATTGGTCATGCGTTATGGTGCCTACCATTGACACGTTGATGCCTCATATTTATTATGAGAATACTATGAAACATATGTTTCTAGCTTAGGGTCTTTATTGCAGGTAAATTTCTTAAACAAGCTCATTAATGTTAGAAAATAGGCTAGAACCCTTTAAGCCAATATTTTCTAATATGCCCAATATTTTGCTTATTTCGGTATTATATATAAATTGGCTAATACCCCAGACCCAATTTTCTATTCTATGCCCAATATTTATCAATATTGGATATTGGGATCCCTATGTAGCCCGAATACACATTCTTAAATATCTATTGGGATCATCACTAGACATGTAATTTTTCCGGAATGTTACAGTACCAACTAAAGTTCTAAGAAAATGCCTTCATACTCTTTACTTGTACTTATGAGAAACATGTATGCATATGTTTTCTTGAGATTTGGTTTTTTTGTTGCCATCTTGAGAAGAACGATCGCGTGGAGAATCTTGGGTGCATTTTAAGATTATGATAAGGTTGAGAAGGAAATTCCTCACTATATGTTATGAATATGGAGCTCTTATATGTTATGTATCATGAATTGAGTGCCATGTATAATAATATGTTATATGTTATAAAGAGTAGTGATATACTCCTATGAGCTGTGAATCATTATGATTTTATGTTTTTGATTGGTCCTTCTGCTAGTATTGAGTCTATTCCTACCCTCCAAAAGATTTTTAGTGTCATTCAGGGATGAATGTTTCTAGGGGGGATAATATAACATTCCAGAAATGTCATGACTTAGACTAGAGTTTAATATATAAAATAATTCTTAAAATGATGTTTCCCGACCTATATTAATGTAATGAAATCATTTGGAAAAGGTTAGAGCCAAAACGACTAACAAAGACCTTGACGTTCGGAAACTAACTAATTCAAACTAGTTGACGTCCCTATGTTTGGTGACGGTCTCGAACTGTCAGATGAAGTCAAAAACTTGTAAAGTTACCTTGGATAGTTAGTATGTAGTACAAAGGGTCCAAACGTATTGTAACGACACCCCAGGGACCACCCTAAGGGTCCTTGGGGAGAACCTAAACATGGGTGCACAGGCTGATTGGCAGCCTGCGAGCAGGCAGATGTGGAGGCATCGCGTGCGACGTGAGCTTTTCACGACGTGTTCTACCTCAATATTTTATAGTTAACCTCGTGACACGTGTCTGACAGACACCTTACTACCTCAACTCAAAATTCTATAAAAAGAAGGAATTTGGCCCCGCAATGCGCAGCTACTTCCCATAATCGTTAAAGTTGTAGTTTTGATAATTTAACTCATTAAGAAGACCCATTTGGAGGGTCTTTTGGGTAATTTGTAGTACGAATATATATTGATATTAGGTGATTTTATGCCACTTTCACCCGTCCCAAAGCAGATCAAAAAAAAATTCTCTCATTCTCTCAAGAACACTCTCTTTTCTCCAAACTCCACTGAAGAACAAGAAGAGCTTAAAGAAGAAGACAAAGTTCTCAAGATTTATCCAATTTTTGTGGATTTTTCGTCTATAAGTTATGGGTTTTTCACTTATCGGATTCCTTTACCCAAGATATCCTTTCAAAGATAAGTTTTCAAGAACTTCAAATACTAGGGTTTTTACTCTATGATACGGATTTTCTTCCTAACCCTAGATTTATGATTTTCAATGAAAAGTAAGTGTTTTCTATTGTCTATTCCACACGATTTGATGAGTTGTTGTTATTTGAATTTCGTGTGAAGCATGTTCTTATCTACATGATTGCTTCGTATGATTGTTTCTACTATTTGACAATATGAAAACGTAGGGATTGGAACTAAGACTAGAATTAACTCATAAATGACCCTTGTCCTTTACCCTACATTATGCATTGATCTTGTATATGATTTTAAGAGTTTTTCTTGATTATGATATTGATTATTTCACTATGTTATGATTATGAATGTTGTAAGATGAACTTAAGTTCTTGAATAAGGTTCTTGGAAGCTATAGGTAAGTCTTCTAAAGTTGTTATTATTCTGTATTGTTTATGTTAGCCTATAGATCATTATTTTCTGTTATGGAAGTATGTATGATGTTTTTATGTGTATATGCTGGGAAATGAACATATTATTTGTGAGATCATGAAAAGAACAAGGAAAAAGCAAGTTACGATATTCTCTTATATGCTTTACACAAGATGACTGTGTTATGTTAATCTCACAAACGAACGGTTTGAATGAAATGAAATTCCCATCTAATACCAAAGAGCTCATGATCATTTGTATACAAGGTTTTAACATCCTATGAGCTATGACAAGGTATGATGAAAAGAAAACTTAAAGGTTATTCAAGAAAGGGACTTAAGCTAAGACCCGATAAACTAGATATGAGAGGTGCCCCTTCCCTAGTTGAAAGGTAGGTTCACAACGACTCTCATGAGATTGAGGCTGCCATGTAATGTGGAACTATGGGTCTCTAATACATTCATTAGTTCTTGAACTATGTTTCCATCATAGGAGTGGATCCACCTAAAAGGCTATGTCATGTTTTGTTCTACTTTGGCTGGTGATCACCTTCTTTTGGTGTGGGGATTTATGACACCAGATTCCATGTTTAGATCATATGGTCTATGTTAGTTAAGGCGAATGTTCTTTCATGTAAAATGAAAGACAAGTAAATGAATATTGACTGTCCCCTTTGTATATGTAGGTGTGTGGGACTCTACCTAGACATTGCACAAGTTGACTCTAAGGGAAGTCCTACGAGATTGTTGTTATGTACTATAATAACATGAAAGATATATGTTTATGATCCATGATATTACTCTATATGATATTGGTCGTTATGATGAATATGTGATTGGGTTACATTGTTAAATAAAGTGATGACTACTTATGCTACAAGTTATATGCAGCATAGCTTTACTCATGGTCTCCTATCTTTCCACTTGGTTGTGTAGGGTTATGGGGCTTCACATGAACATAGCACTTGTAGGTTGGGGATGGGATCAAAAATTGTTTTGTATGCTATGTTCGTGATCTATTGGTTATGAAATGTTAATATGACTCTATGATTATAAGCCTTTGCGTATGATATTGCTTTATGTTGATGGAATCCTCAACTTGTATACGTTATATGGTGTGTGCATTGAATAGTTTCATGAAATAGCATGTTTCTAAATATATGATAAATGATCCTTTTTCATGCATATCCTTAAATGTTATGTTCATATACCCATACTTAGTACATGTGGCGTACTAACCCCATCACTTTATATTACTACAACTACAGGTTCCGGCCATTTAAGTTTAAAGAGGTCGATTTGAAGAATCTTGGAACTCTTTCTCTAAGTCTTGGTAGGTCCTCATGTTCGAGATGATATAAACGATATTCCAGCTTATGAAGACTTCAGTAGATATTATGAATATCCTATTTCCATCACATTTCTTCGGATTCTTATGCATTAAGGCCTATATGGCATATTGATTATCTATAGGCTAAGTCCAAATTTGCACTCTTTAGATGGTTTTATATGTGTGAGAAAAATTCTTAGAATATCGTATTGTTTATGAATGATAAGTATGAAGTCTATGTACACTTCAAGTAAAATGTAAAATTTTTAATTTTCCGTAATTTTTATTGATGACATGTTATGACAAATTCTAAGGGCTTGTTTGAGTCTAGTGAGAGGATGACGATGTCGGTATCATCTGGGGTATGCACTCCGGGTGTGAAATTAGTAGCTCTAGTTAAGTATGAGACTATAGTACAAAGGAACACTAGATATTTCTTAAGCATGTGCCTATATGGGATGTGTCCAAGTTCTACTATTAGCAAGTAGAATATCGTCTATTGAAGTAGGTTCATATCTCTATTTCTATGCTTAGCTACCATGGTCTATGTCTGTTATTTCCTATTCTTATCATATGGGATACCCTCTAGTACTGGAGAACTTCTATAAAGTTAATGTGGTGGTATGGAACGCTATCTAGACATTGCATGATTAGCCTTTGAAGATGTTAGTGAGTGAGTCCCTATGTCTTTTACAAGACAATTACTTGAATGTACTTATATATGATGAAGGTCTCTTAATGAACTAATGAACTAATGACTTATGTAGAAGTCATGTTAAATGAATAATTACATACCTTGTGTAGTTTAAGGGTTGTCTAATTAAGGTATGAAGGGGACATAGGAATAGTCACTTCATATCTTACAATGGTAAGTAGTTAGAAATATTCTAGATAGGAAAGTTGGTTTATACATTATACATGATCCAAACATATGTAGTCTTAAGGATTATTTAGGTAATCTTGGCGAGGTCAAGTAAGTACATTCTCTTCATTATTTACTTAAGTAAGTTTTTTGATAACCTTTGGGAGGAG